>NC_044016.1:25247898-25556579 GCF_900496995.4 Aquila chrysaetos chrysaetos | reverse complement strand
CTGCTTTGGGCCAGGTGGTCCACCTGCTGATTCCATTTCGCAGCTGGGGTTCCATCCCGAGCATGTCCCTTCACCCATCCCACCTTTAAAGGTCGGGACCTCCCTATTGCCAGGAGACATTGCCAGTCCTCTGTCCTCCACACTTTCACAGGACCTACTTCCCACTTACTAGATTCCCACTGACATATCCACTCTGTAGCACCCTTAAAGGTTGCGTAAGAGTCAGTATAGACGATGGTAGCGCCATTCTCTACGGCCAGTAATAAAGCCCATAGTTCTCCTACTTGTGCACTACCTTCACCCTCTTCCTCGACTTTCTTCCCAGTACCAATTTCCAATGCTACTGCTTTATATTGCCATTTTGATCCCACTCGACAGGCAGATGCATCAGTGACCCACACTCCCTGCACGTCTGAGCCTGCCATGAATTCGGGTGCCTCTTCCATCGGAGAAGGTTTATAAGGTTGACCCAGCAAGCTTGGATCAGGGTTTACAGGTTGCTGTAGTTTGAAAACCTTTAGTCGGACCCTCCTTTAGTGGGAGCAATTGGCTTATCCCTTCTAGGCATGCATACCATTTCCTAAGTGTGGCCTTTTGGGCTACTCCCTCCGGAGGAGGTGACCCATTGAGGACTGAATTTAAGAGAGGGAAAGGACCCTGTACTATAACATCCTGTGAAGTACGCAGCTTTTCAGCCTCTTTAACTGCTCTAGTGAGGGAAAGAATCCCTTTCTCCCAATCTGAATATCGTCGCTCAGTCTCTTTAAATGCAGCGGAAGAGAATAATAACAGCCTAGCTGGTCCCTGTGGCCCCTTTTGAAACATGCCACAGTATGAGGCATGTTCAGCGAATCCCTATTCCACCCTTAACAGATCTCGTGGGTGCAATGGACCTAGTCTCTGATAAGCCTTAAGCTCATCTTTCAGAGCGTTAAGGGCTTCCCTATGTTGCGAAGTCCAATCCCATTTCCTATTCTTTCGGAGGAAGTCATAAAGAGGGCGGCCAATCACTGAAAACCCCGGAATATGTTTTCTCCAGTAGCCCAAAGTACCTAACATCTGTTGTAATTCCGGTTTGGTCCCACGGGAACGTGCATACAAGGTTCTTCACCAGCGGAACATTCACCGTGTAGCAGAGTATTCCCCATGCGGATCGGGCGGCCTGAACCCCAAACCGCAGCTTCTAGTTTTGAGCCCTTCCAGTTCCTTTCGCAGTGCCGCGAAAGGGTCCCGTTTCTCTTCCCGAGGGGGCGGGGTTGCTGGCGCTTCCCTTTGGTCTCCAGCTTTCCCCTCCAGCAATCCCACCCCCGGACGCCGCCGGCGGACTGCCCGTGCAGCGCGGCTCGGGCTGCCCCCAGTGCCGGTGCCTTCCGCCAGAGAGCGTCCCTTCCGGGATCGTAGTTCCGACCCGACCGACCGCGAGTTCGAGACCGCTCGGGGAGGGGTTTACAACCGGCTGGGCGGACCTTCCTGCTACCCTCCGTTACGAACTCCGACAGTCCCTTTGCCCGGATAGTAACAGATTCTCCTCTCTCCTTGGGGTCCGCACCCCCAGCCCAGCAGGCTACTCGGGACCCAATCGACTGATCACCCGCTGATCCAGCACTCAGAAACACTCCCGGTCCCCAGTAATTTCTTGCTTCATCATCACTCAACAGTATCCGATCCTCCCCCGTTAGAGAAACTCTCCACAAATACTCAGTTTCCGTTTCACCCGGCTTGCGCGAAAACTTAGCTTGTAACTCGCCGAGTTCGGGTCCCGACCGAGGGGTTGTGCAAATAGTGTTTCGGGGGCTCCCACCGTGCGGACCTGTGTGCCTTTCCCTTGTAATAAGGGGTAGCACGTCCCTTTCCTCCAATTCCACCTTCAGACAATCTATTTCCCCTTGCCTTTTGGCAGAATCACTCTTTTGGTTTTGTGCTTGAATCAAGCAGGCGCCCAGGAGGGCGCACACACTGCCTTTGCCGTCTCGACTACTTCCGCGGCATAGTTCTACTCTCTCCACGACTGCTGCCGGGTCGGACCACTTCTCCTTCGCCCAGTCCAGACATGGGGGAGAAGGGCTACAGCCGTGCCTCCGTAATAATTCCTCTATTAACACCATCCTGCCGACTACGCCAATTTAAAATGTCACGGATGCACGACTAACCAAATCCAACAGGTGTTAAAACTCAGATTTATTCTTCAGCAAAAGTTAGTTAGAAGTCCAGTAACATTTTATAAAACCACAGGCTCAATGATGTAAAGAGAATTAATACTACACGGCCGACTTAAGCATCCCCAAGATTTAAAGTGATGGCTCAAAATGCGCGTATCGCTCACCTAAAAGCTGAGGGCTCTCTCCCTCGAGGAGTTACCTCGGGCGGTGCCCCGACCCGAGGGGGAGTCCCCGACTGCAGACCCGCTGCTCCTGCTCCGAGGAGGACTGCCAACATGTCCTCCGGCGGGACCCCGTTTATACCCCCTGCTGAATCTGACCTGTGGTCATTTAATTCTATTGCCTAGGAGGGTCACCTTGGAGTACCTGGCACATCTCGCCTGGCCAGTTCAAATTTCAACCTGCGGCCTCCAGGGTTTCCTTCCCCTTCTCCCTTCCTGGAGAAGCTTCATTTCTGGCTGGCGGGATGGGGGGGGGGGGGGGGGGGGATATGTACTGCCACAGGTGGGAGTGCCCCCACTAATAGTTTAAATAAGGAATCAAGATTCACAAACTTGAACATAACATACTGAGTTTCAGGACGACAGAAATGTAGACAAAATCTAGATAATGCTTCAAACCAGTAAACTGATAAATGCCAGTCATTTGCAGTACCCTTACCTGAAAGTTAATAATGGGAGATAAACAAACTGACCAGCCTACCACCGTGTATTAGCGAAAACTGCTTTTTGTTGGTTCTTTCAGTAAAACCTTACCTGGCCTGCGTACCTCTTGGATCCTGCCGAGGTGAGCATACCATTCTCGCCCTCTAGGAAGCCACTCATTGTGGCCAAAAGGCCAGATCAAAAGTACAGCTTTTCCTGTGCCCTGGAGATTCCTAGGGGCATATATGCTTGTGCTGTTGGTGCTCAGAGAAATCACACACCTACCTCCTCACCTTTCTCTCTCTGTGTATTGAAGTTGCAGTCGTAGCATCAAAATACAAGCAATCAGTCATTCACTAAGAATTCACGGTTTAGCCTGGATTTAAGCCAAGCTCAACAGCAACGCACACCACACCAATGACTGCTGTGGGATAAGCCTGCTCTTGGACCTTGCCAGGTCAGAGTCACAGCCAGACCTTGCCAGGTCAGGTCACTCACAGAATGAGTGACCCGAACAAACAGCCACATCAGTAACTGTAACTTGCATTCTTCCCTCTACCTCACAGATTGGTCATCCACACAGCACAGTGCATTGTAAAATGCATTTTATTTTAGGAACAGCTTTAATTCAAAAGGAACTGCAGTACATTTATCGGCAGGCATATCAAAGAGACTCATTATCTTGACTACTTTGGTGAAAAAAGCATTCCTGGAATGGAAACCTGGAAGTTTTGCATAGAAGACAAAAGTACAAACAGAATAGGAAACAAATGCTGTCTTATTACTTGAAATCCTATTATCTCTTCGTATTTTCAGACTGGCCTAGACTAATAGGTTACAAGCATTGCCTAACAACTCACAAGAAACTATGGACTGGTTTCTGCCTGTAGCTTGTTTTTTCCCCCACCAGAAATCAACACCTAAGCTATTTCTGATTAGTTACATGGGAACTGATGGAATTCCAGCAAATAAATGTATTGCGCTGACAACCCTGAGAGTAGTCTTCCATGAGAGGAAGTTCTGATGGGGGATTAAATTAGTTATCTGCGGCTTCATTTACACACTGGGCATATACAAATATTAAGGCAAATAAACTAAGTCAACATGAATCAGTTAATAATGCTTTAAGCACCAAGTGTCTATCGAAAGTAAAATAGATTTGCTTTCAGTTTCCCTCATGTTATAACCTGGAATGAATACTTTCATCAGCCCTGCCTTCTAAACATTTGAAGAAAAAAAAGTCTTATTTGTGATAACTCTCTGAGTTAACTCAGGGGAAGCGCATTTCGAACGCAAAACAACGTTTCTTTTCTTGACAAATTCCCTTCTAAAACAGCCCTTAATCTTACTAATATTCATTCTCCCTTCACTAACACCTCCTACTATGTGTTTCCTGGAAATAAATCTGCCATTACACTTATGTTTATTCTTTCTGAAAGGGGAGAAAGTCTGCTGTCCCAAGGCAGTCAACCTTCCAGCGGAATTTTCTCTGGGGTTACAACCCCAAAGGTACAGATGCACATTTTAGCTTCAGCTTTTAGCCGTCTGACATTAGATCAAAGCAGATGCATCAAAACACTCTTGAGAAATTCTAGCTTTTCTTTAGGGGGAGAAAAACACACACCTCTCAAGCAATTAACTTTCTTACAGAAAAACTTCAGAATTGCTCTATTTAGTGATGAACTGTACCGAGTAGCTCCTGGGCAATTCTCATCTTGCTCACAAGGGAATTGCTGCTCTGTGCCCCTATAGCCTTCTGCATGCATCCACTACAACGATGCATCACACCTCTTTCTTTCACGGGCCCCTCATGCCCTTCTCTGGCACCATGAACACATGTGCAAACACCTGCAATTCTCTGTTAAGACTCCTAGCCTGCTCCGCCCCTCACCTCCATGCCATTTTAATCTTTTAAAAGGCAGTCTCCTTCCCAATTCATCCTGTTAAGAAGTAACTGCCCATGAACTGGCTCTTCCTCACCCTTGTTGAAATGATCTTTTCCCCTCTATCCTTCACATACTTACAGCAAGCCCTACACAAAAAACACCCAAGTAAAATCTATTTTCTCCACTTCATTATAAACCCATCCTTGAGTTGCCATCTTGACGCTGTTAGTTACTTTTCCCTTTCTCAGGCTCTAAATAAAAATTCCCAGTACCTTATTTTGCCTTCCTTTCTTTCTATGTCCTTCAATTCTCTGAAATACCATTTCTTATTACACATTATGCTTATGCTCCTATTCTTTTTAAACTGCTCCCTGGGGAAACTGGTTAGCACCCCAAGAACTGTGCATTGAATCTAAGTAACTGAAAAAAAAGGAGGAAAACATTTTTACACATAATTGGATTAAAACTCCCTTAAAGTAAAAAATTACTAAATGATTACAAACCTTTAGGAAGTTATTAAATCTCATGCCAATTTTCTTGTTATTACTATTGCTTTCTTTTTTCCTCCAAAGCACTGCCAAATGAGGATAACTCAGCTGAGCTGGTTATAAAATAAAGAGGCTAAAAATTACTACAAATTATTACTAAAATTAGTTAATATCATGTTTTCATTTGTTCTAATTGATTGTCACACTAAAAAATACACTGCAAGTTTAAATGACAGAAACACGTTAAAACCCTATTAAGCAATCTTCACTAGTATTTCATCAGTCAATTCTATTTGATCAGGAATAGGAACATTTTATAAATACTCTTGTGCACTACACAAAACATATATTCAGATTTGACATCCATTTTCTATTCCAGTTTTGAAAGTTTGATTTTTTACTCAATTTTCTGAGCTATTCACTGCATTTCTGTACAACGTGAATTTAAAAAATACTACTAGAACTCCCCCCCCCACCTCTTTAAACAATATTTATATTGTAGTTCAAGTACAAAATATTCAGAGTAAATGATTACTAACCTGACTGAAAGGTCTCACTGAAACTGCCACTTTCACACTGTCAGCATTTGGCATTTTTTTTAAGCTTTCATTCAGACATGAATACTCTCAAGGAGAAAAATATCCAAGTGCATGCGACTGCTTCTCTAGAATGACCTGTTTTGAGTTCGAAAAATCATGGCCCCAGAAGAAACTCTTTTATAAGTTTAGTCTGTTACTAATACATTCAACCATGATGCACAACGTATCAGTTAAGCAATAAATTATTTCTTAGAGTAACTGTAGTAGTTTTTACTAACTGAAAAGTTTAATGTCAGGTTCAACCATTCTGTAATCTTAAAAGTTGCAACCATATATAAATTAACATACAGAAAAATAATCCATTGTCTAAAAGACTGCACATCAAAATAGTACTTCCATGTCTGCTTTTAAAAGAATAGGGTTTTTTAATTTATTTTTACAAATTGAAGCTTTATAGGGACATTTACTCCATAACCCAAGATTATTAATGTAATAATTTTTAAAAAAATATGGTTTATATGTAAGATTCCTGTACATTTTGGTACCTTTTTCAGACTATTATGTTAGCTTTACGATCAGGTTTTCAGTGCTGTGATATGCAGGGTTCAAATACTGCAAAATATGTTCACAGACAATAATTATTTCAATTATAGTAGCATTCCTATTAACCTTATGAAAATAGTTTTGGCTCAAATTTCAAACTATGTGGGTAATATCCCTTTAAATTTGATATGCTATTGTAAGCATCACACCCTCTATAGAGTTATTTTTTTGCTGACAAGAAACTGTAAAAAATAGTGAAGCATCTGAGGTGCGATCTAGTTTTATGAACTAAAGAGCAGCTTTCCCCAAAGTTTAAGACAAATACAAAAAATATTGCACACTTAAAATACAACTGTTTACATTCTGACTTCAACACAGTACAACTTAACTGTGAATGTAAAGAATTACCAGTTTGTATTGAGCCCAATTATTTGTGCCAGAAGGTCAAACATCATATATAAAATTTAAACTAGTATGTTTTAAATGTTTACTTGTTATAGGAATTCTAAGCAAAGCTTTTGGCCTCACTTTTGAGCACCTGCAACTCTTGCAAACCAACATTAAAATTTCTGAGCAATACAGGCCATTCAACCCACTATTCCCTCAAAAAGCTATCAGACAGTAAGCATATTGTGAAGTATACATTTTTATTTAACATTCCTAAAATAAGCTGTATTTACATATTATATAAATGTATGAAGTCTTAATATAAAATAGAAAACTGCATTGACTGAAGAAATCACACTCCATATGGAGTTACTTACTGAAGACCATTTGTTTATGAAATTTTACAATAATTTATATAAATTATCTCTTCCAAATTAGGTGATTTTTTTTTCTTTTTACTAACCCACACAATTTTGATGACTTTACAAACAGTGGTGTACAGTATAAACTTAAAAAACAGTTACAGCATCTTCCGGCGCCCAACTGGCTTTGGAAAATTAGACAGTCTTTTTTTGTTCTTTCGTAGCATCTTCTCTGCCGCATCTGCGGTTTCTTGCTGCTTGCTTTTTGTTCCATCCACTGGACTTCCAAAAGGCGAGATGAATTTTATTTCCACTGGTGGAGGTGACCAAGAACCTTCTTTTCTTGTGGTTCTGATAAGAAAGAGAAGTATCAAATTGATTTTTTTATTACCAACAGTATTTAGTAGAGGAAAAAAAACCCCATGGAATTACAAAATCCATGCCAAAGGATTATTTATGGGCTTCTTTGTAGACAGGATCAAGGCAGAAAAAGTACATAAATAAGCATCCGTTTGCTTTCATTCCTTACCAACTGTCCCAAGCATTCTCAGTCACTATTCATACAAGCTTTTAGAGGCCCCCACCCCAGCTTTTAAGAGGCAAATGCACTCAAACAGTTTTCCAGAAGGAACCAGAGAACATGTCCAGAGACAAGAAGTTCTCTCTACTCATTGTCTGACCTCTCCTGCCTTGTATGGGGAACAAAAGACCATAAGAGTGTGGCTTCATAAGGTGGAATAAGATAGTGTAAGAGCACACCATCATTGCAAAGATTAGTATCCACTTGCCCTTTTCCATTCCCTTTCTCTTCTGCTTCCATTAGAAAACTAAATCGTTAAGTGGGGAAAAAGGTGCCTATTAGACCAGCAAGCTCGACACACTCATCAAGTCAGAGCAGAACTGCACAGCCAAGAAAGAAAGAGGAAGTTAGGTGGCTAACAGCGGAATCACTACCACAATTAAGGAATGCAAGTAAGTGTTCAAAAAAAATTTCGTACTTGCTTGCTTTTGTCATTTTTGATTTTGCAGCTCTACCTCTCTTCAATTTTTGCTTTCCCACAGACTCTATGGATTTGGTATCCTCTTCCTCTTTAGTTGGAAGCTCCTGTGTTAAGGCAACAAAAACATTAATCATGCACAAGTTCTTACACTTCTAAGGAATACAAATGAATGTTTCTTTCATGAAGTAGTCATGCCAAAGTTATTTCCAATAGCATTACAGTTTCTCCCCGCAAAAACCTGCCATCTCAAATAACTATACCATCCTCAAAGTTCCATGCAGATATTAACAGATAACACAAAAAGTATGTTTAAAGAAAGCCACTGTGCCTTTTGTTAAAGACAAAGCAGTACTTATTAATCCTTGACTTACATAGATTCAAAATTGATTTCTGTAGCTAGTTTTCATGAAGAAAAAAAATAAACTGTTTAGCTGATTAATTTAAAGCTCTCTTTTTAGATATACTTTCCAGGAAAAAGGCAAGGCATCACAAAGTATGATTTGAAAAAGCAGTACAGAGCAAAAAACAAGAACGTGAGACGACTAGAGTTTTTACTTACTGGTTCTTTCACAATTTGGGAAATACTAGATTCATTTTTTCTCCTTGACCTCAACAGAGGGGGTGAAAAGACAAATTGAGAAGACAAGTCCGGGTCTATATCCTTAAGATGCACAGGATGGTCTGCTTTTCCAGCTAAAATGACAATGCATTCTTAACATGCATGTACATTAAACAAACAACAGTGACATTAAATTACAGCTAATAATCAAAAGCACAATAGATTCCTGAAATAAAAGGTCCAATTGGGTTTATAAAAAATGTGCAGGTATTCTTCCCCTAGTAACTGCCTCTTGAGATCCATTCTTTTCCAATAAATAGTGAAACAAAAATAAGCCAGTGTAGGGATTTTACCTGCACTTACATAATGAAAGATATTATGCTCAAGAGGCAGACAGTCCTTATACATCTCAAAAACCATTTTTTTTATCATGTACTCCAATACAAAGAACCCCATGAGCAGTAACTTCACTAACAAAGTATATGCCCATGAAAAACAATCACATAACTAAACAGCTGTATAGTTTATTGCAAGTTGCAGCTCATGTTAAGTTAAAACATTAACAGAATTTGAAAGCATGTCTCCTTTATTTCTCCACTGGGGGGAAGTGATGGCAACCACATATTAACATATATCCTCCAGTTTTCAAAACGGATAGACATTAAGCTCATGACAAAAAATAAAGCTTAAATTTCATTTCAGTGTACTCAGATCAGCCTCCTCTCTTGTCTCCACCACAACTAGCCAGGCAGTCATATAGAGTTAAGAAAAAAGATGAATTGCCTCTTTCCCAATTTTTTATTTTGTATGGTTATATTCTTACAATACTTAAAGCCATCCTCATCAGCTGTTTTCTGTGCTTTACAAAACAGCAATATGCCTTATTTTGCATATAAACATAGCGCACCTACCTTTAAATTTCTTTGTCAGCTTTGTGAGAGGAGGAGAGAAAAGGAAGGACTCATTTTCCTCAAGAGACAGTTTCTGATGCATAGAAGTTTTACGGGATCTGTTTCTTGTAATACGATCTGTTAAAGTTCTTGATGTTTCAGCATGTCCTGATGGGTTTCTCTCTTCAAGCATCAAAGGACTGCCACCAGGTCCTTGGGGGAAGGCCTCCTCCCCTGTGCTCTCCTCCAATACTAATCGTCTCTTTCTGCCCCGACGCCCTGTTCTTACTGTAGTCCTGGGTGTGCTTGATTCCTCGTTTGGCTGGGCAGCTCTTTGCTCAGGAGCATCCGTTTTTTCTAGTTCAGCATGTGGGACTCTTCTTATTCTTCTCTTAGGAGTATCAAGGATTTCCACTTTCCCACCTGCACGCATGTCTTCCTGAGCAGAGAGAGTTTCTGTGTCTGCCAGGAGATTTTGTGCCCGCTTCCTGGCCCTTCTTCTCGGAGTGACGGGAAGTTTGAATTCTGTTTGAGGAAGCGATGATTTAGACAGATCAAGGTCAGAATTTTCTGAAACTTCTGATGAACTCATCCTTCTTCTTCTGCCTCTTTTAGTTGGCACCGGGAAAAGGAGTTGGGCACTAGGCTGCACCTCTTGATCCTTGACAGTATTTTCCATAAATTGTAAATTAACGCTTCTCAGTTTTCTTGCACTTCTGCTGGGACTGACTGACGTTTTTATCTTATGACCGGTGTCAGTCTGGCCAGTTTCTTGACCTCCTGCTGAACTTTTCCCTCCTCTAGGCCTTTGGGAAGTAGCAGAAGCGATAATGCTACCTTCAGCAAGAGAAGTTTCCTCAGTAGCCTCTTCCAAGAGTTCAGCTGCAGCTTCCTTCGCTCTCCTTAATCCTCTTCTTGGAGTAGCGGCTATGGACTGTGTACGGAGGGACAATGTTCGTCCATCAGAAAGACTGCTTTCTACTTTTTCTGCAGTACTTGGTTTAGGCTTCCTGCCTCTCCTAGGAGTAACAGGCATCACAAGCATTTGCTCCTCTTGAGCATTTTCTTCTGTTTGAAGACTAGAAGTCTCAGGTGCTTCTTTTGTTCGCCTGGTACTTCTCCTAGGAGACAGTGCAAACAGACCTGGTTTGCCTGTCTTCAGTAGCTGCTGAGTGCCTGCCGATGGAGTACTTGGACTTCTGCTCAGTTGTCCCCTTGCACGTGTTCTAGGAGCGATGCCGTACTCTACTTGACGTACGCTGGTTTTGTCTTCCACTCCTTCTGGCACAGTTCTTAAGGGAGCTTTTGCCTTCTGGAATCCAGTTACCTTTTTACCTATGGTTTCATGAATAGATTGTTCTACAACTTCAGACGTAAATTCTTTGCTTCTTGTGTCTTTGATTACATCCAGTAAGTTCTCAGCAATAGCTACCTTAATGGGTTCAGGCACGTATGGGAGCGACTCTGCAATATTTTGAGATTCCTGATCACTAGTTACAGTGGACACCGAGTTGGTAACATGTTCTTGGTTTTCAGTATTTCCTAAACTGTTGACAGGTTTTTCCTCTGTTGTTCTGCCAGCTGCTTTAGAAGCATCTACTAATGTAGGGTCTCCCATCTCTGCTTCACCTTCTTCTCCTTCCAAGACTAAAGTAAAATTACTCTGAGATAGAAAAAGCTCTCCATCTCCCTCGGCTGCATCACATTCACCATCTCTATTATCAGGCAAATGACAGGCAAACTGTTGCTCTGTAGTATCACAGCTGTACTGAAGATTGCCTGAGGGATGCAGTTCACTATATGGTGATGTTTCAGGTGCTTCTTCTGAGGTTTGTGCCTTAACCGCACCATCTTCAATAACCTAAAGTTAAAAAATGTCTCTTAATGCATTATCAGTTACCAAACAGACTAACTTCAGGCTGAGCTAGATGAAGCTGAGGACAGTGAAATGCTGCTTTTCCTTTCAGATCACCACCAAATGTAAAGTTAGAAACATACAATGTACTCTCTACTACAGATAAAAGTTTATGCGTTTAAGGGACAGAGAACAGAGTATTCCGTGTACGCAATCACATGCTCCATTTCTGATACTTCTGTTCATGACTAACGATTTGCCACCACCCGTGAACAAAGTGAGCAGTTTTACAATACAAGCTGTATACCCAGCTGGCAGTAATCATCACATTGCAGTACTTTCCGGACTGACTACAAATGCACACAGAGTGACCGACTCTGCATCTAACGGGGTAAAGTACAACGCTGTCCCCCAAGCTTAAAGTTTCGGTCATCATAGTTGTCACCGCCACACTTAGTCAAACTGGCCAGGTATCACATCCCACAACTCAACACCGCTCTTTAAGGAGTCACTTGGATTGCAGGAGACAACACATAGATTCTAAATACCTCCATCTCAGCCTTTGTAGCTCCCTGTACTGAGCAATTATTCTCTCCTGCTAGAGCCTCATGAGACACTCAAGCTTTTATGTTGAGAACAAAAGTAGCCTCTGTTAGTATTTCAAGTGACTCGGATGGCCAAGATAATTTAATCAACGCGTGAAGACCTTTGCCCAACCCTCTAAGTTATAGTGCTAGCCAAAGAGGGCAGAAGGAGGAAGCCACTCAGCGGGAGTCTCCATAGAATCTGCTTATTTTCTTGCCTCCTGCCTTGTCAAAAGTTGCTAAAGCATCATCCTTCATGGTATTCTTAAACAGCTGTTTAACCCTAAACAAGACCTGAACGACATGCAGGAGACCTCGCATAGGACCGTGCTGGTTTCAACATCCCAAGGATATGCAAATTTTCAAAGTCCTCAAACGCTATTGTAATTAGCCTGGCATAAAAGGGGAAGATGCGGGAAGATCTCCCCTCCCTTAGGCTGGCTCCCCAAGGAGAAAAGGTAAAAAGTGTAATCATTAACAGTCTCCAGGCGATGGCACCCGAAGTACGGAGGTGCCCCCCATAGGCGGGCTCGCCGAGGAAAAAAGCTAAAAGCTGTAATTACTAATAGTTTCCGATGGATGGCTCCCGAAGTACGAAGGTGACGGCAATACCGAGTACAAATACCAGACTGGTTTCACGACCACCAGCAATTCTACCCTGTCATAAGCCGGCGTTACAAAGTACAACAACAGGGTAACTCCAGCCCGGTTCCCACCGGCCATTAACAGCACGGCAGGGAGCACAGGCTGCAAGAGAGGTATTAGCGCAACATGCATACAGCAACATGCCACGCTTCAAAGCTAAATTCCAGAAATACTAGTCTGCATAAACTTTCCTCTTATGCTTACAAATCTACGACCAAGAAAGTAGTACGTAGTTTGTCCTAAATTCAGTGAAGGTAGACAAGCCAAAAGGACATGTTTACGTATAACTCAGTAAGAACCAGTCATAACGAAAGCAGGAAAACCTTCACTGTACTGCTACAGGAATGACTGCAGCAGCTTTGCGACTGTCTCACATAGCGGCTCCCTTCTTCCCATCACAAATTTTCCATTTACTCCCATAAGTAAGCGATTTATGTATTCCCAACTCTATAATCATCTTCTCTAGAGCATTGTCCTAAACCCCAAAGCCGAGACGAGCTACGTAAGCAACTGCCTATTCAACTTCATCTGAAATCTGGGACACCAAAAAGCATCTTCTGTTACTTAGGACCAATCTATTTGTGCTACGCCTACCTTTCAGTTTGTATTTCACTCTAGCTATTACTAATTCCTGTGAGTATAACCCCACAGGAAATCGACAGCATACTCTATATGGTACTTCGAGGACATCCACAATGAATCCAAATCACTCATCGGCCCCAGCAGAAGTGAGAACAATGGGGAAAACCTGCGACAACTGAGGAATCTCTGGCTCTGATTTTCAGCCCTTGTGAACAACCTTTTAAAATTCGTATTTTACAAAGTTTAGATGTTAAAAACCCCACGTTTTCACACACACAAAAGGCGTTTTAGGTAGCTGGAAATATCTTGACACTGAAATTAACTCATTACTGGGAATTCTCTTTATGTTAATAAGGAACAAATAGCAAAGGATCTAAGCACCTAAATCATTCTGAAAATGAGTTTGGTTCCCACATCATTTTGTCATTTGGTAAATGGCCTCCAGTATTGAAAAGCTGCACTCCCCAACTTTTCTTATTGTCTTTAACATTAAAACTATTTCTTTTTTTAAGTCAAATAAGAAACTTTTACAGTTTGACAGGTCTTGACAGGTTCTATTCTGTGTTACAGGTACAGCAAATGCATAGGAGAAAAACCTATCTGCCCTTACCCAACGAGGTTTTAACTTGTGTTACCCAGCGAAAGAAACTGAGACGGTCTTGTGTGCCTTCTAATTGTCAGTTAGACAGGACTGTCCTCAATTTGCAAAGTGTTTTCTCTTTTGTAGAAAATGGGAAAACAGTTTACTTACATTAATTTCCTCAGTTTTAGGAAGATTGTTAGAAACAGTTACTTCTTCCTGTGGAAAAGGAACGTTTCCTTCATCTTCAGCTGCTTCTGGGTTACGTTCTTCACGTAAATCCACACACCTCCCCTCAAGGCAATTTTCTGAATGAGTACTGACCACATCCTCGCTGTCAAGGATACGTATCACAGCTGGAAGAGATTTATATGATTTCAACTTAACTGCTCTATAAATGACACGCGTTTAAGCAACAGGAAGTAACAGAGGGAGCAGGAGCCAAGAATACAGTTCTCCATCCTGCCACATACGTCGGGCTTTCCCCAAACGCTAGAAACCAGAACCATCTACCTGGTAGCTAGTTATTCTTCACAGCCTGAACAGTGAGGGATGCATCGTCTTTCAAAATAGTAACTCAAGCAGCAGATCCCATAGCACACAAATTAGTAGTGGTGTACAACACCAAAATAAATACTGATCTCTCCTTCTAATATTTTACATTCTACCAGTTTTCTCAGTACCTTTATCCAGAACAGGAACACCGGCTATGCATTTTCTACACGGACTTTCTCTGAGGGGGGTTTAATGAAACTACAGTTTAATGAAAGTTAGCAGTAACATGCTAGTACTACTTCAGTCTGAGACACCCGTAGCGCTATGGCAAACTGCACGTTTTACCTGACGAGTTCAGCTACCTTAACTCACGTAACATCTCCCACATACTGTACGTACATTCACCCTCTGCCTGCGGGGATTCAGAAAGCTGTGGGTTTGTTGCAACTGGTATGGCTTTTTCTTCTGATGAAGAGGACATTTTGGACTCCTGCTGGTTTGCTTCACTGCATGGACAGAAAGAGAGAAATCCATCATAAAGCTTCAAAACAAACCTTGAAGAGCTTTACAAATTACTTTCTCACTGTAAAGTCTTCAAGTTTCCAAACAGAAAAAAGTAAAGAAAAATTAGAAATTCCTTTACCAACACATCTACATTCAACTCCCGACTCATTTTGTGCAACGAATCAAGTACTTAACATTCTTCCCAGCTATCTCACGCTGGATAATAACATAACAACAGAGTCGTATTAAAGAATAATATATCATTTGTCTTCTGTAGAAAGAGTCCAACTGCCATATTCGAGGTCTAGAACCAACTGAACAGAAGTTTGTGCCACTGTAAGTTACCACTTGAAATTAAGGGTTATTTCATCGCTAACATCTCTCACTAAGCAGTTGCAGCTTTTAAAGTACCTGGTGAGAAAACTGCTTCCCTTTCCAGAAACAAATAGATGCTAATTGACCACACACAGAAAATAGAAATTAAGTGTATAAAATACTGCCAGAAAGTATTCAAGCCCCACAATAAACCCACTGAAGTTACAGGAATCTCAGGTGCAATTTTCACCTACATAACATTCAGACAAAAGCAGGGCTTCTCTTCACAGTATCTGCTTAGTAACCCCCTCAAACTGTAAAAAGGTGCATATAGCCTGCTGAATGAAGTCCTTATCCCATTACTTTTGGGTCTGCAATGATTTGAGAAAAAAGGCTCAAACTGACAGCTCATCAATTTGTCCTCTATTCATGCCACATTAGTTCTGTTCACAGACAGAAAGGAACAGGAAACCTGTTATATTGAAGAACACAGGAGAGAACCAATACCAGCTCAAAATCATAGTTTTCAAACACGGGAAAGCCAGCAGTCACATGTTGTGTGAACCTAAAGGTGTATCTATTTCATAAACTTACCCTTCACTTGCAGTCCCAGAAGTAGCAGCCTCAGCAGCTTTAAACAACAATTTACCATCCTCAGGAAGGGTAAGACGTTCAGCGTTTGATTCTTCCACAAATCCTACAAAAACAGACAGATGGGTGACTTCCCTGTTGCACTTAACATCGTTTCTTTTAAAATGCTCATATGATTTTCAAGAGAGCCGTAACACATTTCACCTAGGATGGCGATCTAACAAAATAACGCTACCAAGACTTCAAATGCACCGAAGGTCTGAATTCTTCTTTCCAGTAAAACAAGAAGTCTGATGCATAATTTCCATCAAGAAAACAGCATGGCCATTGACATTCTGTTTACAAACTCAACTTGATATGTTACTGACCTAATACATAAAAACCTCAGGAAACACCCCTCCTTCTTAAAATTGGGCCGTACGTTTTTCTTATTTCTCTTTGGATATTTAACTCATCCCAGCAATGCTTCTTTCCTTTCTTGACTCCATTTCCCCTCTTCTACAAGAATGCATCTAAGGTCGTCTCCTGTTCTTTTCTCTAGCGTCTGACTGGTGGCGTTGACACCCAACTGCTTGCTAGCCTGTTTTTCTCTCAACAGGCCAAATTTTAGAAACACCCTCCTCCTTTTCTTCTTTGTTTCTGCCGCCTGCTTCCTCCAGATCCAACAATTACCTTTGCAGACCGCACGCAGGACTGGGATAATTTTGCTAGCTCAGGCCAAACAAGAGCTACACTGACTGCCCTCTAACGCTTCCAGAGTACTGAAATTAATTGTACAGAACTGTTTGTACCATAGTCCGGCAATGACAAACTTTCTTCATAAGGTTATTCTTTAATGATTAGGACCTTATCATTATTTTTAAGGAAAAGCACCCTTGATTTCTTGTCCAAACACAGGACAGCTAAAATCAGACCGGCAAATGTTTTGACCTATCTTACTAGAAACACTCAGACCTGGAGAACCCCTTTTACCCATGTACACGGAGTCCCTGTCTGGGCACTGCTCTTATTGAAAAAGAAAAGGAGCTGAGGAACTTCAGTAGCAGCAATCACTCTCCAGGATCCTCCGGAATCATCTCAGTCAGGCTGCATATGATGCACTGATACTGGACTACACACTCACCGCTACAAACTGTTTCAAGACCTCGGACGCAGAACTCCGACACTTGCATACCTCTCCCAGGAATAGCAAACTTCTGGTGTAAGGAGCTGAGCGGACTGAGCTCTGTTTGTCAAATCCTGACTGTAGCTGTGTTTACACATCTTCTCCCTGTTCCTGCACTACTGTCATTCCCAGCTCTTCATCACTGCTCACCAGCTAGTGAGCTACATCTCTTCTAATCTGCCAGCAGACCTGCTCATATGAACACATCCTCAGCAGCTGCACTGGCTTGAGTGAGTTGAATTGAGCTGAATTACCAAAGACCAGCTGAAATAGGTTTGGAAAAGGCTGCAAAAGCTGTTGAGCCAGCAAAAGGAGCAAGCATAGCTGTAATGAGAAGCAGATACACAAGCAGACTCACTTCCTGAAGAAAACTATTTAACCGAGCACTAACGAGGGGGGTAAAAAAACAGACACACAAACAAAATTACCTATCTAGTCAAAGCATGCCATACGCTAAACGTGCTGTAAAAAAACCTGCAGCCTACAGCAGTACCCCTAAAACATAACCAGAAGCCTAAGTTTTCAACTTGTACCCCTCTCAAAACTCCCACAAGTCACTGCTGCCTCTCCGCTGCAATTACACACAAGAACTGCCAGCCAAAAGCAGTATACATCCATAATGTCCATGAGACCTAAAAAAGGACTCAAAACCCAGTGGCAATTTTAAAAGCCTAGGACAAGGAAGTGCCTCGGACATTTGTGAATGCTCATCGTTGACTGTTGCACCCATCAGTAATTCAGCCTTTTGAAGACATTTGAAAAATGCAGAAGCTTAGGTTATCATAGGAGGAAACACACCAGCTGCTTTTCTTAGTTCTGATGAATCTGGTTGTTCCATCGGGAAGGGTTTCTCTTCAACCATTTCGCTGCCTTCCTCCTTCTCCAGTTCTTCAAAATCGGCAGTTTCGTCAGTGGAAGAATTAGCTGGATTAGCAGCTATAAAGATGACATCATCTTCAAAATCGCCGGGTGATTTTGCATCATGATACTCCAAAGCAGTTTGGTCTGACCTGGCAGAGAAGTTACTGTTTTCTTTGCTGACATCCACTTTATCCAAACCATCTCCAGACTCTTCCACTTCAGCACCAGCATCCTCGGGATTGCTCAGAGGAAACAGACTTGGTTTATCTCTACTTTCAGACCAAGCATCCTCCACCACTCCGTGATGATGCTCAGATGAAACTCCAGAGGGTGCTTTATTATCTTCCGTTACCTTTATTTTTTAAAAAGAAAGTTCACAATCAAGATCACACATAAAACCCCAAAAACCCCAAATATATACTGATATTCGTCAGTTTTACAAGTGTCACCTTAAGCAAGGCACTACAAAATTAGCTCTCATTCTAGCACTATCTTAGCTTTTAAAGCTGAGTGTAAAAACCAATCACACTGTTGACTGCTTATTGAGTTTCCACAACCTTGGAGAATTAAGATGAAGTGGGTCTTGTAAGTGCTTGCTTACCCTGTCATCTCAAGGCTGTTCACTGGGTTCACTACTGTGTTTTCAAGACGAGGGAGCTTTGCATACCTAAAATCATAACTCCAAGATTTCTCTTTTTTTACGCTTGCCTTTTCAGCTTGTATGCACTACTAACATATTTTAGCGTTCACTATGCCTGTGGCATGGAACAAGTAAATTAATCCAGCCACACTGCACTATTACTAAGAACTTCCTACAGGAGAGAGCGCCTCTTCTTACAGTTGAGTAGCTCTTTATAACAGGCAAGAACAGGTACGATAAAAACAGGTTATGACAATTTGTTAGTACAGGTACGGAAAGCTCCTACAGGTAGATACTAGCACATGCCCCTGTCCGTTTGGTACGTTACTTTGACAACGGCATGACGAGCTGAATCAGGGAAGCCACCTGACAGAACAAAAGGAGGAGTAGAAGGGGGCAACTTCCAGGTGGACAGACTTCATTTGACAACTATACGAATGCTATCGCTGGTGCAAGGCAAGAAGCAAAACCGAGAACTTTAGGGCTAGAGAAGAGACAACCACACAGCTCTCTTCATCGGGAGTCTATTTTTACCATACCTTAAGGAAACCCAGTCCTTGCAAAAAGAGAGACTGAAAGTAAATGCAGCTCATGCCTTTTGTTGCTTTCAGAGGTGTTTCATTCACAAAGCTTAACAAACCAAACAACTGACTCAATCTGTATTCCTTACCTTCCTGCCATACCACCATTTCCAAAGGTATAGCGGGAAGCTGCACACATGCAATTTCGAACAATCACAGCGCCTAGCGATGCTGGAGTAAAAACCACCAAGGTCACTGGTATTTGTTATGAATATGTTCCTGCAGGCAGATGATGTTACAGAAGGTCTAACATAACCTTTTTTGACCAAATTCAAGTCTGCCGTTCTGATTTGCTAGTCCAGTTCTCAATATAAGGAGTTTTGGAAAACTTTAAAAAAACTAAATCAAATCACAGTCTGTGAAGCCTTTAACTATAAAGATCACTAACTACAGGCCAGCTTACCCCAACAGTCCATTTTGCATTCGAGTTCTCTTCCCTGAAAGATACTCTAGGCTTCTTTGCTCGTAGAGGAGGAGTAACTGATTGTCCTGGAGATGCAGAGGGAGTTGCTAGGGGTGTAGTGCGAAGGCTGGATTTGAGAATAGACTGAGGAGTAAACGCAGGAAAACCAGAAGCAGCTGTGGCCAAAACTTTAGCTCTCTATGAAAAGAAATAAAAATATTTCATTTAAGACCTGTTAAATCTTCAAAACAGAAGACTTCACTTGTCAAAAGTATTAGTTCAAATTAAACTGAGTTTGTACCAGCAGAGAGGACAAAGTTTAGCCTCTGCACTGCTCTTTTTCCAAAGGGACAAAAAACTTAATGGTAAAAAAACCACGCGTTTTATGTTTCTTATGATTCTTTTGGCTTCTTTCTTTCTTTTTTTTTTTTTTAATTAATGCAACATAAAATATTAGTGTTCAAATTAATTTCCTGAAGAAATGGCATCTTCTTGTCTGCAATGCTATCTCCCATCCCAGTAATTTTTGCCATATCTACACTGCTCTTCTAAAAGGCATACAACTGCAAATGCTACCCCAGATACAGCGACTGAAAATACTACCATGAGAAATGGCAATCAGCAAAGCAACAGCAATACCTTCTTTTTCTCTGATTAATCAATCCACGCACTGGACTGAATTAAGTGACACTGCTGTAGACATACCTACACATCTTCACCTAGAAGCATTCAGGTCTTCTTACCTCAGCTCAGAAAAGACTTTACGGTATTGAACGGGTTTAAAAGGAAGATAATGAAACCAGCTTAATGATATGGACAATAGTTAGTAAGAAGAAAAAGGTTATAATTCAGAGAGATCACTACTATTTTGTTCAGGCAGGCAAAGGCAAAAAGATCAGCACCAAGAAGATTGGCCAGTTGTTATTTCCTTACATGAGGAGAGTTTGATGGCGGTGAACGGAAAGAGAGTTTAACACAAACATCAATACGTAAAATCCCTGCAAAAAGCCATCACTGAATTTGACGGAGACTGACATCGCTTAACTGGCATCACTTACGTTGTCATTCCCTTAAGTGGATTAAGAAACTGAAGCATATACATTCTTGCTTGTAGGCATGCCAGTCAAACTCCACAGCGCTATTGAGCACTTAAATAATGAGATGGTCAAGCTACATATTGCATCTCTAAGGATCTAAGTATATTGAGAAGTCCAATTTTAACTTACTTTGTTCCATGCAATAAAAACGAGTGTATTTCAGAAAGCTGTGGGACAATGTGCGTACTGCAGTTAACTTGGAACTAAACTTTCCCTCTCCAAGACTGTTCCCAACGTCCTGCTTCCAAAAGGATTCTACATACAATAACCACACGCATGCTGAAAATATTCCACAGTCTGAATCCAACAGGGTTTGTGTTAAATACTTTGGTGGTTTCATGTTAAACAGAGTTTACAGGCTTTCGGTTCGGTTGGTTGATCCTGTTTTTTAAAACACAAACCTTAACCACAAGAGGCGTCTCCAGTAAATTCAGCTCTGATGCTCTTGAAAAATTCTTCTGTGAGATGGAACCAAGCATATTTGATGTCAATGGGCTGGATGCCATGAATGAAGTAGAAGCGCTGCATGGTGACTGCCAGCTACCACCCTGTGCTGCAGAACGTGAAGGAACAGGATGAACCACCAAATCCAGCAATCTGTGAAGATACACAATTTAAAATATGAACATAAATAAATAAATGAAATAAAATCATGCTGCGCTCAAGACACCTGAGATGATACATAACAAAAACATTCAATGAACAAGAAATATAGGTGAACCCTCACTGCTGGGCTGATGTATCAGGCCCATGAACAAGTTACAGGCCTTGTCTTGTTTTTTCATTATTTCGTTACATTTCACACTTAATTTCCTAAATCCCTGCCATCTGAGGCAAGAGTAATGCAATTTTACATTGCACAAGTGATGTAATTCTCATGTCAGAAGAAAATTCCTCTGCATTTCGATGCTGGGACCACTTGAAATTCTCCACTTAGTTGTGTCCCCAAGCCGACCTTTTCTTTAACAGGTACAAAGCTAAATGCAGACAGAACACTTTGCAAACACTGAAAGTATGTCCACGCACACAGTATATGAGAAGCAACACCTTTTTGAAATATTCATTCTGTAGTTCTACTATACCTGGAATAGGTTCGTGAAAATTTTGTAATAGGTGTCTCAACAAATGCATCGGGCAACTCTGCATGAGGTAGAGGACGTGTTATGACTGGTGGTTCTGTAGCTCTAGGCCTAGAATTAAAAGGAAAATGTAACTGACTTTCACTCCCCTGAAGTCCAAGCGTACCAGAATTCAAGTTTATTTGACCGTACCACCTCTAGGAAAATCATCTGACAACTGCTAGCTTCTTTTTTGCTCTTTATCATTCTGCCTGGTTTTGAGTAAAAAAAAAAAGGCAGAAACGAAGCAGAAACTGGGCACAAAGTGGTAAAAGATTACTATTTGATCACACAATCAAGTCTACCAAAACCTTTTCACCAATAGCTGGTCGGTAATCATGGTTTTCGTTTCAGCTACCTTAAATTCTGTAAACACATTTACTGTAATGTAAATAGATGTATTTGCATAAATGACATTATCATAGCAGAAGAACTCTCTCTCCAAGTGTTACTTACGATGAATTGATTCTTAAATGTCATATCTTGTATGTGCAAAAAAGCCAAACAAAGCTTTATTCACGTGCCCCTTCCCTCCAAAACACTAACATAATTCAAATGGATTTTTTTGTCTGTCTCTCTCTCCAAACACACAGCTCAAGACTAAACTTTGTTAAAAGGCTGCTTACCTATCACGGCGTGAGCAACTGGTTTTCTGCTCATTTCCTACCCCTGCTTCTCTAATTTTTGCCAATACATTACTGATGAACGTTGCTCTTGTATGCACATTTCCTGCATTTGCTTGTTTTGTTACTGTTGATAATGGCTTTGGTCTTGCGACTGTAAAGCAACAGGGGAAAAAATATCAGCCTTGTGTGATCAAAGTCATGGTCAGTTGTCCATTGTATTTCCCTCCCCTAAAAATTACCTTCTCTTGAGACCGATGAAGGCAAGTGGTAAGGCTTGGCTCTCTCTACAGCCAGCTTCCTTTGAACTCTAGGAAGGATCTTGCCATATTGGTCCAATGTAGAATTTCTGGCAACTGCTCGCTCTCTCAAGCGAGGCTCACGATCATTCTGATGAACAAAAAGCATAAAGCAAGAAGGTAACTGATTACAAGAAGTTCATTGCACGCAACTATCTCTGCTATTTCTAATTAGTGAATACATTTCCTCCACAGATACTGTAAAATACAGCCACGGCACAGAAGAGCAGCAAGTTCTACTCCTCGGCACACACCAGTTCCACCTGGTAATTTCAGCAAAGGGCAAGGCAGACTAGGATAATAACAGAACCTACAACTTCAAGTTGAAACGGTTCTGGCACTCGGCAGAACCTTACTCCGATACGCTTGTTCTCACCTGCAATTTTCAAATGGCTTACAAAATAGCAGGCTTTCCCTTGTTTCCCTTGTTTCCCTGAAACACCAATGTCCGAGATGACTGAATATACAGGGCAACTGCAAATTACGGTGGACACAATGATGTGAATATTAAAACAAGTAAGAAAAGGCTACCTACACACACCTTCTGGCCGAATGAAAGTTTTCAAATGCAGGACCTAAACCTTCCAAGACCACCTTACAAGTGCGATTCACTGGAAAACTATGGTTCCGGAAAACAGAAAATGTATCACAGATTCATAACAGGAGTTCGCGAAACACAAAATTTAATCTGGCTGTTTTGAGAAACAGGAGTTAGATAAGAATTTCTGTCATAAAAGGGGTAAAACAGAAGTTGTGGAATCGCAGAGCTTACGCTCTAACTGGAGGAAATAAAAAGAAAACCAAACCAGCAGACAGATTTTACCTGTGGATTGGCATCCAGACTGCTCTCAGCTAGAAAAATAAAGTTGTGTGCAAGGTTCAAGAGGTGACATACAACATACTCTTCATGCCACGGAAAGGAGTGACACAAACAGCGTTCAGCAATCTAAACCATATATAACATACGTATCCGAATAACAGAATGATAATATTGGCCAATAGGAAAGATACGTATTTATTCCTTAGACGCAAACAAACTGTTTTAAGTGGAGTCAACAATGGTCTGCAACACTTAATTTATAACTTCAGGGAGTAGCTTTGGAGTAGTGAAATATTTTGTTCAACTTTTAGGTTCAGCTGTAACGGAAGGTGTAGAAACTTATTCCTAGTATTTCAAAGAATGGTATAAAAAACCAAAGCATTGATTTTTATTTTATTTACTACCAAAAATGGTTAGTAACACCTAACAGAAACCTGCACACTTGACAGAACTTTTATGCTTACCATAAGATTAACGTTCATTGAATGATTCAACTGCAGCGCTGGGATATAGTTGGCACGCTGCACATGGTGGTCTAAAGGAAATCTAGGTTTCCGAACAGCAGCATCGCTCTGTAAAATCTTCTCCAAACACTCCTATGAGAAATAACACATTTCAAAAATCTGTTATGATTCTGCCTCGTCTCTTTTCAAAGAGACCAGTAAGATTTTTTTCGTGTCCCCACTTACTTGTTCAGTGCCTGTGAAAGGTAGCTTCAGTAAGTCTTCCATTAGTCCCATCTCCTGACAGATTTTATACATGTGTTTTAACAGCTCTTTGATGTTTAACCTGGTGGCATGTTGATGCAACAGACCCCAAGCCTCCACCACGCACCTGTAATTAAATTTTTTGAGACGTAAAGCAATATTAATAGTATGACCAAAAAGATGCCCCCAAACTACTGTATTCAGAGTTTAAAGGGAGTTTAGGGGATGGTGATTTGTATTATTTGTTCTCCACCTTTCACAATATTTGAATGCCAAAACGGTGGGATAGGTTTCTTTACCTATTGGACAACAACACAGTGAGGAAAAGCCGCACTTCACTGCTGCTTGACATTGACGGCTTCATCATCTGTATGTATCTGAGGGCTCGCCTATGCTCTCCTTGGCACATCAGGGATTGAATAATTCTCATGTGCTGCCATGACACAGTTTTGATTGTAGCTGGATGAAAGAGCAGGGCCAGTGAATTCTGTAGAGGTTAGAGGTCAGGTGTATTACGATATGCACATGCACGCACGCAATAAGAATATTCAAAAGTATCTTAAGTAAGGGTGGACGTGTGTTAAACAAACCTAGATGACTAACTACTGTAAATAAAAATTCTCAAGTTTTTGCAAAAAAAAAAATTCAGTTAGCCGTACAGAACAAAGCGAGTGTTTTAAAAGGAGTAATTCACACTTTTCCAGAGTAACCAACTCTCTGTGTACAAACACCACTTTTTATAAATACATTACTAAATAATAAGCTATTCTCCCAGACAAACAGATATATTAACTTCGTGACAGGCAAAGAACAACCTTCAGCATCAGAAAGAACAGGAATTAGGTTGAAGAGTCACTTTGGCAGTCTTCTGCCTCAAACCTTGCTGCTATGATCATAGTTTTAATATTTAAAGTACCTAAACCACTGTCTTTGAGAAAGCACTCCATCGGTCTGCTGAAAACAACCTACATGGATGGCTTTGAAAATTCAAGTATCAAGCATTACGAAAGTTGATTTCTTCTTTGTTTTAATCAATTTCCTGTCAAAGTGGCTAAAAGAAAATTTCAAATTATAACTTATTGCTGAAGATGTCGTAGCGGTATGGCAAAAGAGCTTCTAATGTTGTAGCACCTGTTATTAGCTAAGCACTGATTTTTTAAAATCATTTTACAGATTACAGCTTTGGACTGTAAGGCATGTCTAACTGAACTGTAACGTACTTACTTCGTAATCATTGTGATCTAGAAGCCAAAAACCTTGAATAAGCTTAACAAGTCCCCAAGGGATAGCAAAGGCAGTTGGGAAGGAGTCGAGGGAAGTTTCTGTTTTATTTGGAAAGGAATGCATGATATCTAGCAGCAAGTAAATTGTCTGACATCAAGTATCTAGTTAAGGCTAATAAATTTGGAAGACCAAACATTTATCACATCGCGTTTCGAAAAACACAGGGAAATCAGAATATACAAGTGGTAGGAAGCAGAAAATACTGCCGTATTAGTCTTGCCATTTTGAGCTATTGTAACCTGAAGACGGTCAGGTCCTAACCACAAAACTGCATTCTGAATAAACAGCCAGAAAGAAATACTCTTTGATTTCTGCAAGGCATTCAAAAAGGTTAACTTTAGATACTTAAATACTTCCGTTGTTACAAACTCAGGCTCCCTCTTTAAACACTGGAGCTACCAGTTGGACATTCAAAACACCTGAACATCCAATGCTTAATTATTAAAGCAAACAAATTCTACCGTTGGTTTTTTCCCTCATTTCCAGAGTATACGGAACAATGTAAATTAAGGTGTCCTTACAAGACAACGTAGCACTGAATGACTGAAACTGGATTTAAAACAGTGTGCGGATCACTCGTCGGTAGTGTCATTTTCTCTTCCTGACATCTGTTTTTAGGGACATATTCTAATAAGACAGCTCTGGGGTACAACCGTTTTTAAACCCCTTGCTCTCTAGGCTCCCCTCTCGGGTTAGGCAGCAAACAACAAAAAGTAATTCTGTATATTTCAGCAGCTTAAAAATTAAGTTTCTGCCCAATGACTTTTCTCTTCTCTCTCTTTCTCATTCGGTGTGCCTGCACTTCTAACAGAACAAAAGCAAGCACTGCTATCTGGGCTGGAAGATGGATGAATTGGGCAAAAATCAGGTACTGGTTAGAAATCCTTCTGCTCTGAAGCAGCACGTATTAGTGCATCATCCTAGTAAGCAGCCATTTGCTACAGATACGGGTGCTTTAAAAAATTAAAAACTCTGCTAAGTTTTGAGAAAAACCAAGGGAGATTTTTATCTTTAACATTTCTTAGTAAACCTGTTTTCGCATGTCAGAAAAGACTTTGCAACAAAACATTAAAAAAAAAAACCAAAAACATAAAGAATCCACAGTACAAAGAAATAAAACAATGCTCCTGTGCACGACTTCATTCTAAACTAAATGTTTTCACTTGCACTGTGTTGGAAGCATAAATTCAAAAATGTTATTAAACGCGCAGGTGACACGCATTTAAGAACATTTATGTGCGTATACTGAAGGTGTAGTAAAAATAACGAGAAAGGATACAATTGCATGTTTGTAGCTTTCTTCAATGCTTTCTAGCAAATAGAGATCCAGCAGTGCCTGAAAATGAAAAACCAAAAGTTTTTTAAAAACTCCTGTCTTTTATGAATCATTGGCTTTTGGGTGGGGCTTTGGGGGGGTTCGTTGCTGTTTTCAGTGAACATAACACTCACGTGTAAACTAGCAGGTGGGTATTTCCCAGTTCCTCCTTCATCTCTCCGCCACAACTTCTCAACTTGGTCTCCTAACTGGGAAACCATTCCATCAATCATCAAGCAGTCAGAATCCCATTTTCCTCTGGAACAAAAGGTAGCAAGGATTTGGAGAGTCAAACACTAATTCCAGCCTCTCAGTGTAACAGATCTCCTCCAGTCAAACCAAACAAAAAAAAGCTCCCATGGGGCAAAGAAAGTGACAAACACACAAAGGCATGATTATGACTTGAAACGCACATGAAAGAAATTTCTGAGTCAGATGAAAGATGTTTGTTAGATCATACTGAATTATTAAAGGAGTTCCACATAGACATCCTGGAAAGCTCTCCTACTAAGGGACCTTTTCGTTTTCAGGTTTTCTCTTTTGTTGTCTTGCTTGTAGTACAAAGGAAGTGTAAACAAAGTTTTTTATGTGCCAGAAATAACCACTCTCCTACTGTCTAACAGAGGAAACGTAACAGTATCAAAATACCAGGACTATTCTTTCACACAAGTCTAATGCCTCCTGTTGGAGTGTTCCAATACACAGCTGTGAGAAGACAACACCATGGAAAGTTCAGATTTTGTTCTCAGCATCTCACTTTTGTTACTGAAAAAAAGTTGTTTTCAGAAAGCTGAGCATACAGGTGAAGTTTAGTGTCATCTTAAGCAGCATTTATGTTTCTGTGCACATACCCGTTATGTTTCTATGCACAGACCATTACAACCATGCATGGGTGAACCTTTAAAAATTGCTTTCTTCACAAGTCCATCGCAGTCTTTGGCTGACTGTGACACTACCCTTTAATTTCCCCATAATAAGAAGCAGAAAGAGCACACTGGAGGCTGTATGCTTCTAAGGAACACGTGAGCCGGTATGTAAGTTACTTGAGAAGTAAGCTAAGTAAGATGAACTTTAAAGTCAATAGCTACTACACCGCAGCTTGCACCTTAAGTCATCTTGCAGCACCTTGTTCTTGTTCGCGGTGCCACAGCCTAAGCTTCTTTAGCTCTTTATTTAGTTTTCAGCACAATTTCCAAAGAAAAATCTATTATCGTCTAATCCAAGGCATATCACCTATACGCTAGTGAGCTAGTGCAGGAAAGAGAGCTCACGTTCAGCAAGTGGCTTTTATCCAACAGCCAGGAGAGTGCTAGGTGTGCCAACTACATCGAACTCTGACTATCTCATTAAATCACACAAATGTACTTGTGATTTAGGCCAATACAGTTATTACCATCGCTCGCTAGTCAATAAACGAGATGAGGTTTGTTTTGTTTCTAAAACTTGCTTTCTTCTCTGTCCAAAACACCTGTTCTCTGAACGCCGTGCTTTGCTGAACGGGAGATCGCTGACCCTATCCTGAACACATGACCTTTTTCAGTAGTACCACATTATAGAGATTGGCCGCTGGATTAAGTACGCTACCAAGAAACAACGATGCCAACAAGCGGTACTAAGCAGAGGTATATACAAATATTGTAACACAGGAAAGTAACCTCCGTGTTCAGGAGAACGCATGCATCACTGAAGTGAAGAGGATTGCTGGCAACTGCTTTAAGCAGAGCAAATACCAACTGTTGATAGCAAAGCCACTCAGTGCCACTTCTGAATTTGCAGTGGAAGTGTTCTCGAGTTTTCCTGTAAGGCTTACCTTGATAAACGCTCAAGTTTCTGTCGATGACCAGTGTAGTAGCTCTGAATCAGAGGGTAATTGTAGAAAGGTCTACCCAAATGCATATCATCATCTACAGGCAATAAAGTAAAAGCAAGTTAAAGAAGCAATATCACACCTTGAAACTAAAATGTTTGACTAAAAAGACAGAAGATCACACGAGCTAAGCATCAAGAAGCACAGGCAAGCCTCCAACTTTGAAAGAAGCCAATCCTCTTTCTGCCTTTGCTAAAGGAGCGGTAAGACACAAGACTCAATTCCCTCTTGTCTCAAGTGCCATTTCAAGTTTACAATTGAGGTAGCATTCAGAACACGTACTGTAAGCCGAAGCTCACTACAAAAAGGACAATTCTCCAAGGGAATGGTTTCTTAAACATGTCACGTGAGCATTTGTGAGACAATGAAGGCTGACAATAGACTTTATAATCCACCCAAATAAAGAAGTATTTCCAAGGTGTATTTTGTCTTCAAGCAATAAATAAAAAGTTCCAAACACGCGGGTAATGCCTTTGCTGTAAGAACAAGCATTCCAGTATTTGTTGTGTAATAGTAATTTGTTTAAAATCCCAAGTCTTTCAAGCTGCGGACACAAGCAACTCCTTCAAGTCAGAGGCTTATTCCTCTTTCTAAGGAACATCCAGGAAAGAAACTGCTTGCATTATTCTACACTATGTATTTGAAAAAACAGTAAAATCTCCGTTTCACCAACAGAACTTCAGCACTGACAAAACATTTACAAAAACATGGCTAAGCATGTGTTCATCGGAATCACTTACTGGATAGTCTCCCTGTTACAAATGTATTACAGTTTATGCTTACCTAAACCCTCTGGAAGGAGGCTGGATCGACAGAACCAGATGACCACTTGTGCATACAAAGAAAGGAGGCCAGTTACCACCTGCTTGTTTGTCAAGTCTGTAAAACCTGAAAAAAAGGCATAAGATGATTTTTGTTATCCAATTCCTTTCATTTTTACAAAACCCCCTTCATCATCCCAAATAGAAAGTATAAAAGTAACGCGGTAGAAATCGTGGTCTTTGCATTTCTCACTCTGTAGCACCTTCTTATTTGAAGAAAAATACCACATTCACCACCAAAACAAAAAGCAACCCCTACAAAGAACCAGATTCACTAAAGGTTAAAAGGAAAAAAAATAAAGCCGGAACTATTAAATACACTCACGAATAAGACCTTTGTTTTTCACGTAGCGGGGATTTTTACCGTAGCAAAGGGATATTCTTTTTTTCCCCTCAATATGCCAAGGACAAGTGATAACACAAAAAGCTACAGAAACTCAAGTAACTTACTTTACAAGTTACTCATTTGTGCTTCCTTTATATTTCCTAGCAATTTGCAAGACAATATTCGCATGCAATTATAAATTGCTAGCTAAGAATTAAAAGGAATAATTTGCAGCGCTACCACATCCGGTTGCTGGAATCTCCACCCACCTGCCTCCACAGCTTCTTGCTGAATGTAGCCTCCCCTACCCACTTGCATGAACTCCACAACCAACTATTTCCCTGAAATCAACGCATATTAAGTGGTAGTCCCAACTTCTCAGATTTAAGCCCCTTCTCCCAGCTAAACCTGGCTGTCTTCCAATCATCAAAACCAACAGAAGCTCATCTTTCCACACTTACAACTCAAGCATAATTCCAAATCTTAGTAAAAAATACCACAGATTTCATATATACGATTACAAACCTTTCTCAGTAAGCTCTTGTGCTTCTGTTAGAAAACAGGTTAAGACCGTGCTAAGGTTGCTCAAAAGCAACTGGCAGTGCTGAAGAGACTGTAACGTCTGCGGGTCAACAAAGTTGCGAGAGCCATCAAAGAGCGGAACACCTTTTCAGGAAGAAATATTACATCGTCAGCCTACAGAGCAATGTCAGAGTTTCAAAGTACGCTTAAAGAACCCCGTGCAGTACCATATACCGCCACATTCCTGAATAAGCTCAATTAGAAAGAACGATTTTATGTTTGCAGAATGACTACACTAGTACTCACATATTTGGTCAAACTCATCTTTTGCATAGATCACTTTGTTCCATGTCCACTCAAGAACAAACCGTAAATTAGCAGCAGAACTTGGCTGCGCTTTAAAAAAAAAACAAAACAAAAAAGAAATGAATCGACAGTTGCAAACTAGAAAACATATAACATAAGAACAACGTAAGAAGTATTACCTTCAGATGCCCAATGTTTAATGCATCCAGTCAGAAGTTCTACAGAACCTGTCTGGACAGCAGCTGACAATACCGCTTGTAACTGCTCCTCCTAAACGTAACCGACAAAATAAACTGAGAATCTTACATGCTTTCAATATCTGAACCAGCAACAGCAAGTGTTTGTTTCTAACTGTACACTCATTCAGACATCACAAAGTCCACTAGTACACACGCAGCTAATTCCACAATCCTTTTCTTAATTCTAGCCACAGGCTGGACTGCTTGTTGGTCTGAGAAACACGCTAAACTTTTCCTCTAACATTTCAACTTACTGAAGGCTGATTCTAACCTTTATTTGCATGCCTCTGCAGTATAGTCTCAGTTTACCGAGTTCCAATTAACTATTTCCGGTAACATCCTCTGCTAATACCCATCACGCATTTTGCACGTAGAAGTTTGCCATCAGGAATGCGTGCAGGGGACAGAACAAACACAAGGGTGTAACGCTTGCACGGAAACAGTGAAGCTAAGGTCAAGCAGCTTCCTAGACTCTGAAGACATGAAGCAGTTCAGACACCCAAAACTTTAAGTTATCATTTTCTAAAATGACAGAAAAAGAAGTGAAACATTTAAATTCTAATAGGTTTAAATTTTAGGCTGTTCAAATACTGTATTATAATGCAGTGGTAATCCTTACCAGCAAGGTAAGGACAATGCACAGCTCTGCACAGACATGCCGTATTAAGTAGTAGCTTATTTCATTTTGTGTTGTGATTCTTCTTTCAGGTGAAAAGATCCTTCATACACTTCTACTTTTTTCTTTTTGTTTTTTTTGTTTGTTTCGTTGGGTTTTTTTACACAACTCAGTAGTTTGGATCTAAGAATACTATAACTTTTACTAACTCAAGTCAACACCTCCATTTCAATGCAACTTGCGAATAATAGGAAAATCAGATTATCATGCCTTGTAGCCTCTACAGCCCTGTCAGACAAGATGGATGTATTTCCCCCCTGATTCCCTGATATGCACTCACCTGACTCAAACTGGATGGCTGGACATCAACTAGTCTTGGAGACAGCAAGCCAGCTACAAGACACCTGTTGTAGCTATCATGAATGGCTTCACTTATAGAAGGACCAGATTTCTTTAAAAAATTCAAGGTCTGAAACATTAATCAAAAACTACGGATTAAGACAGCAATATTATTCAGTCATTAAGGTTCTGGATAGTCACTAAGAGAAATAATACAAATGTTCACTTAAATTGTTAGAAAGCTTGCATCGGTAATATGCTTTAGGTTAGCAATCTGAATAAGCAGTACTACGTAGAGTCTTAAAGACGGCAGCCAAACTAACCACTACGGTTTATAAAAAATACCCTGTAAAACAACTAGAGCGTTGCGATGGCTAACCTTTTAGATATTTTCTAGCTTCTCTGTCAATACACAGACCTTTTTCTTCCCCTGAACACTGACACAAAATACATTCTATATAAACTGACACACAAATTAAAATCCCACTTTGGAAGACCCTTTCTGTGCTTGTTTGTGCAGAAGTTGATTTATGTTGGAAATACTTAGTGAGCTGAAATTTAATTCAAAATTATTTGTTACAAGCTGTGCAGTGGCTTGGAAGTTTTAATTCGGCCAAGTGCAGGAGAAAAAAAAAAATCATTTCTTCTCAGTGAAGTAGTATTTCATTTTCTCCATTCTGCCCTCCTTTTTCAAGTTAATCAGGCATCAAAACCCTAACTCAAGACTATGGAGGCAGTTCCACTGATGGGTCATGCAGAAGTAACAGCTTTCCCCAACTTCCACAACATTTTTGTTCTTGCTCCTACAGCAACGTTGCATTCCGCTCTAGACATTCAACCCCTCAGCGTGCTTCAACAGGAGACAGTGGTAGTTTTACAGTCCCAAGAGTGGACCTAAAATGTTACCATTTGCATAAAACTGGCAGGACACAATTGCCGTCATGCGTGTGGATGGGCAGGATGGGCATAAAATGGTCTCCGACACTGAAAGCAGTGCAATAGAAAACATAGGAAAGGTTCATCTCTTGCCATTCTCAATAAAGATACAGTAAAAGATCACCTCCTTCTGGAAGCTGGTGCAAGTCATATGAACAACTCCGGAGTTCAGCAAGCACGTACCATCTGCAGAGACAATGAATGTTTGACAGCCTTCCATACTCTCGCACTTAGGTTATGACCAGTTTACGTTTTGTAAATAGCAGTATCTGGAAAGCTGTAACTGAGTACCCATTTTCTTCATCAGATCACTTCCAAACTTTTTTTTTTTGAAAATAATTACTGCGTGTAGAAATTTTACCTCTAGTGCTATCGAGGTGCTCTGCTCTGAGCTTCAGTTCAAAGTCATTTCATTTGATGACCATCACCCCTTCACAGGCTACATTACAAAAGCACCAAAACCCCAAACCCAGCAGACTGTCAGATATGTGTCACCGTATTAAACACCTTGTTAGTACAACGTAATCGAGTTGGGCTTGGGGGGGGTTGGGGCTTTTTGGTTTGGGATGGGTTTTGAGTGACAAACAATGAACAGGAGAACCAATAAATGGCATTTGACCTCACTTTAAGCTTATCACTATCAAAAGCAGTGAAATACCTACCAAAACTGTAGGAGCTTGGGTTAAAAAACTGCTCAGGTGGTGGATAAGAAGGAGGAACTCCCCGACTTAGACTCCGCTCGTGTACCAGAATATCCAAAATGGGGTTTGGAGAAGTCACGCTTATTACAGTCTCCAGTGACCACAATGCAAAATAGGGGCAATCATGAAGGAATTCTTCTGGCCTGAAAGCAAGCAAGTGCATAAGCTAAACACCGACTTTCAAATGATTTATTTGTAGGGATATTGAAAACAACTTAATAAAAATATACCTTAGTGAATCAGGCATTTGAGCATGATACCAGCCATTAATGTCAAATACACCCAAATAAGCAGATGGTTTTCCCTGACCATATGTATTCACTTGCCAGCTGAAGACTGATACACTGGTGTCAGGTGATATTACTGTAAAAGACAAGACATTGTTTCTTGTTTGTAGAAAATAACGCTATAGCTGATATTTTTAAAACACCACTTCCTATTTTGGCTTAATTCTGTTATATCACTCATGAAGCACAACACTCACTAAGAATAATTAAAAAAATGTACGGAATAGCAAACATCTCTGTGACAGGTTTCAGTCATACTGCCCCTTCTTCTTGTATCACTCAGCAGGCACTATTAATTTCCAGATTGGACTCAATTACAGGTTTTAAGAATAGCTCCTTTCCAGCACATTCAGAATGAACGAACACAATTATCACACAAAATAAATACAAAAACCCCAAACCCAACAAACGGGAAATTGGAATAAAGATTTTAACATAAAACATTCACAATGTTATACTCCAGTTCTCTCAATAAGTGGAATGGTTTGTCTTCTCTGGGGAGAACGCATTCTCTAGATATCAGCAAAGGATGTGGTATATCATTTACCCTAATAGAGTAAGGAAGAAGACGACAGTTTGTTTGGCAAAATGTTTCTCTGTTCTCTGCTGAATTCATCATTACATTTAGGGATCCTCACACACTTTACTATGTTTCATTGTGAACATCTGTGCCGCTTCCGTTTTGTAGCTGCTGCAAGTGCCTTTGAAGATATCAATTATTTTCATAATTCAGAAGACGGCTTCATTGCTAGCCTCAACCCACATCCAACAGCAGCTCATGTGTGCCTAGAACTTAACTTGAACAGATTCTGAATAAAAGCTAATTAGAAACCATCAGAGACACTACAGATATTTCTCCATGCCTCATGCTCCATAAAAAGGAGACAGAAAGGGGGGTTGTTGTTCTTAGTTTGGTTTGGGGGGGGGGGGGGTTCGGGTTTGGTGCAGTGGTGGTGTGTGTTTGTTTTTAACAAGCTTTTAGGAGGCACTCTCCTCAGAAACGTGACACAAGTGGAGAAAATCCAAAGGTGTTTTTATTAGATTTTGACACACTGTTGACAGAGGATGGCATCACAAAAGAGATGCAAGTTGCCGCTTCAGGACTAAGTCAAAGATGATAAACAGAAGTAGCCCAGAAAGATCATGCAAGTGTCTTCTTTGTAAACTTCATACATAAGTAAAGGCCAGTAAGAAGAGAGGGAAGGTGAATAATGCAGTCAAAACAAAGGGCCATGAAAGTTATCACTGCGGCAGGCTCAAAAATATGGTCAGAGCATAAGTGAATTTGTAAACCCAGAGATGGACATTTAATTATTGCAAGATAATGAAAGACATCGTAAGAGGTTTAACTGTGTATATGGACAAGGAAACCTATTGCTTTAAGAACTTGCAGGTGTAATTTTTCCTAATATCCAACCTGAACCTCCCCATGCGCAACTTGAGGCCATGTCCTCTCGTCCTATCACTTGCTACCTGGGAGAAGAGACCAACACCCACCTCGCTACAACCTCCTTTCAGGTACTTGTAGGGAGCGGTAAGGTCTCCCCTCAGCTTCCTTTTCTCCAGGCTAAACAACCCCAGTTCCCTCAGCCGCCCCCGTAAGACTTGTTCTCCAGACCCTTCACCAGCTCTGTTGCCCTTCTTTGGACGAGCTCCAGCACCTCAATGTCTTTCTTGTAGCGAGGGGCCCAAAGCCAGGCAGCTTTCCAACCACTCCTTCCCAAGCCTGTAGTGTTGCATGGGGTTCTTGTGACCCAAGAGCAGGACCTGGCACTTAGCCTTGATGAACCTCATACAGTTGGCCTTGGCCCACTGAGCCAGCCTGTCCAGATCCCTCCATAGAGCCTCTGTAGACCCTCAAGCAGATCAACACTCCCACCCAACTTGGTGTCATCTGCAAACTTACTGAGGGGGCACTCAATCCCCTCGTCCAGATCATTGACAGAGATATTAAACAAAACTGGCCCCAATACCGAGCCCTGGGGAACACCACTTGTGACCGGCCACCAGCTGGATGCAGATGCAGACATAGGTTTGAACAGGGAAAGAAAAATTCAGGTAACATTCCTAAGCAATGGGGAGCATCATCTTATTGTTCAAAGATGACAGCTGGAGGAATAAAACAGCTGACAAGCATCATGCAGGTGACCCCACCATACATCGCTATAGCATGTCAGCAAGCATAAAATACAACTTATTTTTTCCTTTAAAGAAGTCCCATATAACTTAAGCACCCATGTTTTCTTTTTAAATAAGCCCAACAAGCTAGTCTATAAAGGTATTCAAGACTCACAGACTGGGGTACAGAACAGCATTCATTGCTTAGATTCCAAAACTATTTACTTTAGAATAACCAAACAGGGACATTAGAACAAACCTTCATTAATGCTATCCTCTCTGTCAACATGGTTGCGAAATTTTTCTATGGTCTGACAGCTCAGTAGTTTGGTATTGCTGGTCTGCCCTCTCAAGGGAAAGACTCCACCCGTAAGATCCAAACTGTACCTTTCATCACAATATTCCAGACCCTGGGGGAAAAATAAAAGGAGAGAGAAAAGGTCATTTTGAGATAAAAACATACATTATAGCTAAATATGAAAGAGTGTGTATATGTATAATACAATATGCATATTGTACTGTATATTTCCCATGAGCTTGTTTCTGATGGCAAATAGAAACTACAGCTGACATGCAAGAGAAGGAAGTGTCAAATAGTAACGGGCTTTGCACATTTTCAAAATTCAGCATTTCCCTAGCTAAAATTTGCTCTGAAGTATGCACCGTTCATTCTACTTTATCAAGTAACTCTGGAAATAAGAGACCTGTGCAGAGTAGATAAGAAAAATCTAAACCATCTCTTTGAAAAACTAGCATGAAGCCGAAGCAAAGAATCCCATTTTTATTACAGAAGGAATAATCACCAAACACAGTTTATAATAAAAGATGTCCTGAACAGGTCCACCATGCCAAAAGACCCTTTCGTCAGATAAAGTACTACAACTCCATCAACCTCTTAGAGACGAATTTTAACTGCTAGCAATTTCAACTTTTATTCATCTAGGAAGAGCCAGCCCCCCCCAAAGTTAGGGCTGAGGGGAAGGGAAAAAGGATATCAAACAATTCCTGCCCAAGACAACTTCTGAAGCAAAACAGTGTATTTTAAATTCTCCACTGGGGCAAGCAAATCTAAGTTAAGGAACTCCACTGCATGGAAGATGTTAAATAATGACTTTATTGACCCGTAAAATCTGAAGACAGTTTTCAAATGAGATGCACTCGTCAGACTCTGATGTGGAAGTGGAGGCTGTATACTCTATCCACCTGCAAGCATTATGTAGGACAAATGTAAAGGTGCGCTCCATGACCATGGCTGGATGCACTAGATTTCAAGCTTTCCTTCAAGCTTCTGTGAACTCTCTTCAATAAACAAGGGTCAACAGTAGATTCCTCCTCCTTTACTCAAATTTGGCCTGGAAATTGGGAACAACTCTTAAATTTTCTGCCACGGAAGACGGACAAGAAACTTGACTCAGCCAGTCATGCAGGCAGACAGTCATGTAGTACTGACCAATCTGTGAGTACAGGGAAGTATTCCGACACTCCAAGTGTCCTCTGTAGAAGACAGATCCTGTACTAATGCATCTTTGGGGTTTTTTTTCGGGGGGTGGGAGTTGTTTGGGGGGGGGTTTTGGCAGTAGGTGTTAGCAAGTCTTGGTATGAAGCTACATGTGTAAGTGGCTCATCTGGAAGCTAGCTGAAGAACCTGTCTTTTCTCCCCAGAGGGTCCAGCTGCTTAGTTCTCTCTTCAGCTACCTTGTGAGATTGGTTCCTGTTTCAACCTTGCACAACGCTCATCACAGGAACGCAGGAACAGCAGGGGAGTAAAATATCTCAAATCCAGAGACTGGTGCCTGACACCTCTTAGAAGCCTGTGAATGTATTACTGGTTGCACTGTCTGTAGAGGGTTAAAAGTCTTACACTAAGGACACCACAGCTTTCTCAGGTCACAAACGCAAACCACATTATTTAATCACTTTGTGTGCTTTTTTTAAAACTGGAATGTTTAGTAGAACCATTTTTCAAAGCTGCTGAAACATTTCAACCCTCTGAGGTGAAATCTGACACCCGTCACACCTTATTCAGGAAAATAAGATGACCAAGACAAAGCATTGCCAAATAGTAAAAGGTCCCCCATTTTAACATTAAAGCGTTGAGACAGAACAAAGTAGCCACGCGAGGAATGGATATCAACGACTGGGTTTTCTTCCAAAGCAGCACACAGTACAAGGTATTGTCTTTGCCACTGCTAAGACTGTGGCTACAAATAACTTTTAAAAGAGGATAAAGCAAAGCAGAAGTTCAAAAGTGAAACTGGAGAACGATTAAAGCATCTTTCTCCTATCGACCTGCCAAAGTGCTTAGAGCACTACAAGAGATGCAGCAGTGAACCAGTGGTGAAAGCCCTTTTAAAATTAAAACACCCAATCAGGGTGCTCTGTTGCTCTACAGCACTGTATATTCATGGCATTAAAAAACTGCACATCAACAAAGACAAAGAGATGACATCCATATTTAGAACACGCTGAATCACTTGAAGGTATTTCTATTTTGTCACCATGATAGATAATGCATTTTAAAGAAACACCACCTTTTCCAAACACCTAACTTACCTATTCAAAAGCAATGTGCACAAAAGAGGAAGGAGCTTTCCTTCGTATAAGGAAAAAGGTCAAAACTTAAACGCATTCAAAAAAACCAAAGCACACAGTCCCTACAGAGACAGAGTACCATGATACAAGAACCACCCCTATTTCATTCCGTACCTACTCTGAATATGCAAGGGAAAGTATCAAAATAGAAGGAAAGAATTGCTCTGAATTAGGATTACTTTCCCCTCAAAAAGATTTTGGAAAAGTTTCAAGGATACTACTGAGTAGAACTATACATTATACAGATGCATCTTCTATCTGTTAGGTATCTGAGATATAATGATATCTTATGCATATTTTAAACGATATCTCTGAACTGAGTTCTAAAAATTTATGTATGCTCTTTTGACCGAATCATTAACACTGTTTACTGTATTTACATATTTTTCCGGCTTTAACAGCAGATCTCACAGGCAACCAAGCCAAAAAGTAGAAAGAGTTTGCAGCTACTAAGTTTCAGGATCAACACTTAAGAGACACTGTAGGTACATTTCACTTGAAGTTGAGCTGACAAAGCTCAACAGAAAAATAACAATAGAAAACCAAGTTTCAGAAAAGACTATAGGTATATGACTGCAAGAAAGGAAGACAGAAAGAAGCTTATTTCAGTCTGCAGTTTGGTTGAACAAAGCTATTCAAAGCCCTGCCTTTTCTTCCTACATACCATGAATTGGGTGGCAAGATTAAGAATAATTTTATTTGTAAAAGCTGCTTCCTCTTCACGAATGGAATTTATATGGGTTCTTTGCAGATGCATCTAGTCAGAACACAGGACACTGCACTATAAAACTGTATGGCTTGTTTTTAAAAAGTATGGACAAAAGCCATGCCCAGGAAGACTCAGCAAAAGATTGGGTTTTCAGTCACCTCTGAATTTTGATGGTAAAAATCACCCCTGACAACTTAACTGATACTCACATAGACAAAATCACTATTTTCATCTTTCCACATACATGCACGCCTTTACCTCATACATGACTTGTCCTGGGGCCAAGCATTTTCTGTCACCAAATGTTAACTGCAACAGATGTAAACTCACAACGTCACCTTCACTGAAAAAGGTAGAAATTATGACATTTGATTACAAAGCTGCTTTATAGGCCTTGTTATCATTTTATTAGATCTAGACTGACGTTTTCTTGCTGAAAAGAAAAATACCGCTTCCCAAACCATCAGATAACTGGTCACGTGTAGCCGCTATAACACAAAGGAGGACATTTGGACACTAACAGCTTCAGGGGCAAATGCTAACCATACAATTTGAAAGCTTTAATGTGTTGTATGGACTACAAATTGTTGGAAATAGTTCTTCACAGTGAAGAGTTCGCAATCAAAACTGCTTTAAAGCCAAACTTAAAAAGACTGCCACTCTATGAACAGCTGAGCTGATTAAATAGCTTGCTGATGCTGAAAGAGAGATCTTTCTCCCCTTCCCTTCCCACCAAAGTTCCAGCCCCTCTCTTGCACACACACACTGCACCCTTCCACATACTGATTTGGGTCATTAGCCCAGCAGGAAACCATTGACTTTGCTGCTGAACAGTGATCGGTCTCTGCCAGGTCAGCTGACCTGGCTCACAAAGGCTCCAAAGACCGCTGAAGTTGGCACAAGGTAATCCGCAATACTGTCACCTCCCTCCTTTCGGGGCAGCCGGCTGTTATACTGGCACGTTTCGCGCTCGAGATCTGCAGCCCCAACTACCTTTAATGGTATTTTAATACCATGGTGCGAGTACCAAACAAATCGTGAAGCAGTCCTCAAGAAACAAAGGAAATCGTTTAAGAATGCAAGCACAAAAATATAGCCACTGTTGCTTTGCCTTCTTTCAGAAGGTAGGCACTAGTAGGTCCCTCTTCACATCTGTTAAATCCTGTAAAAATTGCATTGTAAGCTTAACACCTTCCATACCTGAGAGAATCTCCCACACAGCTACATAAACAAAACAAATATACATGTATCAACTGTATGTGAACAAAGATACAAAAAAATTTAAATGCATTCAGTGGCTTATAGTAACTTTTTATTCACCTTTCTTGTGTAGACTGAACAGCCCACAAGTAGCAACAATTGCGAGGATCATTCTCAGGCTCTTGAAAAGTAACAGCATAGACAGGAATCCTTCCCCCTTCAAGCTGAGAGTGGTGCCTACATGTTTGGGGAAAAAAAAAAAAAAAGAAAGAAAAAATGAAAAAAAAAAAAAGAGGAAAATGGGGAAAGAGAGAAAAAAAACGGTGAGCCTACGATGGGCCCTAACTGTTTGTAGAAGGGTAGAAGCATCTTCTGAGAAAAGAGCTTATCCTTCCACGCTTATCCTCAAAGTACAGAAGGTCATACTTCCATCTCAGACAAGTGAGTCAAGGAAGCGACTACTTTTTATGCAACAGTCAAGAGCTGAGGAAATTACTGTCCATCAAATGCAATAACCTGGGTTTATATCCTCCTCGGCCTGGGGAGGAAGAACATAAATGGTTACTTCAGCTGCCAGGCAAAAGATTGTTCCTCCTGTTCCAGCCGACTTCAATATTGAACTTAAAATGCAGCCTATCTTCTGAACAAATTTAAGACAGTGCCAAACACAAGTACTTTCTCACTTCTTTACTCGGATGCTATGTAAAGCATTTTTCCTCCAGACTTCTGAACCTTACGTGTACCTTCACAATCTATTCTTGCCACCCAATTAGTCCTCCACTGTCTATTTATGCATCCAACAGTTTCTGGTGAGTCACTGCAGGTTTGCTTAAGCCAATCCCTATCTGAATTTGGTCACATATTTCACGTGTGATTGCCCTTTGGCAGATACAAAATCGTCTCTTAATTTTTCTATTGCTTATAGATTTACATGCCCCTTATCCTCATCTCCCAAGTGTTCCAAGCAAATTTTCATTCACACGCAACGTTGCCTCGGAATGGGTCAGTCCCCTATTTTGGACAAGGCTGACATGTAGGAAAGAATATCTTTTCAGGCACAGACCAGCTATTGATTTTTCATGTCTCGCTAGTTTCATCCTGGACACTTTAAAGAATATTATCACCAAACCCACATTATTAACATACTTAAGCTTCTCAATGTATGCCCTAATTGCAGTAACTGCTTCTGAAAAATCATTCCTAAAATCTGGTTCATCAAAATACACACATTTCCTGGCTTCCCTGAACACTACTGATCGGACAAAGCGTCTTATAAAAGTCAGCTCTATCGCATCCTAAACTGCTTGACGTAACCCAAAGAAGCATGCTTTCCGCAATCCCTTGAGCCACGGGCACAATAAGAAAAACAATCCTAGTCCATTGGGGAGAAGGCGGTCCACTTAATCCATGCATGACTTTTAATAATGATTTTGGAAGAGGATTTCTAAACATTCCAAGATTATACCCAAAATTTCAGTCCCTGAAAAAGTTCTCTTTCATGAACATGCTTCCGTAAGCAAACAGCTGAGACCCCTGCACCTCCGGGCATGGCCAGGTGTAAAGGCCTACTTACTCCCTCTTCAAAGTTTTCATATTCCACAGTGACAGGCAGCCATCTGAAAAACCCACAACGAGCTGATTGCTTCTGCTTATGTAGCACAGGGTTGATATTGCTGTTCCTGAAGGATTTTGTAGTTGAAAGCAGAGATGCCTCCCTTCTCTGGTCACAGTTTCTCTTCTTTGTGGAACTTCAGCAGGAATTCTAGTGACAACTTCTAGATCTACACACACAAAACCACGCCATGAATTAATGTGTTATGCCATTTAGGCTGCATTTTGAACACTGACGTGACAACACGTCTCATCCAATTCTACCGTCCCAGGCAAAATACCCATTTATGCAACGCTTTCTTTTGTATGTTTCCAAAGAACAGAAGAACTCTCTGATCGGACAGGTATTCTCACTCGTATTTTAAAACCGGGTAAAAGCATAACCTTCGTAGACAGATTCTTCCTGGACTCTACAAATCACACGTTTGGGCCTCATGATGAAGCTGTCTGAAGCGACACCAACTCCTGAAGCCACTCTTGAAATAGCCAAAACAGCGTATGCAATCCGAATATGCAAATTAGAGATTTCAGTCATCCAAATGCACGATTTTTGACAAGTCGGATTTATTTTAACAAGCAAGCCTAAAATTTGCCCCAAGTCAATTAACAGAAGCAGAAGAACATTCCCAAGAAATAGGGCGCCGCTGACACAACTTCCTCTCAGGCAGCTGCACTGACTCACGTGGTAAAATTCCTACACCTCACTGGCAAGAATCATAGTGACATACGGATCTTGGTGGCAGGGGGGCATTTATAACATTAGAAGGAGTGTTAAGTCACTCCCATTTTTAATCAGGTCAGGACTATACCATGTCAAACCGCCATCTGTAATCAGCAGTCAGAAATGCCTGCACACTAGTATCTTCCAAGTGGGATGCATATTGTTTATACACAAGTTTTCTTACTCTCAAATTCAAGTTTAAAAACTGCAAGCTTACCCGATGCTTCTATTTCATTCTGACTGCAAGATAAATCATCCAAACAAAGGTCCACCAGAAGTAGATGACCAACATCTGTAGCCACTGCTGCCACTCCAAAGAGCCATCGCAGACTCTGATGTAGGTGCTGAGTGCTCACGCTGGCTCCTCCGTGATTAGTTATGGGTTCTATAGCAGTTACCTACAGGAAAACTGCAAGCTAGCATTTAAGCTGTTTGACAAGCCAAACAGAAATCATTCAAAAGTGAAGCCGGAATTAGCACATCAGAAACAAGAAAGTAAATACAGAGGACCGTAAGACTTAAAAACAAGGCACTGTTTCCAGTTATATCAAGAAAAAAAAAAAAACACCTATACAAAAATCTGTTATTGCCTTCCACTTACTAGATTTCCTACAGTTATTTAACTGAATTAACTTCAACTTCAATGGTGCATTCTATTATTACAGCTTACTAATTTCCATTTCCTACTGAGAAATAATGAACTCTATGAACCCACAGAAGATCAGTTATATGCAAGAAACTTTATCATATTTAAGGGACTTGAGTAAGGAAGACAAAAGTAAATCTCATTCTCCACTGCTCACAGCCCATCAGCACCGTGATACAGTCTATGCCTTCTTTGCCAAACAGGTATTACGATAAATCATGGCTGTCAGTCAGATGAGGCAGCGGTCAAGTTGCATGGTAGACACACCATTTCCACAGGAATGCAACACTTGTAGATGGTGTTGAACGGAGATACCAACTTTGTAAAATTTACAGTAGTCCTCATTTAGAATAAAAATATCAACCAGATAAAGCAAAAAAAGTTTTAAATGCGCACCAGCACTTTTATGAGTGTTAACAAAAGTGTTAAAAGCCAGCCTAAAACAATGGCAAAAAGAACAGCAGCTTATTAGATAAAAAGCTAACTCCAGCTAAGGAAGAAATGCACACTGCTCTTTAACATGTGAAGCAGTCTGCATGCAACTTTATTACAAGGTGGGTGAAGGCAGGCTTTTCAGCACCTGCAAGACATCCCAGGACAATACTGCGTGCTATAGCAGAGATACAAGCACATAGAGACTCCTGCACTAAAGCTAAACAACAAAAGAACATGGGCTATCCTTTAGCCTTCCAAAATGCAACACAATGAAAACAGGAATCCTTATGTCAACAACAAAGTTTTATAGGAAAATAAAACAAAGAAGAGAGCATGACAAGGTAGTCCATTTTTTTATTTATTTTTTTACCTCTAGAGGTGGGGAAAAATAACCAAACCCCTAAGCTCCAAAGTTTTCTCCTCTCCCATATCAAGCACTTGCTATGACTACACTGCCTGGCAATCTACTACAGCATTTACCTTTCACCTCGGTCACAAGAATTCTAATCTTAGAAGCACCTACAGTAACGTAGACAGCTTTATTTTGTTTCAGGTTTCCTATAAATCGAATTAAAATTCCAATCTTCTCTGCTACTCAAAGGACTATCAAAAGCGTTTTGATTATTCAAATTCTTGCTGCTCCAAGTCTTGATGACTGTTATGAGGAAAGCAGAAATATTGTACATATTTTGCTGCAGAATTAGCCAAAGTTCAAGTGCTGCTTCTAACTTCTTTTAAGATTTTTTTCTGTTGTACAACTGGCACCAAATGAATCTTTTCCAGTTTTGCATACAGTCTTCCAAAAAAAATTCCCAGTTTTAACACTTCAGTTTTCCACGTAGAAACTCCTGAAACAGCATATTTTTCCATTGCGCTATGCACTGGCTTTTCCTATTCTCCTAGACTACTGCCAACTCATTCTGGGAATGAACAAAGCAAGCTTTTCTCAGCTCACTGAATCTGAATGCTACCCTTCTGCCTCATACAAACCAGGAAAATTTGTGAAAATACCGCTCAATAGTTCTGAAACATACAACCATTATAAAGCAATTTCATATAATTAATGTTTTAAATTCAGATATGCTTCTACTAGACTCCAATCCAAATAATACTCCATTAACATTTTCACTTTTCTGCTACGTTTCACATGTATATCTGGAGGGCAATGAGAGATGCTCTCACAAAAAAAAAAAAAAAAAAAAAAAAAATTATGCCAAAATTCTTTCTAAGCTTGTGAGTTTGGTTTTTTTAACTCATTCCTTCACTCTCTGAATGACTACACAGCTACTCTCACACTAAAAGGCAGTCATACAGTCACTTTAAACACCCTGCATTAATACACTGGTGGCTTGACACCTTGAACCACAGTTACTCTAATTTAGCATTAACCTGTAAAACTTAGTTGTTCACAGAAGGTAATTCCTGGACTGTTTTCCATGTGGGTATAAGGTGCTCATTAAAGCCTTAAAACAGTAACAACAAAAACTGTGGACAGTGATGTTAAGAATAGATCTGCATTTTAGTTTTAAAAATAATCAGTGTGAAAATCAGAGAAACATTCAGGCAGATTAAAAGCGCATATTATGTAATGTAGAATTGGGAAGTATGAGTTGCAGAATAAATTCAAAACAAACGGACAGTGGCCAAGTGCAAGTTTTACCTACTTGTTTTTCCTTACCCTTATTGCCACTCACAACTTCGAAGTTAACAGTCCAACTAGCAATACCTGTGTCCTGTCTATGCTGACCTACCTAATCTAATAGCAAAAAGACAGGAAGCAAAATGAAAGCAACAGACCAAACATGCCTGTCATCAGGAGCATTTGGGGCATAAGAGCAAAAATTCAGACAAGCTTTGGCTTTATTCCAAAATTCATAACCTTTATCGCTCAACAGCCAACTTTACTCCCCAAGGCTTATTCATATTTTCTCCTGAACAATATTTTTGTGCTATAGAAAAACTCCCTAATACAACTGGTAACTACATTCAATTTCAAATCCCTTCTGCAGACACAAATTCAATATGTGACTTGATGCTTCTTAACCTTTCCTCTTCCTATTCCCACCTTACTTAGTTTTAATACATAAAACTTAACAAAGCTATGTCATTTTTCACAAACACAATTTACTTATTGATTATATGCTTTTGTCAGCACACAGCTTGCCTTTCCATGTAAAACTCTAAGACTTATCAAGGTGACAGGCAAACTAACACAGTGCAGCACCAAACCAACTCATATCTTTAGAAATTACCACAATACAAATGCTTACTACTAGTAATCACACTGCACCATTACAAACAAACAAAACTCCCCCTGTATTCTAGCAATTCAAGCCAAATAAAGTTATGGAAAGCCAAGTAATAAATAAGTATTTATTTGTTGCAGATTCTAAGCTGATAAAAAAACAGTATAGTGAATCTTCATGTTCTATTAACTTCCACTGATTCTTGTTTACATTAAGATAATGAGGCCAGGGGACATTACATCGTTGGAGTTCCTGGGTTATAGAAGACAGAAAAAATTAGTAACATTCCACCAGACTCTCCCATCTACGCAAACACAATATTCAATAAGCAGAGATTCAAGGACTGCAGATTGAAAGTCAATCTTCCAACAACCCGTCAGGTGACTCCCTAACGGCTCTTTTTTCCTATCCTAAGTCAACATAAAAATCTGTTCTGCTCTAAAGCCACCCGCTTGCCAGTCTGAGATTCAGGGGAATGTGTCTAAGTCATTTACAGCACAACTATGCAAGTTTCAGATATTTTAAAGACAGTATTTCTAACATATATAGAAATCAAGCATTTAGGAAGTGTATGTTACAGACACGGGGAACAGCGGGGGTTTTTTTTCTTTTTCACTCTGGCCCAAAAAAGATAGTTCTCAATGCCTTTTTGTGGCAGTGGAGAATTAGGTAACTATGTGCTCTACCATGAACCCAGAAAACTTGTTTTACGATCAGTAAGCTCAAAAGATAACGGTACCGTTAAGCCCAAGAGTTTGCACCAAGGCTCTCTTGACTGGATACTCTGAAGTGACAGTATGCACTAATGCAAGATAGAAAAAATACCGCCTACAAAGAGACGCTCCAAAGCTTCTCCTGAAACAGGATTATGCAGCACCTGACAACGCAAAAGCTTCGTTCCTCCGATTAAAGTGTACGTACCCTTCCTGGGAGAACAACTGCTTTAACCACTCTCGATATTCCAAGGTCGTACAGACAGAGAACACTTCCCTCTGCTTCTTCCAACCCAACCAGCAGTCCCGTTCTCTTCTGCCAGGAAAAATCCTTTACCACGCGAATGGTGGGAGGCTGTTTATTTACCCCACGGAAACGGTAAGCAGAGCGCCGCTCTCCCGTCACGGAGTTCACTACCTCCAGTTGAGGACCGCACGCCAACCATGCCAAGCCATTTCTCCCTGTAAGAGAAAAGAAAGCTGACTAAAGCAAATTTACAATACGAGATTGAAAACAACCGAAAAATCACAGCCACTGCCCCTTTCCTTCAATAAAAGTACCCAAAAGGGAAGACCAACTTACCTAGCTGTGGTCAATTATTTAAAATCACCCACTGAAATCCTCCAGCACTACCTCTTAATATTAACAACCTTATTATTTTGCATTTCTACTTGTCATTCCCGCACTGAAGGATTCTGACTGTTTGGGATGAAGATGACAACGTATTGATCTAGAGTCTTCATCCCATATTCGGCTTGTTTTGGCTAGAAATCGTCTAAATACATACGGGAATACGAGTCTTAAAGCATACTTCAAAGATAACAAACCTAAACCAATTCATTTCTAGTTTATTCATTTCACTTGACACATGCCTACTTGGGGCAGGGATTTGGACGGCAGCAAGACATTATCGTAAAATGGGCACTGCATGAGTAAATCTAATCTTTTACACGGGCTGATGACAGAAAGAATTTAACACATTTTGTTTCACTGAACAAACTCGGAGGAAGTATTAACTCAATTACTGCACTTTCAGTCAGGTAGATGGATTCTAGCTGGTCTAACAGAAGCCTAGACAAACAGATAGGCACCCAGCTAGCTCTACTTGCGGGTCCCCTAGAAAGTCAACTACCTAATCTGCTTCGCCACTTTCAGCAGCTCTCCCCGGGTACTCATCTGCACCCTATTAAATACGTTGGAAATATGGCTGCAGCGCTTAACAGTGTTATCCTCTTCCTTTGCCGTTTGTATTCAGACTAGGAAAAGAAAAAGCGGGGGGGGTGCCTCTGTAACGTTGTAGAAGAACTAGTTCGGCATGTGGTGTCATGATGGTCATAGAGCTTGAGCTGGTACAAATAAAGAAGGCCCCAAACAACGCTATTACTTTTTTGAAAACTGCCTTTTATTTAATTAAAAATTGAGTGACCATGACATTGAGGAAGGCCCGCTGACTCAGCATGCTTACGTAAATTATTTTAATAGCACAAGATTGGTGAAGGTTGCTGTAATTTCAAAGTTTAACTATACTAAGGTTTTAATATTAGCATTTTTAATAGTTAAAACTTCCTTCCTGTTCTCTCGAAACCTGATGCATCTTAACAGCACCAGCCTGACACAGCCGATACTGTGCCCCTGTGCTTCAGGTAACCTCCAGGCAATAATAACTTCAGACCAAGACCAAATTTAAAGGAGAATGCTCACCTCCAGAAAACTTCCCGCTCAGCACAGAACCTGGGGTTATCTCACCTTCCCCAAGTGCCTGAGTAGTCACCTCTGGAAACTGCAGCAGACTGCTCGTTACCTGAGCCAATAGGTGTTGCATTCTTCACTGTAAATAAAGAAAAAAATGCAAAAATAGACTCATGTCAGCCATAACTGTTTTTGAGATTGACAGAAGTTTCATCAGTATGCCGCAAATAATCTCCTATACAGCTCCTGTACCTCTTTTCCTTAAAAAAATGGCACTCAGGACAGTTTTTGATCTCACAGCAGAGCAAAAAGAGAATCCTTTTACTTTTCTAATGCCTATGAGATCACCAACAAAAAGTGACACAGGGGTATTGATAAGGTAAATAACAGGAAAAAAAACCAACACACCGAGTTCAAGTCTACTCAGACAGGTTAGTAAGATGCGATCCGAGAAAAAGCGTATTTCAATTAGCGCTGCAGTAAGAGGTATGAGTTTCCATTTGTCCTTGCTCTTGATTTTGTACCTCGTTATTTATTGCCAATTGTCTTCTAGTAGATTTCAGGCATCATTTGTGTCTCGTTCACTTTTTGTCTGTTTATTTTGAACTTTAAGGAATACTAACTTCTTAACTACCTTCACTCTCAAACTCTTCCAGAAAACGTACTGTTGATGTTTCCACATGACAAGCAATACACACTTTCATAGCTCATCAGTTGGAAAGTAGTTTTCCATACACTTATCACCTGAACATAACACAGCACCTTAAAACACAGATTCTTTTCTACACTTAAATCCCCATATTCCTTATTCCAGTCCTTTCCTTCCTATTGCCAGTCCTTATCACATCTCTGCGGTATTTTACAAAAACTTCGAGGCCTTTCAGTTTCCACACCTCTATCGGTCCTCCACAGACAGTTCACATTTCACTATGTCAAGACAGATTTTTTTTCGGGGGGGAACTTAAAAGCTCAAGTGACTTACAAGATTCAATAGGAGGCTAAATAAGAGATATTCCACACACATGGAAATACAAACTACTTTAGCTCACTACGTTTTGCAAATTCTATGGGTTATTGAAAAAGCCTCCGGAAGACAAGACAGGTTCAGGTATCTCTTCAAATAGCACTGCTTTCTCCACGGAGTCTCAGAAGGAAGATATTCTACGTAGCTCACTATTCCTGGGCGTTACACATGCTGACCAACTCGGGCCATCAAACAGAACCCTTACCCTATGCCACAAACCAGTACAGCCAGCCACTTCAATGGGCACACAAAGCCTATTGCATTAACTGTAGCACACATGTTCTCCTGCAAACAAAGTTTCATGGTTGCTTCTTCCAGCGTGCACTAATAACCTATTTTCCTTACGGCATAGGAGGTTACAGCTAGTTCTGAAGACCAGAGTCTGGGAGCAACACAAAGTTATTAAAGGGAAACGCTTATAAATAATACCATTTATACAAATTGTACTTCTGTGGAGAAAGGTTATGCTCTAAAGCCTGGGCATTGGAATCTACTACATTTCAGGTCACAAGCACTCTATCTGAGAACACGTTCCAGTATCTTCTGCCAGCATGAAAACAACGAGCGCGTGAAACACAGGCAGTGTAAGCCAGGGTCCCGCACTAAGCGCAAGTCAACCTTTGGAAAAAAAGGTTGCCGATGGCAAAGCCAGTATTGCAGGACGCTGCTGCTGCAGCCAGCCAGCCTGACCACCCTGCCAGCATTCACAACTAGCACAGGTCAAGTTCCAAGTGGGACAACTCATTTGCAGTAGTTTTCTCGCGTTTGCTTTTTGGTACTTGTCAGCCTTTCACAGTGACAGCGGGATGAACTTTTGCACTGCATCCAGAGGCTCCAGAGAGTAAAAAGCCCCACAATTTGACCAGCCTTCCGGCTCAGTTTAATTGCAATGATTTAATCAATACGTTTTATGAGTAACCCATAATACCAAATACAAATACAGATCGATTGGGTCGGTGAATAGCATCTTTCAAAGGCCTTCAACGTCCAACTGTTTTGATAGGTGCCTTCAGCAATACCGTGACGCTGAATAAGAAAGGAGGAATGACCCGAGAAGATTATCACGAGAAGAAATTTCAGAGGAGGAAGAACAAGAGTCACCCTGCGTCACCCTGCCCTTGCCACTGCCTACCGGGACAGGCCAAGAGCACAGAACTTTGCGTGGCCAAATCGCACATCAAATTTTAAGATACTCTGCTGGGGAGAGTTGAGTGTAAAAACAAACCACTCACCACCCCAAACTCCCCACCAAATCAGAAAGAATTCTTCTCTGGTGGAAAGCTCACACCTTGACACAGGGTACTCCTGCCTACAGCACACATCAAATGTGCTTATCAGTCCCATACCACCGCTAAGAACCATCAAATACGTAACACTCCAACGCCCGGACCATTCATGGAACTTCAAATTTAATTCCGCTGCAGTTATTAACTGCGTATAAAAGCACGTGAAAACGCTAGACCATCAGCCATGCCCAGGTTTCCTCCAGTACGCCAATGGGCATTTGAAACATTTTGTTCCTAGACATCTGGCTTGGCAATACGGAACTAGGAAGATAAACTCCATAATAAAGCCTGAACTGTATATACGGTGACCTGGCTATTAAGATGTTTTACTCGCATCATTCTGCTAAGTCAAACCAAGGATTACTGGCAAATCCACACAGTGGGAAAATAGTTAGGTAGAACTAGCTTAAAGGCATGAAGCCTCTCCTTTAAGAGAGATATCCAACACTAACTGCATTTCTGCTCTCTTTGAAAACAACAACTACAGTCACATTCCTCCTTCTGCCTGGTAGAAAACAGATCAGTGCAAAACGCCACAGGCCTACTCCATCTTCAGGAGAAAGCCAGAATCCAACCTCCCAGCTGTATCCTACACCAAAGTGGTCTGCGTACAAGTTGCCAAAATTACCATTCTTCTTCACCCTTGCTACTTATGACCTCTAAACATCATGAACTGTTTCCAAAGAAAGGAACACGCCACAAGTCATAGACTGATGACAGATTTCTGGATTAAAAATCCCCAGGAAAAAGAAAAAAAAAAATTGAGAAATTACATGTTCAAGCGGAATCACATACAGCCAAGCTGAGTTCTGCGATGTCAGTTCTGACTGGTGGTAGTACAGGAAAATCAAAGGCCAACAATGTTACAGGCTTACTGAAGAAAAAGCTAAAAATACGCTCAGTCACAGAGGAAGATACGGTTTCACAAAACACGTTGCCTTCACTGCCACCAGGAGAGAGGCCTTGCTGCCGCCTCCCATCTCTCCATCTGCTCCTTTGTTCTACTGCTGTATTCCTGTGGCTTACCTTGCACTGACTTGAGCACTTTTTAGAGCACTTGCCTAAGCAGACGGGAAACGAACCCAGAAAAGTAGATAGTTTTCCAGCAGCTCAGAGAGTTAAACTGGCTTGCAGAGAGAACTAGCAAGCATGAAAGTTGGCACAAGGAAGGAGGCAGGACAGTGCATTGGGAAGAAGGAGAAGGAATTTGTCCGTCTCCATTTTGTGGCAGTAAGCCGTTATGCTAGCTCACACACGTGTGAAACTACACACGCAGTTTGCAAGGAGAGCTAAAGAACCCTTTCCTTTTAGAAAGGACACCCCCCGAGACACAGTCAGTCAACTTTTAACTCCCTCGTGCACGTAGAGACTCACTGTCTCACTGAGAAAGGCTGCAGCTGACAGGCGTCATTCTTTCATTCAGCCAGATGTGGAAGCTAAAGCGATTTCAGGGAAGTGCGACCTGAAATGGTGATCAGAGAACGGACAACAGTGTGCGACACGATTCAGGTCACATTTTCCAAGGAAACAGGACAAAGAGTGGGAAGAAGCCAAAGAAGAAGAAATGGAAGAAAAACTAAGTTCTTCTGAGAAAAACAGCATCCACTTTGTTGAATAACAGGTAACGATGACAATGACAGAATTCTTTGAATTATTATTAACGACTGGTTCAATGACATTTTCCCCAGAAAAGCAGGAGGCAGCTCACAAGCGCTGGAGGAGCAGTAGATGGAAAAGACACTTTCTGCACCTTAGCAGTCGGGTTCAGTGAATTTGCACTTTGCCATATTTTACTCCTGCCGAAAGAGGATTTAGTGAGTGAGTTAGCAGGTGATTTTGTGAGTACCACCGGGTCATTCCTTTCCCACTTAGGCAGAAACACACCCCCCCCGCCCCGATGCTTTAGGCAACAACCCTACATTTAATCCAAAGCCTAAGTTCTAGTCTAAAAAGCCACTAGCATAACAGAGACGGTCTGTATCGGAACTCCACAACCAGGCTCATTTCACTCAAGTGCAGCCTACAGATTCTCTTGCAGAGTTTGTACGGATGCTCCACAAGCCCAAATCTACAGCAGAAGGCGAGAAGAAGGAAGAATTTCAGCTCTCTGTCCCAACAACCCCCAACAGCTAAGACCACAGATTTGACTTCCCTTCAAATGAAAACACAAACAAAACCAACACAGCTCAGAATTTGACACTGGAGCCAGTTTACCCAGCCACCTCCTATGGTTATTCTCTAACACGACCATACTTTCATTCGAGAGTTGCAGCCCCTGTCTAACGTGCCTAAGCTAGCAAAAGTTCCTAAAGTCCCTTCTGAACTTATGCTCTTTTTACATCGCTTGGCGTACCTGGACAGACAGATGTAGGTGCTAAGTGTCTCAGTACAGAACACACACGCAGCCTTCCTAAGAGAGGGAGACAGCAGCTGACATTTCCAGCGTACTACACCGGTGTGCCATCGCACCGGTGCTTGCCCCTCCCAGCACAAATTCTAGAATCACAGAATCACAAGGAAGAGAACTTCCAGAAGTTCTCTTCTGGAAGAAGAAGGCCTTCCAGAATCACTGGAGGTCATCTGGTCCAACCCCCTGCTCAAGCAGGGTCACCTAGAGCAGCCTGCCCAGCACCACGTCCAGACGGCTTCTGAGTATCTAGCTCTGAAACATACTTGGACAAACCGCAACCTGACAAGCCGAACCGCAAAAACATTGGCAACACGTGCAACAGGCCCAGGCTTTTGGTGACTCTCTCCCACCAATTTAACTAATTCTCTCCACCACACAGGTGAAAAAATACCACACCAGCAAAGGCTTGTCACCATTACTTCTCTAAAACGGTATCCAACAGCTTGCTAGGGAGAAGACACAAAACTAATAGAAGCCCGATTAAGTTCATTTCACCGTCTTAAAAAAGCAAACCCCAGGCAAATCAATGCAGGAAAACGAGCTGACGCAGTAAGTGGATGAGGAGCTGTCCTCAGCAGAACAGGATACAGTCCTGTGTGCCCAAACACCTGTGACAGCTGCCAGCCAAGACTGATACCATCATCCAGACCGATGGGCCTAAGGCGGCACTTCAACTACCACCTTTAGCCGTACACCCTACACGCGGTTCAGCATTCCCGACAGAATTCAGCCCCTGAATTTCCCCTAGTTTTACCAAACACGATCAGCAAGCAATTACTAGAGCTGAAGGACTGACTCCACGCTTCCTTCTATTGGCAGAAGCTCCAGACCTCGAGTCAGGAAGAAATCAAGCACTTTTGTTTAAGTCAGCAACTTTGCTGCGTGATGCATGCTTCATGCAAAAATCAAGAGACCCCCACAAAACGCGCTGGATTCCTGTAAAGCTCTGCTCTCCCCATTAAACCCAGCCCTCTTCCCACGATCAATCGCCGCTCCATGCAGAGAGCCAATTTCCCGCCTCCTCCTGGAAAACGACACCGAAAAGGGGGGGAGGGGGTAAGAAAATCACTATAGAGAAAAGAAAAACCCTCCGAAAAAGTGACCGAAGGAGCGAGAGGCGGGGGCGTCCGCCGGCCGGGCGGCGGGTGTCCGGGCAGAAGAGAAGGCTCCCGGCGGCTGCCGCCCCATCTCCCACGCCCCCCAGCCTCTGACGGCCGCCTCCCGGCTGCGGAGCCTCGCACGCCGCCTCCGCCACCGCCGCCTCCCATGTGCGCTGCCCAGGCCGCGCCGCCGGCCGCCCCCGCCGCTGCCGGGCCACGTGCGGCGGGGCAAGGCGCCACCGGCCAGGGGGTCACTTACATAAGGGGCCGGCCGACGGCGGCCGGGCCCGCCCAGGGGCCCCACCGGGCCCGCGCTGCGCCAGCGGCGGCCGAGCCGGCCTAGCCGCCTCAGGAGCGGCCGGTATCTGCTGGTAGGGCGGGGGGGAAGGCAGGCAGGCCGGCCCGGAGGCCGGCCCGCCGGCCGGCCGGGGTCGCCACCGCCACCTCCGCCGCCTTCTCTCCGCGCCGCTCCCTCCTGCCCGCCCCCCCCCCAGCCCGTTTTTTCCCCCGTACGTGCCGATGAGGGCGGCGGCATCTCCCGCAGCGGCTGCGGTAGCCTCCGCCTGCCCGGCCGCGCCACACGGGGCTCCTGCGCCACAGAGTGCGCCCCGTTCCGCGCTCGGTTCCTGCTCTGCCGCGCGCGCGCCCCGTTCCGTGCCGCGCCGCTCCCCTCCCCCCACGCGCGGCACCCACCTCGCTCGCTCACCCGCCGCGCGGGGGGCGGGGCGGCGGAGTTCTCGCGAGACCTGCCGCGGCCACCGCGGGAATTTTCAAATTCTCGGGACACGGCCCCGGGCGGTGGCCGCCCCCGGACTACGTGTCCCAGCGTGCCGCCAGCCGCTTCCCGCCCCGGCTCCTTCCGGTGCGGGCCGGCCTCGCGCGGTGCACGCCGGGAACTGTAGTTTCTGGCCTAGTGGGGCGCCCGTCTCTTTAGCGGGTTGTAGCGGGGGCAGCAGTCTGCCTCGGGTCCCAGCGGCCACCTCAGCCGCCGGGGAGCCTGGAAGGGGGGCGATCCCACGGCCCACAGGGAGCACTCCCACCCACAGCAAAACCACATGCCCTGCAGAGCCCGCTCTCGGCCCCCAGCACCTCACCCTGTGGGGCCGGGCCCTGTCCCACTAAGAGGGAACTTACCATGGCAGGGAGATGGCCTGGTCGGGCCAGCCCTGCCTACGGGTGTCCCTCTCATCGCAGGGAGCACCTGTCCCCCTTGGGGCACTTGGTTGCTGCTGAAAATGGGTTTCAGAGGAGCTCGGTCTTCCCCAGGCATGAGGCCCTGCTGGCAGGGCAGCATCCCTCGCCACTGGGCTCCACTCTCGGCAAGCTTAGCCTGGAAATTGAACTCTTCACTAGTAGTTTGCAGGCTTCATTTGTGGTTTTTTACACCTCATTACACACTCTTGCCAGCACAGCTGTTTCAGCAACAACTACAATCTTGGCAGTGTCAGTGAAAACTCGGGAGAAGATGCAGCCATATTGCAGTGAAGCTTAAGCCTGGTACCAGCGTGTGAGGTGTCTGTAAAGGTGGTGGTTCTGTATTAACATCCTTCAGCAGTCTGAATGGGGTTTACACCAGAAGTATTTGCTCGTAGAACATGCTAAGTGCCAATGAGAAGAGGACTTTGTACATCTTGTAAATAAGCAGGTTTCCAGGCATGCTGGATTCCTGGTCTCCAGTGTATTTCAGTTGTTCCTACTTGATTGTAAAGGTCTAAACAGCAAGGAAGCAGAAACATAGCTAGACACTAATGAAATAATACTGGCAATTAAAAATACTTGAGGTAGTTTAGCTCTAGACATTAGACAAAATTTTAGCTAAAAAAATACCCATATGGCAGCATAAATAAGCATTTCTCTGCAAATAGAAACCATGATTATCTCATGCATTCACCACTGAAGAGAGGGCAGCAGGAGGTACTTACCTGTACAAAACTATTTACAACTGTCATGATGATAGTTCTTTGTGTCAATTTGCCAAGCTGAGTTGTGACCTTCTTTCCATTTACTTTGCAGCACAAGGTACATGTCACCATCACCTTGGCAAGATACTTACCCTTTCGGGTTTTGCCTCTTGGAGGTAGAACATCAGCGAGAGAGAAGTATCACTGTACTTGTGAATTACTGTTCACTGAATCCTAGTTCATGACTTTTGATGTTCTGGATGTTGTTTCAGTTAGGGTGAGACAGTGACAACAGGCTGATGTATCTCTTGAGCAACATTGTTTATGTACAAAGAAGGAGCAAAGTCGCACTTTCTTGTACTGAGCAAGAATTAGGTGACAGAAGATATTTCCAACCCCCTTTCCACCTAACAATTGCTGCTAAGACCACATCTTTTTCTCCAGGTAGCCAAGAACAAGGCATTTTGTTCTTTTTTATCATGTGTATTAAAATCTCCATCAACATGCAGAAGACAGTTTTTAATCAATCTGCACACGCCTGTTTAGAATATGGTACTCCTTTTTTTTCAGCTACCAAAAGAGCTCAATTTCTTTTATACTATCTTAAATCAAAGAAATCCAATAGCCATCCTAGCTTCAACAGAGCATAACGCAGCCACTAACACACTTAAATGGCAGCCACCTAATTTCTTTTACGTGAATGTTTTGCTGTTGTCACAAGTTAAGTAAAGCTCACTGAAGTGACAGTATTGCCTGCAGCATAATTTCTCTTCATCCCTCAGTTTAAACTAAGGAACTAAGTCTTCTGTTTTCAACTTTAAAAACAAAAGGAGAGAATTTTGGTGTTTGGCATTTTAACAGAATTTTCACTTCATGCTATTTTTTCTCCAACCCACATAGTATCCTTCACAAAGAGATTCATTGCACATCACATTCAAGATAATTTTCATTACAATTTACAAATTGTCCAGAAAATACCAGAGCTATTAAGTCTCACTCCAGCAGTTTAATACCTACCTTTTCTCTCACACTCCCACATGTATGTCCTAAAATACCCTACAAATGGTAAGAGTGAAAATCAGAATACAAGCCAGTTCTTGCATTCCAGACCTCTTCAGTGCATCCATAATGAGTTTAATTGATTTTAGAGCAAAGCAGCTAAACTTTGAGATGAATGTTTAAACCTGCAACACAGTAATACATGCTCAAAAAAGTTTACTGAAAAAAAAACAAACCAGGTAATAACACTAAATGATCCTACTTGAGATTCCTGTATACTCTTTCAGCACAATAGCTTCTTGTAAGTAAGGACTAATCTGTTTCCCATTACGGCAAGGACTCCCTGTTAGACTCAGAGTTTATTTAAGGACACAAATTTATTCAACACAAAATTCAGAAGAAAAAACCCTCAATATAAAACATTTCCACTGAACACTCTAGAATATAGTCTACATAAACCATCTAAGGTGCATGGTTCAAAGATGACTAGCAGACACCCACCTCTTTCTTCACCTCCCCTTTCCCAGACGAGGAAGCCCCTGCCAATATCCCAAATTTGTCTGATAACAGCTTGCCCTCCCCCCGCCAGTGCCTCTGGATTTTAAAGGGATAGGCTATTTAGCTGCAGTTTTCCTCTTATTTTTAATAAGAAAGCATACGTAAAAAACCAACACAGTTAACATAAAATTAAGGTTACACCGTTAGTCACTGAAAGAAGAGAAAGTAAATATGAAGCGAAAAGTGCAAGTCTAACGATACCCCTTTGAGTGTATGTATTGTAACATGGTCAAAACACTCTTGACTTTAAAACAGACATTTTCAGATATTAATAAACAAATCTGCAATGCTTCTAAGAAGTGGCAAGACCATCAAAGGAGTGACAAATAATGTTCAATTTCTCCCAGCACTATTAACAGTATACATTATCTTTACATTACACCTGTGCCTCTTAAGGTTAAGTCTACCATTCTTTATATTATTATGCAAATGCTGATCGTGACTCAGTGGCTGCTGTTTAGATCTATTAATTTGTAGCATATAATAGCACCAGTGTAGGACAAGTAGCCCACCGTGCCAAGGCAGTGAAGTTGCATGGAACAGCCCGGCTCCTGACCTAACAGGGGAGGCTGTGCACAGTCACAAGGCATTGGTGAGACAGCACAAAAGGAAGCCTAACCCTTGTCAAGTGTTTCTTGTGAGGAAAAGGGGCATTCTGAAGGTGCATTAGTTTTGCAACTGTGTGCAGGCAGCTCCTCCCAGACAAGCTGGGCAGCATGACACCCGTGGCACTGCGTATGAGAACGTACTGAGCCGGTGATACCACTGGCTGATGGGTGATGGCAGGGCTGACTCTGTTATGTGTGAGAGGCTGTGCCTGAGACAGGCAGAGTTGGGGTGGACTATGGAAGGTCTTGAAAGTGAGGACAAGTGGCTCTTATCTGATGTGACAGACAGTAGGGAGCTAGGGGAGAAATGCAAAGATAGGCACGGCAGCACTGGAGGACCAGTTAGAACCATAGCCTCTGCTGAGGCATTTAGAATGATTATGTGCAGGACAGGGCTGCATTTATTAAGGGCAGGACAAGCACTTTGGCAGTAAGCACGATTCAAAGTGGCAACGGCTTGGGTGAGAGCCTTATCTGTATGGATGAGACAGAAAGGCTTCATGTCAGGAATTATTTATAGAACAAACCTTGCAAGGCTCAGACATGGCCTGAATAAGGACACAAGGAGAGATCTGGACCAAATATGTCCCCCAGTTGTAGGCATACATGAACATTGGCCTAAACAGCGACTGAGGAGCAGCCTGATGAAGTGGTCTGGTTCAGTTGAGCTTGAGCTTGAGCTGACAGCGAGGCTTATCTGAGCAGGCATCAGAGAGGCAGGCAAGGCTGTGTTTGGAAAGAAGGTCTGCGATTCATCTTGCCCAGTTTTAAGTGTCTACGGTGCAGTCATCAGCATCAGCATCAGAGCCCCTCAGCTGGGCTCCCTTTTTAGGTAGAGTAGGGAAAAAGGTTTTTCCTGGGTGCCATTCATCTGACCTGCTTTAGATACCTCCTATAGGATTAGCTGTAAAGGGAGTCTAGACAGCGTTGCAGGTGGAGACACCTACACTGTACCCTTTATTTTTGGTCAGGTTAATCTCACCTTGAGAGACTGATCTGAATAGAGCACTGGATCTTTAAGTTGCTCAGCAGCTGGATTTATGTTTTCCGTTGGAATTACCCAGAGATAAGGCATAGGAGAGAAAGAGGACAAGGACAGAGCTTTATACCACCCGTGCTGGAGTCTGGCAAGCAACATAAAGAGGAACCTCCAAAATCCATGCTGGTTGAGTGAGGGAAGGAAAAGGGGAGGGCGGAGCTGTGAAAGACAGAGGGAATAACCTCTCAGCGAGAGAAGCTCAGTTGACTTGTGGCAAGTGCCTGACAGGTGAACAGAGATGTAGGGGAGAGCTGGAGCTACCTAAGAGGAGGTCATTCAAGGCTCCCACAAAAGCAATGCTGACTGAATGCAGGGGCAGAGGCCAGGTGAGGGAGAAGAAGCCGCAGTAGGAGGACTCCAGGCTTTCACTGAGCTTAAAAAGCAAAGAGAACTGAGTTGCATGTTTGTATTGGGTCTGCGTGGCCAGGTTTTGGCAGCAGGGGGGCTACAGGGGTGGCTTCTGTGAGAGGGTGCTAGAAGCTTCCACTATGTCTGGCAGAGCCAATGCCAGCAGCTCCAAGATGGACCCGCTGCTGGCCAAGGCTGAGCCCATCAGCGATGGTGGTAGCGCCGCTGTGATAACAGATTTAAGAAGGGAAAATAAACTGGTGCAGCTGGAGAGAGGAGTGAGAACATGTGAGAGAAACAACCCTGCAGACCCCCAGGTCGGTGAAGAAGGAGGGGGAGGAGGTGCTCCAGGTGCCGGAGCAGAGATTCCCCTGCAGCCCGTGGGGAAGACCGTGGTGAGGCAGGCTGTCCCCCTGCAGCCCATGGAGGTCCACGGTGGAGCAGATATCCACCTGCAGCCCGTGGAGGACCCCACGCTGGAGCAGGTGGATGCCCAAAGGAGGCTGTGACCCTGTGGGAAGCCCACGCTGGAGCAGGCTCCTGGCAGGACCTGTGGCCCCATGGAGAGAGGAGCCCACGCTGGAGCAGGTTTGCTGGCAGGGCTTGTGACCCCGTGGGGGACCCACGCTGGAGCAGTGTGTTCCTAAAGGACTGCAGCCCGTGGAAGGGACCCATGCTGGAGCAGTCCGTGAAGAACTGCAGCCCGAGGGAAGGACCCATGTTGGAGAAGTTCATGGAGGGCTGTCTCCCATTGGAGGGACCCCAGGCTGGAGCAGGGGAAGTGTGTGAGGAGTCCTGCCCCTGAGGAGGAAGGAGCAGCAGAGACAATGTGTGATACACTGACTACAACCCCCATTGCCCGTCCCTCTGTGCCGCTGGACAGGGAGGAGGTACAGAAAATCGGGAGTAAAGTTAAGCCTGGGAAGAAGGGAGGGGTGGGGGGAAGGTATTTTAAGATTCGCTTTTATTTCTCCTTATCCTACTCTGATTTGATTAGTAATAAATTAAATTAATTTTTCCCGAGTCAAGTCTGTTTTGCCTGTGACGGTAATTGGCGAGTGATCTCTCCCTGCCCTTACCTCGACCCACGAGCCTTTCATTATATTTTCTCTCCCCTGTCCAGTTGAGGAGGGGGAGTAATAGAGCAGCTTGGTGGGCACCTGGCGTCCGGCCAGGGTCAACCCACCACAATGTTGTTTAAAAGAAAGGGAAATGTATAAAGAGTAGTTACTGGGGGCAGGGGGGAGAGAGGGGAGAAGGTTGATTGGTTGTAAACAATAAGAGGATTAACAGATGCATTTATTGAAATGATAAAGAGCCAGAGAAGGGTGAGCAATTAAAGAGAGTGAGGCAATTAAGGAGATGAGAGAAAGTGGAACAGGAGCAAGCAGAGGAGCGGGAGGACAAAAACAAGGAAGAGAGCTCTGTGGCACCAGTAAAGAATTAGAGACAGATAAGTGGATGTGAGACAGTGTGGGGGGATCCAAAGTCAAAACACTGGAGGAAAGCAGTGAGATCTTGTGCAAACAGAGAAGGAAGGCAGGAACATGCAGTGAGGAGGGGAGATGCTGCAACTGAAATTGTATGCAAATTGTATGCAGATTGAAAATGTTCAGCTAAGATGGAAAAATCAGGCTGTTTGGCGTACAAAATGTCATTAGGCTTCATGCAGTTAAGATTGTTGAAAACCTAGTGGACAAGCTATATTTGAAAGCTAATGTTCCTATTTAGTTCAGTTAATGATTGCCAAATCTAAGTGTTGGGGCTGTGTAAGGAACAAGTGGAGTCAGAGCTGCAGCAGTACAGCAGCTCTGAAGCGGGGCCCCCGAGACCTGGGCACTAACTCAGCCGCTCACCGCCTGCTGCTGTACAGCTGCGGGTGCCTGAGCACCCGGTGCTGATGCAGCCCTCGGGGGTACCTGGCCCTGGCGATACCCCCTCCCCAGAGGACTGGGAAGCCTGGAGCACAGCGCTGGGTGCGGGGAAGGGCTCCAGCACTGCTGCCTTCCCCACTGAGACAGACCCTCTCCTTTGGGAGAGCTGGGGGAAGAGCCCAAAAGCAGTTTATGAGTTACAGGGAGCCAGAGGTGGGGCTCAGGCACCCCAGTGGTTCCTTCCAAGTCAATAAGTCGATATCTAATTATGGGTGAGACTCACTAGCACAGTCTGCTGCTTTGTGTCGTCCTGGCACTGCCTTGCGGCTGTCGCTCCGGTATAACCAGTCGGCATCTACTTTGCTTTTGTGTTGTATTCAAGTTTCTGCAAATCTACCTCAAAAAGCTAAAATGGAAAGTGGTGCAGGTTTGATAATACATTTTTCAAATCATTGTGAAGAGCATACAGTAGCATCCTCTACAAGCACTTCTTAGCTGGTGCTCACACTTTGGAATTTTCAGTAGGCTGTACCAAAATTAAGCCAATTGTCAGATGAAGAAAGCCCTGTGTTAAATGAAGTTCAGACTGTAAGCGTATATCAGGGACATAAAGGTGAAACAAAAAAAAAATGCTGCAGTGGTGTAATAATTATTTTCAAGCACCCAATTGTTTATAAACACAAGATGCTGAGAGATGTGGTTATACTTATCCAAATATGTAATTACAAGGATAGACGTTTAAAAACAAGAGTTAATGCTGCCTTTCAGTAATTACATAGGAGGAATCTATTTGGAAAACATATCCTGTGTCTTTAAAGAGAAATATTAAAAAGCCTAAGACACAACAGACAGGAGTTTGGGCTGTTTGAGAGGTTTCATTGTGAACTGTTTCAACTGAAATTATTTATTTAGTCTGTTTTTTGGTTTTTAAAAGACTAATCTTAATTTAATTTTCTGGATTCAGAAAGATGGGTTATGATATACTAGCAATTAGTTCTATATATTTTTTACTCATAAGTAATTTATAAATATTCTCAGCCTTTAATTCTACTATATATTTCATTGGGGATAAATATTTTCTATTTTTCCTTTAAAATTATATTAATTCAATTGTAGGGCATTACTAATATTACACATTAAAAGCATTAATTAGTGCTTTTCAATATCAAAACCAAAGTAATTAGAAACTTAATGAACCAAAAATGGTATAACGGGATCTCTTTTATTCTCCACTAGAGCAGCAATAATTTAATATAAAGAGAGGCACTCTGGAATTACCCAGAGAAAGAGAAAATTAAATGGTGGTTGGAACTGCAGTTGCTAAAGAGTCGTGCAGCCATTAAAAAAAAAGAGAGAGAAAAAAGTGTCTGCATTTCAGTTCAAGCAGAAAAAGGGACCTTACAAGACCTTGAAAACTGCTTTCTTAAGCAGCACACTGTGTATTGGTTGCACCTTGGTTTCATCTGTAAAAAATGTTACAGCTTGATTGTCAGAGCTACTCCCAGCTGCATTTTATGCATTACAAAGTTATGTATTACGAAGTTTTGATTTTTTTTTTTTCCCATTGGGAGCAATTGTTTGAAACCTAGACATCTTCCTCTTGCTGATTTAAAATGTGGCTTTTCTGTCCTTAAATCAAGTTGGGACAGGAAGGTGCTTTCTATATCTGATCCTCTGTCACTCCTCTGCTGTGCATGGCAATTGGGGAAGTACTGTCGTTAGCAGGTTTGGTGTGAGCTGTGGCACTGAGTCTTTGCTCTAACACTTAGTTTGCATACATGTGTTCCTAACTGAGCTAGTGCCATTCAGGCTTTTAATTTCATAATTTAGGGACACCATGTCATCTACTTAAAATCTACAAAAAGCTTTTGTAGTAGCTTAAAAGTGAGGAAATGAGGGATTTCAAATGTTTTGCATTGCCCACATAAGCAGGTTTTTTTTTCTCCTGAAGTACATGCATTTATTCACAATGCAATAACCTTCCTGTTAACCCAAAATTAATACTGTTGTGTCAACCACAAGGCTGAGAAGGAATGCAGATGTACCTTCAAGGGTTATGATTGCTTCTAGAAACAAACTGGTCATTATGACAGGACTGATCTCATGTAACTTTAGCCATATGAAAGATGACTATCTAGTTTAAGTGTGCCCAAAAGACTGTTTTTCTTCAGCTATGCTGACTGATCCGTAAGTCAGATTTCCCTCACTTACAACCCTGCAGTGCCCTGGACCTTACACCCTCCCACATACAGCACCACTGCCAATAAAATAAAAGAAGTCGTCTGGGTTCCCTCTGTAGCTGGAGGCAAGAGTATGCACTTCAGAAGACCTTGTTTGTCCCATTGCAGGAGCAGCTCCTGGGTCAGTCAGCATGAATGTCCCTCTGGGGTACCTGGGTACCTCTAACATCAGAGGGAACCTGGACAAGTTGCAGGGAAGGCTGCTTCCCTTTTAGATAGCTACGGATGGCTGGGAGGAATTGCTCTGTTCATCAAGGGTTGGGAAGCTGCTGCTGCTACACCTTGCTTAGTGCATAGCCAATTAAGTCTTAAAGCAAGCTTCTCCCATATGTTGTGCTTGTTAGACTGCTCTAAGACCTTCCAATTATCCATACTGGTGATGAAATGAAAGGCAAAATAAATCCCCAGATGCAGGAGTCTCTAATTATATATCGCAGTTCTTTATAGGGAAGTTCATGGCCCACATTTGTTTACCCTTCCTTTTATGTTTCTTTTTAGGTTCTTGCAGGTAAAGGTAGGTGGTTGCTTCAATGTGTCTAAAATGACCAACGTATCAAAACAAACTAACAGTAAGCTGTACTAATGTGGATATACCTTATACCAGTTAATTCAGAGCAGGCAGTTTCTTTCCTTTCAGTTTTTTTGTTACCTGACCACACAAGAAATTCCCAAGTTCTCCAGCAGCTTTACACTTGCCCAGCCTTTTTGATAATTGATGTCCCTCATTGTGCAACATGAAGGTCACACAATTAAAGTACCCACCAGTCAACGAAGTGGGACGTTCGCATTCCAGTAGTAGCACTTCGTTTGCATTGCACTTCTTGAGAAAACTGGGGTTTATACTTGATGGTGTGAACAACAGATACTCCTTTACATAGGAGAGGAATAGAAGTCCCTGCATAGCACGTGTGCAATGTGGCTGAATTAATTGTAGTGTTTGAGCGTGATGGGTTTTATCCCTACAATTCTACTGATAAATCTCAATGGTCATTAGTCCAAAATCAAACTTTTCCCACAAAATAAAAAAGAGAACTTATTCAGATCTGAGGTTGCATTTCTGGTGTCTCTTATGACTCTGACAAATCCTCATCACCTTCATATTGAAATGAAGGAATAATGAGTTTGCACATTGGGAAAAAAGTAAATTAATCCTAAAGAGTAAGATCTTAAAATCTAACTCCGACATACAGTCTCCCTGTGGTTTCTGGTGCAGAGGGATTTTTGAACTCAGTTTATGCAGCACAATAGCAACAGGCACTGCACTGGAACTGAGAAGTGGGTTGCTATGCTGAGGTGCTGCAAACTAGCCTGCAGATGCTTTCTGACTCTAAAGTAAAAATATTCCAATAACTAAGAGAGGGGTTGTTTCATTGGCACCAAAATCACTCTGCTGCCTTCAGTTCATTACCACTGTGCAAATACTGCATGTGTAAGGTGGTTTATACCATGTTCAAATTTGGAATGCCCTAATTTAACATAACGAGCTGGGGAGAGATCAATTTGAGATTGTTGGTATTAGGCATTTTCTTTGGTGGTTATAGTCTCCGTGTGACCTTAGGTCAAAATACCAAGAGGTGTAAACTAGAAAACTTGGAGGCACTCAAATCCAAACTTATGTAGTGAAAACCCGTATACTGGAATATACAACCTGAAAAAGGAAAATGAATCAGTCTGGCTTCTTTTGATAAGGAATGTGGTCATATATGTTGAAATGACTGTCAAGTACAGATTTTTAAAAAGCGTGCAGTAACCGGCAGTTCCTCTCTAAGCAGACAAAGCAAATTATAGAAGTTCCTCATGGCTGTGTGCAGGGGAGCGCAGGATATCTGTGCTTCCTCTGCAACAGACTGACTCTTGAAAGTATTTGAGAGAAAGAGTCATTTGCCTATGCAGGTAAGGTTTAATGTCAGTGTGCCCAGCTGTGCAGGAAGCGGTGCTGAGTGCAAGCAACTAATACATTTGCCAGCACACCAACTGCGATGTCTAATTTATTGCTGTGTGGGCTGTCTGTGTAGCTCAGCCCTGCAGCCTTTTATTCTGCCAGATGCTGATCACCTCCTGAGAGGTGCTAAGACATCTCATTTGTCAATGGGTGCTTGGCGCCTTGCAGAAAGTGATCAGCGTCTTGTTGGGTTTGACCCATGAGTACTGAAAAATAAAGGTTATCCATCCTCTTGCATACTGAGACAGCTAACACAAAGCCGGTGCCCTTGAAAGAGCCACTGTGACCTCTGGTGTGAGCAATTTAGAGGATGAGACATCACTCAGTCTGCTGAATCTGCTCATTAGCTGCTGGAACAAAGAATCACTGTGAATAAATAGTCCTTTTAGCTTCTCGTACTCCACCATTTTAAAGCTAGAAAATATTTTTCTGAAAGTGGCATAATGGAAATGAACTGAGTGCCACCAGCTTGAGGGTCTCCCTGGGTAGCCTCAGGCATGGGGCAATGCCCAGGTGGGCTCCAAGGGAGGCTGTGGAGATTCACCCTCATGCTTTGCCCTCCTGCCTGCCTGCATGCATGGGTTGGTTTGTGCTGGGGAGGGCTCTTTTTCCTGCCAGAGAGCCCCAGGTTGTATGTAGCACCAGCTCCATTGGAACACACCACCTGAGGCAGGGATCAGCTGGATAGTCTCCCCATCTTCACTAGAAACTACACCAGCAGCTTGTACCATGCTAATTAAACAAGTCAGTGCAGCTTTCAGGAAAAAAAACGGATGCTGATGTCCTACAAGGAGCATTTAAAATGACTTCATTTGCCAACCTGTGTTGCTGTTCCTTTGCTGATTGTAAGAAAAGTGCTTCTTTTAAGTGAACAAACAAACAAGTATATTTACTATTTTCTCCCTTCTGCTAGCAAACATTTCTGCTGCAGGTCGTATGGCTTTCAGCATCAGCCAGTGGGAAAACCATGGGGTTCCCTGAAAAAATGCTGACAAAGCAGCAATTTATTTTCTTGTTTCTTCGCCCTCTCCTTGCACTGTGAGCCTTAAACAGTGGATGAATCTAGAAATTATTTCCGTAGCTCAACAGGGACGCAGGGCAGGGTGCTGCCTCCCTGCCGTCAGCACCTCCAGCAGAGCCAGCTCCTCCTTCTGGGTGCCACCGCATGCAGCACATTTGCACGGGACCTGCCATGCTGCAGCACCATAGCTGGCACCCTGGTGCTGGGTGACTACATAGTATTTATCTTCTTCCCGTGGAGGGTTATTTCCACCCAGAATTTCATAGGACTTGGAAAGGGACTGAACATTTAAAGGATAGCAGGGGTTTCCAGAGCAAGGAAGAAAAGCCTGTACATGTGTGCTGTTAGATACATCACCAGTTGTGTGATCCACAACTGGTTGTGAGCAAGTTGTATGATTTCACTTACAATCATTTATATTACAGTAGTGTCTAAACCAGCACCAGTCAGTGAAAGGATTCCAGTCGGGGATCTCAGTGAAAGCAAGTTTTGCCTGGTTTCACTATGAGACTTGTCCTGCAGTCCTAGAGGAGATCCCAGATTTCTTTGCAGTCTCCCAGTCACTTCATTGTGCTCCTGGCTCTGCGGCTGCTGGCAAACAGGCTGCTGAGCCCTTCTTTTTTTTTTTTTTTTAATGTACCTAGCAAAAAAACATAGGTTCAACAAGTTTGGTCTAGATGCACTGGCTGAGATCAGAGTCCTGTTTCATTAGGCTTCATATAAAGACAGGATTATACTCAGCCTGTCTCACAACGTGCTTGCAACTTGACAAACTGGAAGGGAAACAGCTATAAAGAGAAATGCCTTGCCAAAATTCATGCAACAGATCAAATGCTGAGCCAGAAACATTAGCCAGGTAGAAACATTAGCCACAGACTGGGTAGCAGGTGGATCTGTGTATTTATTCATACCAGTGGCTGCTGCCTCTTAAGAAATGTTCTCAGAAAATTACACTGCTAAATTAAATATATTTCGGAGGAATTGCTGGCCCCTGGCTTAGCAGCACTTCAGCCAAGGAACAGCTCTAGCAGCAGCTGCTCGTGCTGGATGATTAACATCACCTTCCCTGAATTTTGCAAAGCTAACAGCATACAAGGACCTACCGAAGGGCCAGATGGCACCATTCACTTCTAGTCCACATTCACCCTTGATTTCAACAGAGAATTCTACCTAAAAATAATCTCTGTGACTTAGCCCTGGCTTTGGAGAATAAAGATGCATAGATTTTTCAAGCTATAAGAGACTAATTCAGTATTCTAACCTCTCGTTCTGCAGGAGAACAAATCACTGGATTTTACCTAGTCATTTCCACATCAAGATCGTGACTTTTGGTCATACGAAAAATTATACTGCTATAGTATGCATGCTAGCTGAGTGCCTCTCACTTCAGCTGCAATTAAACTGTGGGAGTGGAAGTCCTCCTCCCCAGCCCCCTGCCCTCCTGAGTGACTGTGGTTTGTCCCAAAGTATCACAAATTATTTTAGCTCCTTGTATATGTGATAGGTTCTAGCTGCTCTGGACCTTCCACTTTATTAATCAAAATCAGCTCCCTGTGAAGGAGGATTAGGTCTAGCATTTGCTTTTGACTGTGTTGCCCATTAGGTCTGCCAGAAAAAAAGTACTGCTGTAACTCAAGAAACATAACCCTGGAGAGGCATTGATACACTGGATCCCTGGACAGACACTTAGAATTATGTACTTAAGAGTTCTGTTGTGGTTAACCCGCTGCATTTTCAATAAGGGAATTCAAAGTCCTTAATACTAGTCAATCTCTTTTAAGACTATTTTGCAGTGAGCTGATCCAAATCATTTCACCTCAGCCTGAAGCCTTTTTGGACAGTACCAGGATATAGTGCAATGTGCCAGTGAGACAGACAGAGGGACAAAGGTGAGGTCCTCAGAATGAAAAGGAGGGAAACAAGGATCTGAACTACGGAGGTTACATATGGTGTTAAAACCCCACAGCCAACTGAGGGAAATCAGGGGTGATCCTGAAGATGATAAGTGAGCAGCTTGGCTGGAAAAAAAAGAAGAAAAATCAGAACTCGGGGGTTGCCTGTACTGAGAAGGTGATTTTTTTCTGTGATACATAGTAATAGGGATTGGGTTTGCTCAGCAAGGTTTAGCTGCCCTGTAGGGCTAGCTCTACATGGGTTGCTGGTTGCTGTACTACCCAGGCTGCCTTGACACAGCTTCCCCTGAGAAAACTGTTCTTGTGGCCATGGCACTGAACAGTTATAAGAAAAAGCTGTGTGCAGGACTAAAATGACGTGTTTCCATCTACTTCATCAGCTCAGGTAAGGAGATGTCGTATTTCTGAACCAGACAGAGTTTGCAAGTGTCTGCCAGGAGCAGAGAGCAGAGCAGGCAAGCAGCCACGTGCAGCGGAGCCCCACCATGCCGTTTAATTGTCATAAGGCGGGCACTTTCTCATGGCTCAAGTAGAACAAATAAAGTTTCTATCAAGAAAGCGACTTGCTGCCAAGAGGGAGGAGGAGCACAGTTGTTGATACAGCAACAGAAAAAGACTTGAGGGAAATCTAAGTCAGCACCCCACTGAGTGACAAGTGGTGATAATTTCTTCTGCTGCTGCCCTTCTTTCTAGGTTAGTGAAAGGGACAGGTCTGGTTTCAGGGCCATTACATCCTCATGTGGCCAGATTATTCTTTTTTCTTATTTGGGTGCCAACCATCAGAAACAAGTTCTATTCATTGCACAACTTTTACCATTTTTGGGTTCTTTTTGTTTGGTCTGTTATAAAATTCTGTATGGGATGAGCATCAATAGGGCAGGAATTACACTTGCCAGAGGCAACAGCTGTTATGATTCTGCTTGAAGAGGAAGAAAGAAAATCTTTTTCCGATGACTGCCAACAACTTCTTCATGCTTTTTGGATAAGTGAAACAACAGCTGGTGCAGACACGTGTTGCTCTCCCTCCTCATCTGGCATTATTAGCAACTGTTAGTGCAAGTCAAAGTAATAGTCATTTACTGGTAATAAGTAATTTTATCTGAAAATAGTTAATTCCCTACATGTGCGAACACATTCTCAAATAGAAAGGTACAAATTAGTCATGGTAATTTTATTGAAGTAAATGGCATTTTAGGCTGTTTGGACTGAAACTTGCGCAGCATCTGATGTTTATGGCTATAGCAATAAAAGAATCCTGATATTTTCATCAAATCATTTGAATGAGAGGTTAGAAACTTGTAATGCTCTGTCTGAGAAACTAGTAACGTGACAACACTCTGCATTAAGCAATTGCAGAATTGCAGTTGGTAGGAAGTGAGACTGTTGACATCTCCTCAGACTGAGGGACAAAAACATCACCAAAACACACTTTGCTGTGACTGAGAAATCCTTCTGGTGAAGTGAAATAAAAGACAATACCAAAGGGTTTCAAACCCAGCATCAAAAGCAGGTGACATGCAGCACTTGGCATGACTCAGGCAATGTGCTACTAATGAGCTGCTCCTCCAGCCACCTGCCTTCTTCACTCCTTGCTCCTCAGAGAGGAACAGGCCCAAAACACCTTTGCTTTCAATGATAATATATCATTGCTTCTGTTACCTTTCTCAACTCAAGCAAGAGGGGGGGGAAATAAATCCGTGTCCTATCTTGGGTGCCTATATTTTTTTTTTCCAGGGGAAGGAGTCTGCTTTACTCTTTGAGCTCTTCTGAATATGTTTCTTAGCCCTTCCTGCCATTTCCCATGGTAGCAGCTGGGCAACATGTTTTCACGCAGAAGGACTGTCTCCAGCAGGATGGGGAGGGCATTGCATCCACCTCAGGAGAGTGAGTGTGCATCTGGCTCTCACATCAGCTTCCCTATGACAGTCTGGCTGGAGGGTGGTACCAAGAGCTGCTTCTTGCAAGGATCAGCTGCTAAAGCTGAGGAGTTCTCCAGGCTGGACAAAGCCTCCACAGGAGGTCCTTCCAAGTTCCACAGAGATACCTTGAGCAGGTGTCATGGTGGTCACCATGGTGCATTAATCAACCACAGGACTATGATGAGTACCCAGTGTGATACGGACATGAAACAAGGTAAATACAGCTGTCGGATGTGTCAGGCTGGGCTTTGGTGCTATTGCATAAAGGCAGAGGTTAAGCCCTTGCCTGCAATCCCGTGACTAAACCTGGTCACTTGTGTTCAGGGAAGATTAAGTCAGATGGAAGCAGGTGAATATTTGGGACATTTTTTAGCAGAGAATGTGCTAAAGCTTGCCAAGAAGTCACTGCATCCTTTGTTGGGGTTGCTAGTGAGGAGAGTGTGCTGGGAGCTTCTCCAGCTCCAGCACTGCCTGAGTCAACCACGGCCGTCCTGTGATATAAGGCTGCAGCGGGCCTGTGAGCCAGCTCCACCACTGAGTCATTGCTGGGTCTCCAGCGTTGCCATGAGTCATCCCTCCTTGGCTGTTCCTCCTCTCAGAGTTTAAGCACGGCAGGAAACCCCAAACAAAAGGGTGTTGGGTAGAGGAAGCGTGGTGCTCTCGTCAGAAACCATCACACACTCGCTGCCCTCCTGAGGGATGCCCACACAGACTCGCTGCTGCGGTTAAGATCTTTCCCTCTCTGTAATGCACCAATTGCCCAGGGCATCTGGCATAATCAAAACCATTCCTTTGATTTACTCAAATTCCAGTTTACTCAGATCCCAGTCGCTGTTTCACCCAGGGGAGCAGGGATGGCTGGGGCTGGCGAAGAGCTTGTCATGTCCTCTGAGCAGCAGCAGTGACGTAGTTTCAGTAAGCCTCAGACGAGATGTGCTCACAGCTAGAAAAACTGATGAAACATGGTACTATGGCACCGGCTGGCCTGTAAAGCCAGGGCTTGGCCAGAAGGTGTGGATCAGTTTTACGGAATATTGGTTGCAAATTAATGATAATGATTAGTTAGATATTACCAGATGATGTCTGGATTACAAGAACAGAAGAAATTTAGACAAATGAGTAAGTTTGGGGCAGCATCAGAATGCACCTTATCTTATAAAGGAAGCCCAATTAGTAAACATTTTCTTGGTAGCCTTTCTAGCCAGGAGTCATTCTTCTAGTCTGGGATAAGTCAGAGAGAGACTGGCTCTAAACAGAGCCTTGGCCAACAGAGAGTCTGTTGTGGTTTAACCCCAGCCAGCAACTAAGCACCACGCAGCCACCGACTCACTCCCCTTCACCCAGTGGGAGGCAGTAGAGAATCTGAAGGAAAAAGGTAAAACTCATGGGTTGAGATAAGAACAGTTTAATATAACATAAAGGAAGAAAATAATTATGATAATAATAACAATAATAAAATGACAATAACAATAATAAAAGAATTGGAATATACAAAACAAGTGATGCACAATGCAATTGCTCACCATTCGCCGACCGATGCCCAGTTAGTTCCCAAGCAGCGATTCCTCCCATCCTCACTCCCCCCAGTTTATATACTAGGCATGACATCACATGGTGTGGAATACCCCTTTGGCCAGTTTGGGTCAGCTGCCCTGGCTGTGGCCCCTCCCAACTTCTTGTGCCCCTCCAACCTTCTTGCTGGCTGGGCATGAGAAGCTGAAAAATCCTTGACTTTAGACTAAACATTACTTAGCAACAACTGAAAACATCAGTGTGTTGTCAACATTCTTCTCATACTGAACCCAAAACACAGCACTATATCAGCTACTAGGAAGAAAGTTAACTCTATCCCAGCTGAAACGAGGACATAGTCCCAGGGGACTCGCAGCCCAGCATCGACCGCTAGCATCACCCCACTTCAGGGAACATAACAGCATGCTCAGAGCAAGGATGATGCCCTGAACACATGGAGCTGTCCACTGCTAGCCATCAAAGCTGATGTTAAAGGTGCTTCTTCGTCCTTAGCCTGAAGAGCTAAGTCTTGGGCTGACTTTTCTGGGCGGGGAGCACTGGCCCTACCATTGCCTTCACGCCATCCTGAACTCCCTTCTCAAGGTCCCCAGTGACCTTCCCAGCCACATGCATGTAGCTTTCCTGTTTCTTACTGTCATTGAACCTTATATGGAGCTCCTCATCTGACCTGGACTGACCTCCCAAGCAAGCCGATCCTGCCACGGCCCATCTGCCCTGGTCCGGGAGCTGACCGTTTTGTCCCTCCCAGGGGGTACAAGGAAGTGACCCCTGTGTTCGCCTCCTCCATGGCCTGCTGAAGGGTGGAAATACAGCTCTTTCATGGTCTCTTCCGACTTCGCTTCCTTTTAGAGCAGGAAACTCCATTAGTTTTCTTTCCTTCACTGGCTTATATTCAGCACCTGAGATTGCAGGCTGCATGCTGGGTAGGTGCATAACAGAAGTATGCAGGGTGCAGGCTTGCATTTCCCAGGGTGGCAAAATCCCAACTGCAGCATCCCAGAGAGCCTGAAACTCAAATCCTCCAAGTGGAGGGCAAATGCTGAGATCCATTTTAAAAGCAGCAGGGTGAGTGGCAAGAGGTGGCGGGGCATTGACCCCACAGAGCCAAGCCACAGCTCAGGGACTGCCAGCTCAGGTGGGGTCTGAAGGGTGACACTGGACTTGCTGACACAGACCCAAACAACACACCACGTATTTGCAAAGACTTCAGAAACCTTGGAAGGGATTGAGGGAGAGGAAACTCTTCAAGGAGGTTGTTCTTGGCACATGAACAAGAGAAAACCAATGCAAAATGTAAGTTAATCAAATAGGATCAAATGGTGCAAGGCTTTGCCATCACAGGATGCTGAGGGAGGAAGAGCTGTGTGGATTGGCCTCCACCCTGCCAGAAGGGCAGATACTCTCAGCTGGGTTACAGGAGTGGCAGTCTATACTTGAGCTGGTGGCTAAACCAGACTGGAAAGCATTACTCTGAAAACAAAAAGCAGGGGAAGTGTATTGGGTCTCTGTGGCCAGGTTTTGGTAGCAGGGGGCTACAGGGGTGGCTTCCACGAGAAGCTGCTGGAAGGTTCCACTATGGCCGGCAGAGCCAATGCCAGCCAGCTCCAAGATGGACCCGCCACTGGCCAAGGCTGAGCCCATCAGCGATGGTGGTAGTGCCGCTGTGATAACAGATTTAAGAAGGGAAAATAAACTGGTGCAGCTGGAGAGAGGAGTGAGAACATGTGAGAGAAACAACCCTGCAGACCCCCAGGTCGGTGAAGAAGGAGGGGGAGAAGATGCTCCAGGTGCCGGAGCAGAGATTCCCCTGCAGCCTGTGGGGAAGACCATGGTGAGGCAGGCTGTCCCCCTACAGCCCAGGGAGGTCCACAGTGGAGCAGATATCCACCTGCCGCCTGGAGGGGACCCCACGCCGGAGCAGGTGGGTGCCCGAAGGAGGCTGTGACCCTGTGGCAAGCCCACGCTGGAGCAGGCTCCTGGCAGGACCTGTGGCCCCATGGAGAGAGGAGCCCACGCTGGGACCCATGCTGGAGCAGTCCGTGAAGAACTGCAGCCCATGGGAAGGACCCACACTGGAGAAGTTCGTGGGGTCTCCTGTCTCCTATGGGAGGGACCCCAGGCTGGAGCAGGGGAAGAGTGTGAGGAGTCCTGCCCCTGAGGAGGAAGGAGCAGCGGAAACAACGTGTGATGAACTGACCCCGACCCCCATTCCCCGTCCCCCTGTGCTGCTGGAGGGGAGGAGGTAGAGAATTCAGGAGTGAAGCTGTGCCCAAGAAGAAGGGAGGAGTGGGGGCAAGGTGCTTTAAAATTTGGGTTTATTTCTCATTACCCTATGCTGGTTGCTTGGTAATAAATTAATTTTCCCCAAGTTGAGTCTGTTTTGCTCATGATGGTAATTAGTGAGTGATCTCTCCCTGTCCTTATCTCGACCCACGAGCCTTTTGTTATATTTTCTCTCCCCTGTCCAGTTGAGGGGAGTGACAGAGCGGCTTTGGTGGGCACCTGGAGTCTGGCCAGGGTCAACCCTACCACAGGAAGGCATAGGGGTACAAGCTCAGTCTATTCTACTCTCCCTTGTAGGTAATGCATTGAGAGCCCAAGACTTAGGCAGAGAAGAAATTCTGAAAATACCTGTAAAACAGCACCTCTGTCAGAAATGGGGGAAAATGGCAATATTGCTTTATGAAAAGAAGCTTGCCTGAGTTGCTATGGCTAACACATGGCTGGATGCTGGGTAGTAACAGTGCTGAAAATTACTGGCTACAGGCCACTAATATGTCTGAACAGAGAAAATGCGGGTAAAACCAGAGCCTTGGTGAAGTCAGGGAGAATTTCACCATTTGATGTGCTGCAAAGCACCGGTTGCCAAGCCTGAGTTCAGCCCAATGTTATTAGCACAGCTCCAGGGTGTCCATCTCAGTTTAGGGACACTCACTGTGTTTTGCTGTTTATGACTTTGTCTACAGATATGTTAATAACCACTTGGGCTCAGGCTCTAGCTTGCTGGCTGTGAAGCTGAAGTTGTATCACATATAAAAGGACGGCTGGACATAGGTCAGTTAACACCCCCAGAAACATTTCTCGGTGTGCGAGGCTGCCAGGACACACGAGGGTAAGGTTTCACCCCACTGCACAGAAGACAGGATTAGTACTTTCAGTGCTGAAATACACATTTTCCTATTTACTATCAGAGTGCCAGTTCTAAATTCCCAGCAGAGGGAAAAGAGGATTTAGATCAGGCAGCTCCATTGATGCAAATGTATTTTAACTCCTCCAAACCAGCTTTTTATCCCAAGAGTGATGTTTGCTGGTATTTTAAAATTATCTGTAGGCCTGCCAGAGCCAGCTTCCCACATCTCCAGAAATCCACTGTGTTCCTCTATGTGAATGCTTTCCAAGTTTGTAATTGGTGAAAGGACAGGTTTTCTGTTCCTACAGAGATCTGAAACACAGATTTTCTGGTCAAACAGCAGAGATACTATTTTGGCATAGGCAGATTTCCAAATCATCTTCAAGCTGCTCTCTTGCTGGGAAGACAGGAGTCGTTTCAGGAGCTTCCGTCACAGAAAATAAATTCACTCAGGGCTGCGTGCATGTACCTGGCTGTGCTGGGCAAGGAGGGCTTTGCTCTGATGTAACATCCCGAGCCGCAGCAGTCCCCTATTAGGGAGGACAAGGATGAGGAAGATGAGAATAAGGATGCAGATGAGGAGGAGGACTCTCCCGGGGTTACCAGAGAGCTGAGTTCCCCTTCACAGGTGTGATACCCAGCACTCTGTGGGCAGGGGGAGCCTGTGGCCAGCTCCTGAGGGCTGGTGGGCACAGGACGGGGGCACAGGGGGCTCATGGACCTGCTCCCCCTCTTATCACTTGGCCAGGCAGGGGAAACCCACTCCACCCAGACTCAGTTTAAGCCCAAGCAAGACTGCTGTGAACCTGTTAAAATGAACCCCTCAGCAGCCTCCTCATCTTTTACCACACAGCATAAAAATGCAACACATCACCATATAGTGAAGGACCTTTCCTCGTGGCAGCAACACTGCAGGGTGAAAAAAATTCAGCCCAAACAGACATGGTGTGTTTGATATAGTAGGGAAGTGTGGCTGTGACAATATTATGTGTAATCTCACATGCCAAACGTGGGAAAAGTAAGCAAGTAGACTGGAAGGCAACCGTGATGCTGGAGCTGATATGAGAAGTGTTCAAATAGGATAACTCAGGTTCTGGGAATGACACTGCAGGTCAGAGTGCCCAATACAGCTGTCTCCCACCTGGCCACAGGCACTGCATATGCCATTAATGGATGGATGTGGGCTCACTGGGGTGTACTTCTAGCATCCCTGTCTCCTATGTGGGATTGAAGGCTTCCAGCTTGGGTGTTGTGAATCACTGCATGGCAGAGCTAATGTCTCCACTGACTCTGCTGGGGGCAGAGGCCTCTGCACCTAGCTGAAAGGCATGGTGGTAGGATTATTCCAAACATTGCATCAGTTAAGGTCAGTCTGTTCTCTTCTGAATATGCAAAGGAACTAACTTAATGAACTTCTGAAAACTGTGTCTTTGTCTTTTACCTTTTAGACTTAGAGTGCTAAAGACAGGTTCATTGGAAAGGCACTTGTAACTTGTGGTAACATAAACCAGAACCAGACCTCAACATCTTCCTTTACTTTTCCAGGTGTTACCATTAGGCACTTCTTGATGTCTGCCCACCAACTTTGCTCCCACAGAGATCAAACTATCTACCTCTGTTTGTAGTGAATAATGACATATTCTTGAGCAGCTCAGTGGCCATCAATGCCTTTACTCACAGACTATGGTAGTACTCATGAGGAACCAGCAGGCCCTGGCCCTGAATTAGTATCAGATATTTGTCTTTCTTAGATCACATTACTCATGCAGGGACAGCAGTTTTTGGGTTTGAGAGGAGACGTCTCTAGAAAAGCCTGCTCTGAGAAATTAGACCAGTTCAGGAGGACCCCAGAGGTGGCAGGAGAGAGGATATGAGGCTTCCAGGACTATGCTTGGATTTAAATGAGACCCTATGGTGACTTGCATTAGAAATGAATTTGTTAATTTGACAAGTGAATCAAATACAAGCAGGCAATCCCTCTACTGCCAGCAAATGATCCTAAGGTTCAATGGGTGACATGTATTAGCCTTTTTCTGTGATGTAGTATCACGGAAATATCTCCTTAAGATGCATTTCAGTGCATTTGGATATCTTACATGTCTTTAGGATATTTTGCAATATTATAATAACTCTGTCTCCCTAAGAATATGCAACAGGCTGTATCTTATTTGTGTTCTATCAGTACCTACAGGCCTCAACTGAGTTTGGGACTGCTTTGCCAAGTACTATGAAAACAAATCCTGGCCTTCAAGACCATTTCCAGAGACAAGAAATAGAAAGGAAAATGACCCCAAAAGTGGTGAGTAACTTGCTGAGGTTCGTCAGTCCATCAGTGACACCGTCAAGAGTACAAAACAGATATTCTCGAGCCCAAGCCGTTAGAGCACTCTATCTGCCTAGGGAGAGTTCCTCAGTGTTTGTGGTTCCAGGACACACCGTTGTTTGGTATTTCTGCAGAAACATTCAGAGCTTCTGGCCAAGCATAAGAGGCTTCATGTTCCAGGTGAGTAAGGGAGCAGGAGTACAGCTCCCAGGTGAGTGCTTTTCCTAAAGACAGTCACTCAAGGGCCAAAATCAGTGGGTTTTTTGCCTTTTGTGTAAATATATTATGTAAAAAATGTACTTTAAAACAATAGCTACAAATGCCCTACATTGCCTGGAGCTGGTTTTCTATTGTCTTGAGTGACATCTCATCTGAAGCATGGACTAAAGCCACACGAAGGCTGAAGTGTGTGTGGCACATAGAGATGGGAATGAGGGCTGGCAAGTGCCATTGTTCTCCTCTTTGCCTCCCAGTGAACAGTGTTTAATTCTGGTTTTGGCTGTCAGAAGAGATTAGATATCTAAATCCTGGTATCAATAAGTGATCTGTCTGATCACTTAAGTGCAGAAAACACTTTTCACAGAAGAAACCATCAGATGCATGATTAAGCCATTTGTGTATTACCACAGCTGTATAGCGCAAGTTTACGGAAAGTCAGCTTTTGTAAAAAGCGCTCAAACAATACAAAAATAATTAAATTAACAAGAGTCCTGGGGCTAAAGGATTAATCTTCCCAGCAGGCTGTCAGTGAGGATGAAGGCTGGGTTACCAGCTCCATCTAAGAGAGGTCTTCCTAGCACAGTAGCAACACCCAGAGCTGTCCTGAGGAAGGCCCTCTCCAGGGGAACAGCACCCGAACATAAATGTTCCTCAAAGATAAATGAAAACTAAAATGTGAATGATGGGAGAAAATCAAACAGAAAAACAGTATTCCAAAAGGGGGAGAAAAGGAATGAGCTATTATTTTAAATGCTTACCAGCAGAGGACACTTCTGTTAGCTTTTGGCAGAGCAAAAGGACATTGCAAAGAAACTCAGACAAGTGCTGCTTTTCAAGGCACTGTACTGTCAACTCTGAAATCATATGTGTACATAGCCTCCAGAGGCTTGAGCAGAGGGATATGAAAATGTCTGCTGTGTTTTTTCTCCCAGAGGCAAAGGGAATATATTTTTCCTTATAAAAAAAGAAATTTCTCAGGAGCATTGTGGCCCCAGGTGTGCTGCCCTGGGGCATTCCTATGCACAGTGGGGCAGGCTGGTGTCTCTGCAGGGAGGGCAGCAGCCATCAGCCTCATGGGAGAACTTGGCATGGGGAGAGCCTGTGTCTCCTCTCCATCACAATTAACTGCAGTCATTGATTGTAGGGGGTTTAAAACACACGTGTGTTGCCTCTGCTCTCCAAAAATGACATGGGAGAGGGCAGAATGAAGATGTGCTCCTTTCCTCCCTGCAGCCCTTTTCCACGCAACATGTCCAAGGCCCATGACAGAGAGGAAGGAGTTGCTCCTGCAAGGCATCCAGCAACTCGAGGCACCCTGTGCTTGTCCGGTGCAGGGGTGACAGGCTCTGGGGCCCCCGCAGGCTGAAGACAGGCCATCTCCCACCTTGAGCCAGTACTGGTTCTCCCACCCTGATCCCCAGCTCCTCACAGTGGATATCTGGGCCTGGGACCGACAGTGACAATAACGGTCCATCTGGTGCAAATATTAAGCAAGAAAAAACAAATGCAGGGAATAGTCCTGTTATGATGGGAGGGGTATGTAGGAGGGACAAAGAAGTCTGCACAAGCCCTGTTCTGGTCCAAAGGGTGAGGAAAAGTTTGGTCCCTGCTCTCCCCCTGGCTCAGAAACAGATGGAGGAGACAGCAGCTAGAAACACTGGCACCCATGGGCTATTTGCTCTCTCATCACTTGCAAGGCTTTGGGGGGAAAAAAGCACAAGGAGGAATCGTCAAGGAGGGGCTCCTGAGGTGGGGAGCTCTGGTGAGCACAGCTGCTGCTCACACTCAGCATCCGCTCCCTGGGGAAGAGGCCATTCCCTCCCACCCAGCATCCTCGTCGCCTCCAGCCTTTCTGTCCCTAACTTCACACCCAGCAAGCCCCTTCCCAGTGTGTTTCTACACAGAGGATTTAAATAAAGAAACAAAAGGAAAATACGTTTGTGGTGCTGATGTGAAACTCACAGCCCGTGCAACAACAATTCTGCTTGCACCTTATTTCGTCCCTCCCTTACCTTTGCCTACACACGGCAAAGGGTCTGGCTCTCCTGTGCGCTGTACAGGGACTAGTGCAATGGGACCCAGCCTCAGCCAGCTGCTCTGCTCTTCGGTGATGAAGACAATTAATAACATGAGCAAAGAAGGGAGAGTTTGCCCAAAAGGAGGAAGCCAGCATGAGCAGGACCTGGTGAGCAATATCACAGAGACTTGTTTCGGCAAACAGTAAGTTATAGGCTAGCACGGGTCTGTGTTTTACATAAATTTTATTGTGTTTTGGAGAAAACGGTGTACAGTCAATCAGGTTACTCCAGCAGCAGGTAGTATGTTTAGTATGTGTGGTCTGGTCTTTTTCTTTCCAGCTATTCAGCATAATTCTTAGCAGGATTTTATGCTCTAAAGGGTAAATAAAACTACCAGCATCTGTGGGGATGTCTCTTCCTATTGGGATTAATGACATTTTTTGGAAAATTCCTAACTATATTCTGAAATAAAGAAGAGCCATCCTGTGTTTTTGTGAAAATTCAATAATATCTCTCTATCATTTTCTAATACAAGTATCTAAAAATGTTTTCCGTAGACAAAATGTACCGCCAGTGTTGGAGAACATTTTCTTCAACACAGAGCTTTTTATTTGTTGTAGTTTTTGTCATACATCACCATCTCAAGTCTTTTTATGAATAACAATTGGGTGGTTTCGAGTGGACAGGTTTTTTATTCTGAAAAGAGCTCTGGATTTGCAAGAGAAAAAAACTCCTAATGGAGCTGCAATTGCTTTAACAACGTAAATTTAAAAAAAAACCCTGATGGCTGAAGATTAATCATCTGACAGTGAGGAGAGTATTGCTTAAGGAAGGAACACAGACATTGTGCTTGTGAGTGCTGGCTTAAGATACATCCGTCTCCACGTACTTCGCATCGCCTCCGTACCATGGCACACTGCTCCCAGCCTTGTGCCAGCAGAACTATCCTCTTGTTGCATTATGGTTCTGGGAGCTAAGATGGCTTTTAGATGAAAAATAATGGGTTGAGTTATTTTCCTTGCAAAGGAGACCCCCTACTCTTTTAAATTGTGGCAAAACCTACAGCAGTGCCGGCAGAGCAAGGGCACATGTGCTATGGTATGGAGGCAGGAAGAAGCAGCTGCAGAAGTGCTATAAATTGGAGTGGCTGCTGAAGACTTCTTCTGAAGTCATGGTCTTACTTTCTACTTTTCTGCATCAGTTTTTAGCCAATGCTTTTTCTCTGATGTCAGTGCAGTTATATACCTATTTTCCATAGGCAGAACTCTGCTGACAAGCAAACATGTTTTTTGGGGAGTCCCTTTGCCCACAACTATCTGCAATTTCCCCTGTAATTCAAAACAAGAACTTCAGTTCCAGATTACCTTCTTGTCTGTTACAACCCCAGGTTATCATTTGTACAATTATTATAGTCAGACCTAACATTAAAACTAGGAATTGAAAAAAGCCCTATATAAACATAACACAGAGTCCATATTTCAATCATTAAAAAACAAAAGGAATCAAGGCTTTCCTTGATTTTGGATAGTCCGTAAATGTCTTGAGATAGTACCTGAAAGAAAATAAGCAAGAGAGTGAACCTGCATATACAAGGAAACTGCACAGTTTCAATACAGCTCAGCTGAGGAACCTTAAAACTCCTCCAAACTTCCTTGCTTTGTAACCTCTGTGTGTTACGCTGCAAAAGAGCGTTCTGAAACTATTTACACCAGGTTATTTAATTAAGTGAAAGCTGATAATACTGTTAAGGTTCTAGCAGACCTAAAGTAGAAACTTGAGGAATTCAGAGCAGGGGACCATACCTACTCCAAAGGACTGCAGAGGTTGCAAAGGAACCCTTAGGAAAGGTTCACATTTACAAGGCTCAATAAAAAGAGGCTATAACACAGCGGAAGCAGTGATGTAACTCATGTCAGATTAAATGACTGTCAGGCCCACTTAACTCAACATGGGCTCCAGCCAACTGCCTTACTTTCACCCAGTCACGAATAAACCGATACACTTCATGTACATCATATTAAATTTCAATTTTATCTTGAGTCCTGGCTCTGTTCCTCTGTCCCTCCCTGGTATTTTGCAAACAGCACTCCAAGAGCAAGCAGCAGCATATGGCAAGAAGCAGTTTGATACCTGTGGTGGTGATAAGCACGTGGCCCAATGCAGCAAAGAGTAAAAAAGGCAAAGGCGAAGGCTGGTAGGGACCAGGTTGCTATGGCAAAACCAAACCATTCCACAATTTCTCCAAAGTAGTTGGCTCCAGAAATGTAGGTGAACAGTCCCCCTGCATCAACAGACAAAATAGGTAATTTTTACAGTCATCTCGTGCACATGGAAAGTTCTTTCCCATAAAGTCAGCAGCAGAATATGCTACCTTTCTTATTCATAGCCCATAACAGCAACCTAAACCTACTGCCCTGAAGCCAGTGGGGCCATGCCAAAGGAGGATCTTGTACAAGATTCGTGTACAAGTACAAGAATCAAAGGTGATTCTAACCCAGAGGCTTTCAGCACTTTCACAATAATTTATTTTTATTTGGAAAAGGACTTAAGAAATCCCATTATTAGATTTAAATTAAAATTATTAACATTAGTCAGTTCTCTTCAGGCCCCAAAAATATTTTGCAACTCCACTACCTTTGCGGAATGCAAAATCTGGATCTCAGTTTTGCAGCTTAGCTTGCAAATCACAACATCTACAACAGGCAGGTAAGGATTGGAAGTGAGAAACTCTGGGGGAGAGATATTACCATCTGTAACAAGCCAGCAGAAGGAGTCAACACCAAAACCAGGAAACTCCTGGATCCCCGTCCATATTGCTCTACAGAGCTAGACATTTCCTGGTTCATGGCTCTGGCCCACAGCTACTCTTCCTCACCAAGCCCCACCTTGAAGGAGATGGAAAGGAAATTCTGCACCTTGCATCCTTAGTGTTATTTTTTTCCCCAATTTTTACAATTTGAACCTCCCTTTTGCAGTGTAAGAAGTCCCCTACTTCTTCTTCCTGGGCATGGAGAAGAATATTTCCTTCTTTGCAGTTGCTGTTTACAAGGCTAAAATCCCCTTCCTATGTCCCACTTCAATCTTCTCTAAATTACCCAGCCCATTTCCTAAAACCTCTCCTCACAGCTCATGTTTTCCAGATACTCTTGTTGCTTCTCATGGACTGTCTGCAGCCAGCTCACACTAGTCCTCGCAGCTCAGAGGGACACCTGAACTGAGTACCTGTGCGATACTGGCATCTCTGCTATTGTTGTTGCTTTGCTGTGAATTCAGTCAGAAAACATTATCTAACCTGCTGCCCTACTTTCTCCAAGGAGGTGGGGGATAAGAAGAATATACCTTGAGGAATCTTGTAAGTGACTTCCCCGGGTTTCCTCAGCTGGCGCAGCAGGAGATCACTGTGAATGTTGATCCCCATTCCCAGCAGAAATAAGAGGAGGCCTAAGAAACAAACAAGAAATGGATTAGAAAGACAGCTCTGCCTAGTTATCCCTACTCAGGCACATACGTGAGGTTTATCTTTGGAGCAGGCAGATAGGAGACCTAATGTGAAGTGGGTGGATTCTTTTTCAAGTCAAAAGATGCGCTGCTACTGAGAAGGCTACTGAACAGGAGAAGCATATGCGACTGGTGACAAATTACCGTGTATCTCTCTGTCAGTTTGGGGATCACAGTCCTGTCCTCCGGGAGCACCTGCATTGGATAGCTTCAGTGTGGGAAGCAACTCTGGACAAAATGATGACCATCCTGAGCACGCTGTTTTGCTGGTGAGATCAGAGCACTTTCAGCTGGTGTGAGAAAAAGCTGAACTTCCCAGCTGGCCATAGTCACCATTTATTGAACATCAAGGGAGGGGACAAAGTACCCAACTGACACTGCTGGCTGAGGCCAGCCCACCACAGTTGTGGACGTTACTGCAGAGTAACCACTGAGCTGTAGGCAAGTACCATTACTCCCATTTTACAGCTGGGCAAAGAGGAGCACAGGGAACACAAACTTATCCAGCACATCACCGGAGCCGGGAAGGGAACCTACATCTCAGCACAGCTCAGTCCACTGCCAGCAAGGCTGCTTGGACAGAGGTATGGGCATGCATATGGAGCAGTTACTCGCTGAAGGATGCTGACAGCTTCTGGCCAGAATAATTCATTGACCATACTCCATTTAGCTGAAAATCGAGAGGCATTTGATTGAGAAACTCTGCAGGTGACATGCCCTACATTTAACGCCACATTAGGCTCTGAGAAAACCACCTCTGATAATGACTGGGAAGCACAGAAAGAAATAGAGCTGGTATGTGCTATGAAGTATAGAAAAAAGACTAAGTGCTGATAAAACCTCAACAATTCCAGTAGCAACAGAAAGTTGGTAAGAGTGTAGAGCAAGAATATACCGTTTGCTTTTTCTTTAATATTTCAAGTACTGCTAAAGCTGATTTCCTTTTTTTTTTCATTAAATACATATTTTATTTATCATACAAATTATGTGATGTGGTGTTTTCTTTGTTGGGTATGGGAGCTCTTCCTAAACAATGTCCAGGATTTTTTAATATGTGATGCTGTCTGAAAAGACTGAACTTGCATCCACAGCCTGAAACAGGGTACAGAAAGTAGCTTGGTTATTTTGTACTTGTCATATCCAAAACATTTCCTCAGACCTCCATGTTAATCTTAATTTCTATATGTGCATTTAAAGAACATTCTCTGTGCTGCACCAAATGTGTAATGCCACCTAGCTGCTCTTGCTCAGTTATTCTCTCAGGGATTTTACAGGGTAAAATTCAGCTAGGCTATTAAGGAATATAAAGGAACCATATTAGCATACAACGAGGCTGTGCGTGATCTCTAATCTTCCCATGTGCCTTACATGAGAAAAAAGAGCCCTTTGTCTCTAAAGCCTCATTTATGCTGGGGTTTTGCCCTTCTTTTCACTCTCAGTCAGAATAGCTGCATCAAGTGCAAAGCTCCCTGGCAGGGAAAACCAAGCCACAGTTTGCCCTTGCACACAGCCACTGCTGGTGGACACTTCTGGCTGAGCAAGGGCACATCCCCATTCAGCTGAGGCCTGAGATCGCATCTCCGCAGCCTGTAGCAGCAGGAGACTCTGGAGCAGTGTGAGTAAAACCAAGGCTTGTGATTTGAGACTAACACATAACATCATAAGCCTTCAATGGTGGCTGCCTAGCAAAAAAAAAAAAGTCACTGCACGTTTATTTGTTTTATCTGGGCCAGCAGGCAGGTTTTATGCTGATTTCCATCACAACTGATTTGACTCACATGTTCAGTAAAGATTAGGACATAGTTCAAAATGCTTACAAATTGCTTGGAGATTAGATCTTGGGAATCCTGCAGCTGTAATTACCTGATGTAAATCTGATGTCGGTGCACCAATCGTTTGGATATTCAGCGCAGTAAATCAGGTAGTACCCCTGGAGGAAGCCATTATAGATACAGAATAACATGCCAAAGAAAAGCAATTGCAGTGGGAAAGGTCTGCCTCTAGTGAAGAAGGGGTAAATAAATGTCCTAAGGTAAATAAGAAAACAAAGTCAGCACATTACTCATGATAACATTGTATTTGCAATTTCTCTGCTGTAGGAAAAAAACTTTAACAAAACACAAAATATAAAAAAGGTCAATAAAGATAAAAAAAAAAAAGAAAACAACTGTAACAAAATAAGATCAGCAACTAATGGGAACAAAAAATACTGCAGATAGATACCCTCATTCTTCTGGTCCTTCAGGACTGAACACAAGCGGGGAAGCTAGAAATCTCGTCCAGAGTCACTGCCGCCTTGGAAATGTCTCTCTGCCTTCCTTCTCCCTTGTTGGCAAAATGAGGAACTTCTGCCCACAAACAGCATTTTTGTTTTAAGACCTTGGCTGCCTTTTGCTGTAATGCTGCAGAGGGCTGAGCAAAGGATGCTGTGGAGGCACATGCGCATGCTGATGTTCAAACCAAAGTATTGCAGGGCAGTACTAATTGCAATATTGATTCCCAAAATGAGCACTGCTATGCCACAAGCACTGTGGAGGAGCTTTGTTATGGAGAAGATGTTTCTGCTCCCACTACGAGGACCAATCACTGAGGGCTTTAGCCCATGGTGCCAGATGGAGTTGAAGGCAGTGTTGAGACCCCTCTGGCTCTCTCATCCCCTGCAGTGTATAGCCTGAGGTGTAATCCCCTTTCCCAGACTCTCCTGCTCCACCCAGAGACCTCTGCTCATCCCCAACACACAGCTGCTCTGTCCTGCTCCACTTGGACGCTTCAACGCAGAGGCAGAGCAATGTTGTTGGCTGCTTGGAGGAGCTGCTTTGCCTCCAGTCCCTGCCTCTCCCTCATGCTTTCAAACTTTTCTTTAAAATAAGAAGAGCTAAAAACCTAAGTTTAATATGGTAAACACCAAGATTTCCATGCCGTTCCAGCACCTAGGGCTTCCTTAGACAAAAGCTGTGCTAGCACTAGCATTAACATGTGTAGGAGCAAATAGTCTGTGCTTGTATAGTTTTAATTTTCACATATCTTTGGTTCAGGTGGGTGTATCCCTCTTGACACATTGGACAATCCATATCATCCCTGGGAGAGTGAAATGGAAAAGTTATATTCATATTTGTTAGGTGTTTTCTTACCTGGCCAATTAAGTTCTGCATGTTATAAAATCTACACTCTTAATTTCTTTCTTTTGCCCTGTTGGGCTTTGGATGGTGCTCATCATATCAGTATGTAAGCACTGTTGATAAGTAATCCACATTCCAGGTTGCCAATATCAACTTAAGCAAGCTGAGGCATAAAATTTCATCACATTATAAATCTAGATTAAATCGTACTGAGTGTGTCTGAAAGTGAGTAAGCAGAGTACAAGCAACAACATGTTAATGTATTCACTGCTTTCCAAAGCAAGGTAAGCCAGATTTCCAGCAATTAAGGCAGTTGTGGTGCAGAAGTTCTAAATATTTCTAAATATAGTGAAATCTAAGAGGTATGCAAAAATATTTTTTAGACAGTGGTATCACATTTGTCATATTTATTACAGTATAGAAAGGAATGCTTTTTGGAGTAATGTTACCAACAATTATCGGTTTTGCCCTTCGGGAATGGGATGCTGGAGTTACAAGTAGGCAAGGCCAGCTTTAGCAGTCCAACCTGCCTGTTGAAGTAATATTGACAAATTGGACCTGAACAGCCATGAGAAAAAGTGGGAAACTTGCTTATGGAAGCTTGGAAAAAGCAAATTGTATAGAAGAGAGAATAATATCAAACTGCACAAAGTTAATTTAGGAGGAAAATTTATACAGCAGATTGGAGTGGGACTCGCCCTGCTTTATCCTTTGTCAAAACCAGTTATGTTTGAGAGTCTCTTCATTTTTACACCTGATGCAAACAGAAGTTTCTAGCATGAGCTGGCATTTCTCAGCTCCCAGCAAAGTTGATTATTGCTGTGGTGCTTCCCAATGCTGCTGTTGCAGGATAAATGTTATAGGTCCTTGAAAGGTGACTTGTCCTGCAGTAACAGGAGGGCAAAAATCAGCCGTAGACCTATCTACCATGGATGCAGTGGATGCACGACAGAAAGAACCAGCATGCAAATTATAAGTACAATCATAGGGGAGCCAGGAGGCATTGCGGGAGGGGGTGGGGGGTGTTGAGGCAGTGAAATCCTGGCATTGCTGAAATCCTGCCTCATAGCAGTTTGAAAATCCAAGTCAGGAATTCATCCAAGAATCTTTGTTGTGGAACAACTTCTCCAAGGAAATCTGCTTGGGTCTGTAAATCCAGAGGCTGGATTCGTTTCTCTGTATCCAAAAAATGCCCTAAGTCTTTGTTTTAATACAGTGCTTGTCAGCTTGTACTACATAGCTACTTGAGGGTACACAAACTATTCCTGATGGGTTTTGAAAAAGCAGCTGAGATAAAGCAGGGACATTTAATAGGTTTAAATATTCCATGGAGGAGTCTGCATCTCTGCTAGAATTATTTTGCAGTGTGAAAATCAAAGGGGCACTGAAGGCCACCGTTTTAGAATAACAGAACAAAAACTGGCATTTTGGATTTAGACCAATGATAAATTTGACCTTTTTCTTTCAGTGCAGTATTGATGACTAATCCTTTATTCCTTTATTATTTTTGCTGGCCAAAGGCACTGCATCTGACTAAACCATTGCCAACAGCTTCTTTTAAATGAGTGAATAATAAATTATTAATCTTCTTTTCCATCATTTATTTTCCAGAAGAACAAGTTTTGAAGAGAAAATCATTTGACGTTGCATCAAATTTCATCTTAAAGGTATTAGTCCAGTTCCTTGAAAACTCCAGAGACCCTCACCCAAACTGGGGAAACTATAGGTTTGCTCTTCTTGCCACAGAAGGTGGAAATCTTTTCACAAATGTTACCGTAATCCACTAAGGGTGGGCTCTCAGTTCTCCTCCAACTGCTTGTTGATTGGAGATGTTTATGCTGCTGCTGTGTCTTCTCCTCTCCAGGCCCCAGATGCAGTAGTTCAGATAGTAGCAGCTCATGTTTTCCCATCTGGAAACTCGCGGTGTTTCCAGTGCTCATGAGGTGTTTTACACCTGGAGCAACTGGGTCAAGAGCTCAGGGCTGGCAGCTGGGGATGGGGGGCACCTGGCTCACTCCCACCCATGCACCACATCACCCTGTGGGACACCAGCCTACTGCTGTATCTGCCCATCTAGCCCTCTGCCACCAGGCCCTCTCCTGGGCCTAACTGGGATGAACTAGAGGCCAGGAATCAGAGATACTGCAATAGCAGGCAGGGCTGATGAGGTGTCTTTCCCTTTGAAGGAGGTGCTGGCCATAACCCAGCTTGTCCTACCCATGCCGGGGCACTGTCTGAATGCCTTGGCCCATCCCCTGTGATGCTGGCCAGCCTCCAGAAGAGAGTTATGGACTTCTGACCAGAGCTGCTCTGGGTCCCTGCTGGGATTTTTTCGGCTCCCCTTGGAGGAGGATCCCCTGGTGAGGATGAACCAACGTGCTGAATGGTGCCTGAGAACTGTTTCCACAGGGTCTGGACTCCACACGCTCCGGTTCCTCACTTGTCCCACTGTCCTGGGTTCAGCTGGGATAGAGTTAATTTTTACAGGAACCTGGGAGGTGGGGGGGCATAGCCGGGGCAGCTGACCTGAACTAGCCAAGGAGCTATTCCATACCATGTGACATCATGCTCAGTATATATATGGGGAGTGGGCTGGGGGGAGGGCTCTCCTGCTCTCTCTCTCTCTCGACTTTCGGTGGGGGAAGTGGCGGAGCGTCGGGTCCCGGGTGGTGAGCAGTTGCACTGTGCATCATTTTTTTTTTTTTTGTATACTCTTTCATTAGTACCGTCGTTGTTGTTGTAACTTTTTTTTGCGTTGTCCCAGTAAACTGCCCTTATCTCAACCCTCGAGGTTCCAGTTTTTTTCTTTTCTCTCCTCCGTCTCCCCCCTATCCCACCGGAGGGGGCGGGAGGAGTGAGCGAGCGGCTGCGTGGTCCTTTGTTACCGGCTGGGCTGAAACCACGACAGTCCTTTTTGGCGCCCGACACCCACCCAGATGTACAAAAGGTGAGGAGGGCTGGTGGTCCAAGGGGGACCCGGCAGCCAGGCCCCCGTGAGGGCGATGCCTTCAGGGCCCTCACAGCTCACGTGTACGCTGAGCTGACTCCCCGGCCGGCTGGGGATGTGCATTGGAAAACGCTCCGCTGAGCGGTGGGTACGGCCGCAATCATTCCAGGGGTCCTGCAGGGGGGCGAGCCGGGCCCCTCCTGCGGGGGAAAGGCATGGAGAGCACATGTCACAGCCCCTTCTCTTGCTTCCCAAAACCCCCTTGCTGAGGTGCCATCTGCACTTCTCACCACTTTGTTGGTACCTTCTCAACCAAAGGCCTCTCTAAGTCAGAGGGCACCCTCCCCAGCTCCTTCCCCCTCTGCGCCTGGCCTTGCCAGCTGTCCAGGGCTCCTGGAGAGGGAAGGCTGATGGGAACCACCCTGGTGGGCACAGGCCGGATTTCCTCTCCCTGTCCTGCCTCTGCCTGGTTGCTCCTTGGATGCTTTCAGGAAGGGATGGGTACTGTGGCAGGCACTCAGCTCTGATTTCACCTTTGGTGCTCTGTTTTTAGTTTTGACCCTTTGACTCACCCAGTCCTTCTTGTTGTCACTGCTTGGGACTATTATTATTTCCTCCATCATTATTTGGCCTCTCTCTAGACTCTGCTGCAGCTCCCTTCTTAGGGAGATGCTTTTGCTTTTCTTTGTTCAAATATCTGTACCGCAGGAGATAGATAAGCAAAACTATGTGATTTGTGTTACACTAACTACAGACCAGTCAGACCTGAAAGGATTTCCCTGGTATGAAACAGTGGAGTTCTCTTCAATCTGTCTTGTGAACAGGTTGGAAAGATTGCTGTCCAAACCTGGGGAGATTATACCAACCTCAAAACAGTTTTATTTGCACCGACAATTAACAGCATAGGAGTCTTTGCCATAGGTCGTCACAGGAATCACATTGCTGGGGAGCTGCTGGCACCCTTGGCATACCTGACCACTCGGATGAAGGCTCAAGATGTTCACAGACATGATGGACTTCTACCTGGGTGTCCTGGTTTCAGCTGGGATAGAGTTAATTGTCTTCCTAGTAGCTGGTACAGTGCTATGTTTTTGAGTTAGGTATGAGAAGACTGTTGATAACACTGATGTTTTCAGTTGTTGCTAAGTAATGTTTAGTCTAAAGTCAAGGATTTTTCAGCTTCTCATGCCCAGCCAGCGAGAAAGCTGCAGGGGCACAAGAAGTTGGCACAGGACACAGCCAGGGCAGCTGACCCAAAGTGGCCAACGGGGTATTCCATACCGTGTGACGCCACATCTAGTATAGGAACTGGGGGGTATGGGGGTGAGGGGATTGCCGCTCGGGGACTAACTGGGCATCGATCGGCGGGTGGTGAGTAATTGCATTGTGCATCACTTGTATATTCTAATCCTTTTATTATTACTGTTGTTCATTTTTTTAGTGTTATCATTATCATTATTAGTTTCTTCTTTTCTGTTCTATTAAACCGTTCTTATCTCAACCCACAAGTTTTACTTCTTTTCCCAATTTTCTCCCCCATCCCACTGGGTGGGGGGAGAAATGAGTGAGCAGCTGTGTGGTGCTTAGTTGCTGACTGGGGTTAAACCACGACACTGGGATATCTGTGATGTCCTGCACAAAGCCTCTAATTATTCTGGAGACTTACGGATATCATATGACATATCCCAAAGACGCCTGCTGCTGAAGAGTCTGTGCTAAAATCTGCACAAACTTTCTCTTTTTAAACCCAATCCTGTAGGCTATTTGTGGACTGCAGTCTGAGGTAATTTTTAACTTTTACTATTTTTGAGTTGTGTTACACTGACTCCCATTGAATACTTATAGAAGACGACTGTCAAGTCTATTCTCCATGTATAGTCAACACCAGGGCACAATCCGGCACCCAATTTTCCTGTGCCTAATTCAAAATTTTTCTATTATCCCAGATTGGGTTTAAACAAATGTAACAGTTAAGATGTCAGTTCCAAGCAGTAGGCCATCTTGCTATCAGTTGAAAGGGAAAGTGAAACAAAATATCCCAATATACTTTCAAAAGTGAAACAAAGCATTTTAACGCTCACTCATCACGACATCTACAGATGCCCTGGTGTCACAAAGTGGGGTAGAGCCTCCTCACCCCTCATATTCCTCTCCTCAAACATCTTACCCTGAGATGCTTTGCCCTTTCCCACTTATTCTTATAAACTCTGCACTAGCCCAAAAATGTCAACAAGCCAGGAGTATTTAAACAAGGAGAGCAAGTAGGTTATTAGTAGCCACTTGTACTCTGCAGGGTGGACCATGTCCCTCTTGCTAAGAAGGTGTGCACACAGACACATGCTCTGGCACAGCCTCAGGAACAAAATCTCAGCTACGACCCAGGTCACACACACACCAGCAATGCTGGCAGGCAGGAATGCCAGACTGACCGTTAAGCCTCTGGTAATACCAATTGTAGGTACAGGACAGATGACAGATCTCTTGACTGCAGTATTGCAGTTGTATCTCAGCTCCTGATGTAAGGAAGGCTCTAAATTCAGGAGCTGGGCTTCTTTCTGGAGTTGATGTCTAGCTGCAGCTGCCTGTGGAGCCGACCAGTGCAGAGGGTTCGCACTGGCTGTGCGTGCCCCTTGGTGACTGCCAGCTGCAGGGCACGTCTTCCTCGCTGGGGTGGGGGCCGCTCTGTGCCTGGTTTCTGCATTGCTGGGAGTGTATGAAACCATCAGATAACTGTAATCACTTGCTGGTCCAAGGCCCGGTTTGTAAACTCATCTTAAATCATTGTCTAGTGCCTGTGATGGGAGCAAGAGAACTCCCTTTTTATTTTAATCACACAGATTTACAGATCTAGCTATGACTTTCCAAACCACAAGCAGAACATCCTACTTCCATGTTCCTCCAAAGATCTTTGGACAAACTTCTGATGACTATAATTTAAGGAACAAGAAAGATATACATATTACTGAAAAGCTTACAATTCAGCTGTATAAAACAATAGTAAATCTGTCATGTCAGGTTCATTTCCAAGTATTCTGTCTAAAAAAATGTGCTCAGTCTACAGTCCTTGGGGTATTTGTGGCTCACTTATGAAATTCATCCAACCTGAAGCCTGTTTGTAGGGACACTCTTTCTTTGTGGTCTCTTAGTAGCAGGTTCAGGGTTGGATGAAGACTTCTGGCAAGAGCAGACTTATCTTTCCTGGGCAAAATATGCAGGCACACATCTGATCAAGGGATGGGAGAAGGACTGAGGAAACCCTGAGACGGACGGCACCATGCTTGGGTTTGAGGAGTTCTTGAGAAGAAGGGCAACGGTGAGCAGAAAGTCTGGGCAGCACTGATTTAAGGCAAAGATGGAAGAAATGCAGAAGCATTCAGTGCCAAAATAAGAAGAGGAATGGAAGAGACTGCCATACTGAACCACTGGGGCTGCTGAATTTGGACTGGAGATTAATAAGAACAGACATATTAGAGATGAAAAATAACATACAGTAATAGAAAATAATTTATTCAGGAGAGCTGAATAGCTGTGACCAAGAGTTTTCATGATACTGAACAGAAGTAAGTTTGAATGCAATGAAAAGAAATTTCTGTTAAATGTAATACAGAAACAACATTGAAGTAAAGAGCTTGGTAGGACTGGGAGAAGAAGGGGGATAACCACAGGTTACAGACACAGGCAGGTCCTTTAATAAAGAGAAGAAAAAGTCTAAAGGTTTGGAATGTGTATTCATTTTCGTATTTCAGGGGATAAATTGTATTCCATTTAAGAGAGGCAGAAGGTAGCAGCTGCCCTTGGCAACTGACCATCATTTACTGCACTTTCTTTTGAATGATCTGATATCAGCTTCAGCCAAAACAGAATGCTGACTGTGAAGGACCTCTGCTCTAATCCAGTACGATAACTTCAGGGTTTCATAATGTCTCACGAGTCATCTAACATTACACACAAACTGAACGAGTTAAAAATGATAAACTCCCTAGAACAGATAAGCAATAGCTTAACACCAGCATTTACGAGTGAAGCTCCAGAGTGATACTCTGTCCCAGGAAGGCTGACACCATGGATGACAGCACTTGCAGAAGCCAACTTCATCAAAGACTGACAGTCAAAGGGAATCAGCAACTGTGCTTGACTTCTGGCCACACAGTTAAATACAGACTTCAGATTGAATCCTTGGTGCCGGGTCAGAAAAGCTCAGTTGCTTACAACTGCATTTGAATAAAGTGCGATTATAGGAAAAAATATACAGATATTTGCAAAAGCATGTGTATCTGATGTGAATGGCTAGAAATAAAATGCTGCTTCTATATTACTGTCAATCATTGATGAAAAAAAAACCCATGCTGCATTTGACCTTGGATAAATTTAAGGAATCTGAGCTACATAACGCTCATTTCCAACACTATAAACACCTAAAGTCAGTCATTCTGATGATCTAGTACTAGTCAGTAATGCCTCATTGATTGCTACAAATTTTAGGCATGATACACAATTAGCAAAGTAAGAAGGACAAATACAGTTTAGGGACAAAAGTGAGTCCTCTTCACATTGCGTAGAGGAATTACTAGATGTGCTATACTTAATAAAATACAAGTGGTTGAAAAAAGGAAAGCAAAGGGAAGGGACAGGACCTAAGAATGGGTATTTGGTTTTACTTGGTAAAGAAGAACTGTGTAGGCTTGACTGCAAGGCAAAAATTTTTGCTTTTCTAAATTCACTACAATAGCAGGCAGGTTTCAAAAGTGTTTTGCAAGTTTGTTTATAAATTACTTCCTTACTCCTCTTGCTCTTCTTCCATTATTTCTGAACCTGTCACTGGAAAAATCTGGTATCTCCCAGTGATTACCAGCATCCAGTTAGAGCCAACAAAGGAGAATTCTTCCTTGTCACTGGTAAAAAAGGCATTGGATTGTGAAGAGCACTGATCTTTTCTACTGGCTTTAGCAGGTATAGGAACAAAACCCTATGCTTCAATTATTATGCATTTTCTAAAGGGAAATCAAGAACAAAATTGTTGAGTTTGGTGCATTAACAAGCTGCATCAGCAAGTCACAATAGTTCAGCAAGTTACACTCAATATGCATTTATATTGGTATATTTCTTTCTCAAATGTTTCAATTTTGGTGTACAAACACCAAATAGGTTTTAAACACCCTTAATTACAAAATATTATTTTATTTATATTTACAGTTAGCTAACCACTTATTTCTTCCTTTTTGTTTGTAATGTGGAAAGGAGATCTGAACAAGAGCTAAACTAAACACTGGGAAAAATTGATTGAATGCCCATAACCAAAGGCAACTAAAGCAAGAGCTTAGAACCAGCAGTTAGTGTCTTTCTCACCATCACCTGCCAAACTGGGAAAATTCATTGGAAAGATGGGGATTTGTTTTTAAAATATTTTGCTCTTTTATAGCCAAGAAGGTAAAGTGAAGCTAATAGAGCAAAGGAGAGATGTCCTCTGTACAGATCCCTGTTGAAATCAGTACCATCCCATACAGACCCACAGTTTGTCCTCAGACACTGCACAGCCAAGTATGGGAGTCCAGGATGTACAGCATGATAGACATTTTGTCTAAAAAGCCAAATACTAACACTTGTAACAGCCTCCTTGACTGGGAGTGCTATATATCTGCAACAGCAGGAGGCAGGACTCATATCTATATTTAACTTAGGTAATCCTATTTTCTTAAAATAGGTTTGTTGTGTGAAGGAATTAACATAAATTGGATATATTATACGATAGGGACAGTAGCAGCAGCAGGTGTCCCTCGTCTTGACCTTAGTAAGATTGTTTACACTGTCTCACCTGTTAATCTTATAAGTAACTTGGGGTTTCCTGGTTTAGAGGATGTTATTTTAAGTGGCTGCAAAAGTGATTGATAAATTATATCAAGGGATAATTAAAAATTGTTCACTATCAAACTAGAAGGATATTTTGAGAGAGGTTCTGCAAAAGACTTTTCTGATACTATTCAGGGTTTTTTTCATGACTGATATGCCTCTGGGGAAAAAAAATAATATTCCTGATGTTTGTGGCTGGCACAACTCTGGGAGATGCTGAGCACATCAAGAGTGAGGGCTAGAGTTTACAATAATCTTGAAGTATTGGTTTTGTAGTTTTAAAATAGTACATTTGATTCAGTAAAGACAATGGCATAATACTACACTTGGGTAAGACTGACCAAATGTAAAAGACAAGCTGGAGAACAGGCTGGATAGTAAAGGGAGTGCTGGTAGGTAGCAAACTGAGCATAAGCTAATGATGTAAGGCTGTTGTGAAAAAGGCAGAGGTTAAAATGTAATGGGGGAATGGGAGTGCTGTTGCAGACACCAGAAGTGATCTCTCCCGTTTGCATGGTGTTAATAGGAACTTAAATTATACTGTGTCCAGCTGAACTCTGCACTTCAAAGACAAGGACAAAGTGGAAGCAGCCCAGAGAAAAACAACTGTGGTCTAGGAAATGTGACATGTAAAAAGACTGAAGGACTCGGGGTTGTTTAAGCTAAGTGAAAACCAGTGAAAGACATTATAACAATGTACAACTGTACAAAAAGTTGCTGCAAAGAAGAAAGGAGTAGAACATTCTCCTTGTCTACTGGGAACAAAATAAGAAATAACAGGCCTAAACAGCTGTATAGAAAATGCAGCTTAGACATTAGGGAAGGACAGAGAAGCACTGGAACATACTAGCTGAAGGGTTGAAGGAATCTCTACCAATGGCAATTGCTAAGGACAGGCCAGACAAATGTCCATCAGGAATGAGAAGAAAATTTGAGGACTACACATGGCCAGGAACTGGCTGGGAATGGGAACTTGGAGGTATCTTGGTGAGAGAGAGGCTCTGACAAGAAGCCGGGGCACAGGAACAAGACCTGGAATTAGTTGAGAAAAAAAACTAGCACGAGCAAAACCTCTTGCTCAGGCTGCAGACTGAACTCAATGCCAGGCCAGCTATCTCAGTCGAAACCGTAACTAAACTTGGTCCAGATTTATACTTGTATGAGGATTAGAGGACAGGACAAGGGTCAACATGACTAGGTGGATTGTGGTGATGACAAATGTTTAGATCTCACGGTGCTTCATGATTACCTCTACTACTTGATAGTACCTGAAGGGCAGCAGTACTTAAAGATTATGAGAATATTTGTTGTTTTATCTAAGCAATGGTGTGTCAAAGGCTTAGCTAGCCAAAGCATATTTTTCAGCAAGGTATCTCACTCTTTTCTTCTCCAGAAATAACCACTTGATATTTATGAAGACAGATCATTTTGTTCCTATTGCTAAACTGTGGGTGTCTGCCAAAAGCATGAAACGTGTGCCAGAGTAACTTAACCAGACACTATGCTATGCACTTCAAAAAGCTCACTGCTCCACTGGAGCAGAGAGTTCAAAGAGTTCACAGAGGCTGAGAGTGTGAGGAGAACAAAAGGACGCATCTACATGAAAAATGGTACAAAATCCAAGGATGCACAAATGTGTGCTCTTACAGCTGCACTTATCAGAGAAAGGGTAATTATTTTCCAGAAGTGGTCCATGTGGGGCTGAGAAATGACCAAAGGAAGCCTGACATTTGGTAAGCTCTCCCTCTCCAAAGCTAAATCTTGGTCAGACCAACAGACACTAGACTCTAGAGTTGCAAGACGCATTGCTAATAATCTTTAAAATACTCTTAACTGGCTTTTTCTACTCCAGTAATTCCTTCTTTTCCTCTTTTATGCCTGAACTCCTACTCTGTCTCTATTTTGCTCTTCCAGCCTTCCGGACTTTGTCCTTTCTTTGTCCTTCCTTCTTCAGATTCTCACATCCTTTATGGCTCTTTATGTGTTTTTTTTCCAATTAGGAGTTGTCCTTGTCACTGCCCTACCACTGCACTCTGCCTCTCTTTCATTGTAGTTCTTTCACCTTTGTCCCTCTCCCTTTGCAGTTACGACTACGTATCTTTAGCAACAGGGCTCCTCTTGGGCTTCCTAACAGGTCTTTGTTCCCTCTGCAGCAGCTTTTCTGGATCCTGTAGCTGGACAGGACTCAGCAATGACACAGGATTAGTATGGTTTATATTGACCTGTACATGCATGAAAATACATCACACTTCCTCTACTATTTAACTCCACATTCTGTTGGCTTTGCACTGCCTCCATAGTGTCATGTTTCAATAAACTACAAACTCTTTGCATAGTTGGGACATATAACAGCATTGATCCACACAGTTGCTGCAATACAAGCTGGCTTTTTGTTCCAGAGCAATGTTGGGCACTTGTGGACGTCAGGGGAGGTGCAGACCTCCTGGGTTTCCTCTCTCCCAAGTGCCCATGCAATTGGTTTGTGTGAGGCAGGAACAGGCGAGGTACTTGGTGGTAGAGGGTTTCCAGTGCCAGTCTCTAGCTGGGGTGCATGTCCACCCTTGGGGACCTGTAAGCACGTGTTCAGGATCAGAGGCAGCATGCTCACTACTCCCACACACAGCAAGCGGGCTCCCAGCCTCTTTGCTGGTCAGCCCAAGCAGCCGTGTCTGGCAGAGGGGGTCACAGAGCAGGACCGATGATTTGGGGCTACAGGAGACTGAGATACACACCTAAGGACACGGACACATGAGGTGACAGCCAGCTACAGAAGTCTCACCCTCAACACGTGAGACTTGACACATCTGGGTTGTTTATTCTGCTACGTTAAGTAGTTTGAGATTGTAAACTATGTGTTGCTGTAAAAAAAAAAAAAAATCTGTGAGAAAACTGAGGTTATAAACTAAAGCAGTTTCTCTCTAGCTCTGTTTTATAGATGCTTGTGTCAAAAACAGTCTTAAGTCCTGCCTCTGCTGAGAACGCTTCCTTCACCATGCAGCAAGGTAATGGTAGAAGGATTTTTGACCATTTCACCACAGCCCACAGAGTTCAGAACTGCATCACTCGGTCATCTTCTTCCTTATTTGTTACTGTGCAAAGAAATGCTCTAAGAAACTGAAAGATTGAGCAATAAACCTCTGCAGCATTTTAGGCCTGTTGTGTGTTTGGAAAGTCTTCTTCACAACTGAAATGGCCAGAAACACTGCATACATTTTTTTCCAAAACAGTAAAAAATGTTAAAGCTGAAAATTATAATTTCTAAATCCTTAGGCTCACATTTCGAAGAACATTGGTTGAAATGTCTTACATTCGGAAAGGTAGTAATCCAAATTTCTTCTGAACCTGTATGAACTCATGGCATCCGTGGTAGTACATAGACACAGAGAGGAACAAAATTTGAATTGGCCAGGTCAGGTCCTGAGTTTGTGCTCACATTAAAATGATCAGAGGACTAAATGTCCTCTTTTTTTCTAAGGAAAACTACTACCATTGGCTGACTCTGAGTCACAGTCATCTTTGCTCCCTCCCAAAATGTGTCAAAAGATTTCCTAGCACTGAAAGTTGCTAAGTAAGACACTCAACACATAGAAAGTGGCAGTATTAAAGTGTCTCTTGATGTCTGGATACTGCCCTCTCACATCATCTCCTTTTCCCTTTCATTTCTTCTCACTCTTGCCCCACCTTCTGCCGTAGCTGTTTTTAACAGTTCTCCTACTTGTCCCTTCCTGTGCTACTCTCTTTCACCTGACCTTTTTATCTCTCCCCACCTTCTAGCCCTGACTGTAAGCCTCAAAGTGCTTTTTACTTCTCTGCATTCAAGACAACTTGTATTTTCCTAATCCATGCTGCCAGAACTCCAGCTAGGAGGCCACTTCTTCCCTGTTGAGTACCCTACCAGCCAGAAATACATGAAGAGTTCTGCTCTGCCCCTACAGTGCTGGCCTTGACAATACTTGGCTGGATTGCAGACTCACACACTGTGGTCCTGCTTATAGCCTCAGATGAACCAGAGGAACTGCTCTGCATGAGCAGACTCCAAAGATGTTAGCTGACAAACTTTATGTTTGAACAGATACAAATGCATTTTTCAGAAAAAACTCTGCCAAATTTAAATTGCTTTTCCTGGGAACAGCCAGAGACACATCTCTACACTTCAGTAACCTTAACCCAGGCCAAGTTTGAAAACATGAACACTTTAATGATTCCTTTTTTAAAAAAGGATTCTAAAGAGAAGCAAAAAACCACAAAGAACTCAATAGCATAATGTAAATACAACTATTTTTTCCTCTCCTTCATTGTTCTCAGGAGCCGCAAAAGTTTCAGAGATACACATGCATTGTTCTGCCCCAGATGTGTGACAGGAGTCACTGGAAGGTTTGCTTAGGACTACACTGTCCAGAGGTATTTTCAGGTGTATCTCTAGCACGAGACCACGCTAATGTGACTAGACTGCTCTGAGTAGCCCAGCTAGCTTATTCAGAGGTCTCTTTAGACTTACTGCCCCACGCCAAATGATGCCATGAAGGCCTAGCTCAAGGGGATTTGGCTTCCTAGGAAAGCCACCCAGCCAATCTTTACCAGTACATCAAAGCGCTGCAGGTCATCACTGCGCCCCAGGATCTGCTCCAGCATAGTCCTGCCTGGGAACTGAACTGTTTCTTAACATCTTTGATAGGCAAACCCTCTTTCTCTAGTAGACAACACATCTCTTTGCAGACAACCTTGATACAGTGACATTTTCCAAAGACATTTCTGTGAGGCAGTCTTCCAGCATGGGAAGTGTTGGATTAAGTTGGTTAACTCTAGCACAGTTGTAAGCAAAGCAGTATCTTATATATGGCAAAAGTTGACCGTGGGTGTTGCTACTCTATTATGTGTTTATAAAGAGTAATTAGGAAGGAGGAGCTCAAAACCAACTTCCTTCAAAGGTGACCTTTTTTCATTGTTATTGCAGGTCACATTTTGATGCACCTTTCTAGGAATGGTGAAACTTTCTGCCCATCCTTAGGTATTAATACAGCAGCAATTGATGTTTCAAAAGTTCACAGCTAGATAGAATTTAGCTGGGTCTTAAAATTAATTTGGGTCTATAGAAAAATATACACATTTTTCTTCTTATCAGTTGACTTTTCCCATCTTCCTGCACTGAATATTTTAATCCAGTTTTAGTATTAAATTTTTTTATGAAATGATTTAATTGCTATTGTTGTATCTACAAGATGTTATAAAAATAATTACAATATCAGCTGAGTGGTCAGCAAAGATTAACACAGCTCTTCTGTTCAAATGGTGTAGATGTACATGAATTTAATTATTTGATCAAACTCACTAAGGATCACCCTACCGACCAATTCACTTGCCACATTTAAATCAACATCTAGAGGGAGAGAAGGACACTTCAAGGTGTGTAACTTAAGAATAGTCTGTTGACTTACAGTTTGAAAGTATTTATCATAATTCTTCTTGACCAAAATGACTTTAATTTTGAGGGACATACCAAGAATATAACTTACACCGAGGGAAACAGGCGCAGTGTCTGGGATGGACATTTATCTATAATCATACTACTAGGAGGTTATTTCATAAATTTTTATTCTTAACTGAGCTCCCCAAAACTGGGAAATGGCCTAATTGTATAAGCTTTTGAGTACACAGAGGGGCTTGTGAAAATTTGTCCTTTTGTCAAACTATATTTATTGGCTTAGTAAAAAACTGCTGCCTCCCCCCACAATGGCTGCTTCTCTTACGATAGTAAGTCAAACAAATAGACTTGTGGACCTTGAAAGAGCAAGGTCCATAACAAATTTCCCACTGTGCATATGGAATGAACCCTAACACTTTCCCCTTGCTTTTTATATCCTACTTAAAAGAGCAACCCCAATAAGGGAATACTACAGATACCCCATGATTAAAACAAGTAATTTCCTTGTTTGGTAAAAGCATTATTATTTTTAAGTAAAAACATTTACTGAAGCTCCTGTATATAATTTAATCTTTTTTCTCTCTGTCTTAGTATAGCCCTTTATAACTCTGCTTTTCCCATATCAACAGCAGGAATCTGGTAATGCAAATCCAGATCTCTACATCCTCATCAATCTTAGCAATGCTCAGTGGAGTTCAGTGCTCAGAATGTATCTTCTAACAATGCTTTAAACTCCCAGGAGGTCAAGTGTTGTAACTTCCTCACTGGGCCCAAACCTCACATAGGTGAGGTCAGAGGGGCCTACTTGTGCCTTGGTGACAGCCTCCTGGCTGGGACTTCAGGTCTCTGCCCAGGGGCTGCAATTTGAACAGCTCTCTGCAGAGCAGCTGGGACTGAGCACCCACCAAGCCCTTCTGTATTTATCAGTGACAGGCAAATAGAAGTGACAGAGAAGTTTTGGAGCAAACATGAATACTCCTTTACCTATGGCCCTGCTCCAGGTAGCAGAAATGGAACAAAGAGAAAAAACTTCGGTGACATGCTCTGCGTGTACTGTGCAGCGTGTACTTTACTTCTGGAGGACAGAATAGACATTCCATGTATGGAGCTCAGGCCAGTGGACTGACTGCAAGACAACAAATGTCATCTGGAATCATAAATTGTAGTACTGTGCAGCACACAAGCACACAAAAGTTTCTTGAACAACCAGAGTAGGGAATTATGGCCTTAGGTGGCACAGTAGGAGCGGTTGGTATGATGGGGAATGGAGAGCAGGAGCATAGCACACAATAATGCTTATCTGGGAAGAAAACCTGGAGTATAGATACAAAACCAAAAAGGATTGTAAAGCTGCCTGGTAATGAAAAAATAGCACAAATGAATTGACATCAGATAGAAATATACTGTTAACAGGCATGTTGTCTTGAAAAGAAGTGAAGAAAGATAAAAGTCTTAAGCTATCTTGGCAGAAATTCTTCTAATCCAAGAGATAAAAGGAAAAATTATGTGGGTACACTTTGGGCTGGGCAAAACCCACAGGTTTCTGTAATGTCAGCCCACTTTCCAATGGGAAAGGAATGTAGTGCTAATAGCTAGGAAGGCAATCGGCTAGTATTCTATTTTGAGAGCATAATTAGGAAGGTATTTAATAATGCTAGAGGAGACTGCAAAGAAGCAAACTCCATACCAGCACTGGAAACATGAACATTTTACACTTCTGTGGCAAAGCATACAAAGAGATATTTTTGTTGACTATTCATACATTAATTTGAGGAACCTGAGTAAAAATAGCAATGAATCTAGTATTTTCAGTGAAGAGAAGAAATTAGATATTAGCATTACTGAAACACACTGGGATGAATCACAAAAAGTTAAACTCAGTGACTGGGGAGCAAGGAATGCATGAAAAAGGCAGAGCAAATGGCCAGCCTCTGTTGGGGATATCGCTACCAGACCTAGAGTTACTGCTAAGTCCAAAAGGGAGGAGAGAGGACACAAATGTATTACTGTGTAGCTGGTGAAGGCCAAAAGGAATCTGGTTAGGGTCTATTCCAAAGCATTGAGGTGGAGCAAAACAGAGAATAGCATTTGTTACTTGTCAAATACCTGCATGTTGTGTATTGGGAGATTAATGATAGAGGTTTCATGAGGCCAATATAAAAATGTCTTTAGTTATTGACACTTAATGATGGTAACACTCTAGGACAAAAGGATAAAATAACTATTTCTATGGGGGAGAAAAAATAATCTCTGGATTGAATCTGGTGATTATATGGTCTGATTATATTCACTATTAGCAAGGAGGCTACCACTTAGAAATATATAGCTACACTTCAAACTTAATCTAATCTCTCTGTTTATCCACTTCTTGTTTCAAAAAACATAACTAAAGCTCCTCATGAACTAATACAGAACACCTCTAAAATTATGAACAAATAAATGACTCACACATTTGGGGCCCACACCCATCTGCATTTCTCTGGAGGCTTGAGCTGCTTTTCTTACTGATCACAAGTAGGCACACCTATATAAAAAAATGACCAGCATATCCAGGTAAATGTTGCACCTGCCTGACCAAGCAGGCAGTACAGGTAGACTTAAAAAGGGACTACATTCTGCAGAGCCTGGGGAGAGGGAGTCTTTTTCTTTCTCCCCCCAACTTAGTTTTGGAGAGTGGGAAACTGGACAAAAGAAGTGTAAAAAACTTATGCAGGGATATTGTGTTCAAATGCTCCTGGTTTCCCATTCTTTTGCCATGAAAGCCTGCTTTCCCTGATCTTTTTAGAAAGATGTCAATTCGTAGAAAACCAAGTACAGGTACACCAAAAGTCACCTACAACCAAAGGGGTTTGGGGATCCAGCTGTGTCTGAAAGAGCAGCCTACTTAATGTCTGTCAGATTCACCTGAGCGCACTTCAGAAACTAAAACAGCAATTAATTTTTATATATATATACACTAACAGAGTAAAAGATTATAGTTTTGATTGGAAACAAAGTTGCAAGAGAAGAAAATAAATAACTAAATGTAATTCTAGGTGGTATTTGAAACTGAAATGCCTCTTTAAATTACTGGTGCCTCAGCTATTACGGGCAGCAGAGTGGGGAGCAAATGCAGCATCCTGCCTTTTTTACACGAGTATCTTCAGCATTAGCTTTGTAGGTCAGTGAGACAAGGCCTCAGACAGGGGGACCCCCTGCCACTGTGCATGGTGGCATCTCCTCTGCTCCCTCGCCACTCTTTCTCACTTCTAAGAGAAATGCAGCATTAAGGATCACATGGAATTTGATTGTAATGGCTTCCTCTCATCACCTTATATTTGTTTCCCACCTTGGGTTTTTGAAGCTGGACTGCAAAAGGGAAATGCAGCAAACTGGCTTCTCCCTGCCACCTGAGGGCTTCAGCTGGCATTCTCACTGTACTCCTTAACCGGCACAGCCCCTCTAGCAGGAAAGGCTGTATTACAAACTACATTTCAAAGCAAAATACTTCATAAGCCATTTATCACAAGAAGCACGTACATCTCATGCCACTCGTGATTTTCAGCTCATGGCCAGCTTTTCACAGAGATTGCATATACAGATGGCAGACTTGGCATTCAGTGGTTTTCTCACTTTCTTCCTCCTTTTCTCTGTCTACCCACCCCATCAGTGTTGGAGGCCCTACCACCACAGGCCCTACCTTATGAAAGTGAAGAAGCTATGAGCTTAACTAAACCAGATGTGACAAATTCATATTTTTATAGGATGTTTGCCTTAGCACCATAGAGCATTTGGATTTGATTAAATTCACACCATGCTCCAGTAATAAAGTGCACACTGAGACTTGAAGAGCTGGCTAAGGATAGCAAAGAGGCAGGGGGTGGGATTCGGGATTCCTCCCTTTCCTCCCCGAAGCAGCAGCGGCAGCAGCAATCTGCCTTCAGCCCTTCATGAAAGCCTCAAGCAATGCACCATCTTGTGCCTGCCACAAAGAGAAAGGCTGCTGCCTAGTGGTGGCAGAGAAAGATGGAGAGCATACTGCTGTCACAGTTCACCACAGGCTGCTGGACTGCTGCTCCTGGGCTCCTGGCTCCATCCACCTCCCTCTTGCATCCTCTCGGGCAGCAAATCCTTGTATTGGCCTGCACTAGGGGAGGGTTGGCTCTTTGGCCAGCAGTTGGTACCCAGATGACCATCTCCTTTCTCTTTCAGTAGCAGGCTGGATGGGAGCACACCACCTGCCAGACCTGGCTCACAGGGCTCCACTGGGCAAGCAGAGAGGTCCTACAAAGTCCTTGTCAATGAGGAGCCATCAGCATTAACCCAGGGAGTTTCCAGAAAAGGATTAGAGTGGTCCTTACAACACTGCAGCACATTCCTCAACAACCTGACAATAAAAACAAAATTACTACTGATAAAGCTGGCATATGGCACAAATTCTACACAACTGGTGAATATCAATGTGGGTAGGAAGCATTACTGAGCACTAAGCCCATGCAGAAAAGTTACTTTAAAACCAAACAAATATAGCCATACAAACACAAACCATTCCTAAGGAGTGGTAGATTGTAACCTTGGTTACAATTGTGGTTACACCAGCTCCAGGGTGCTCAAAGTAGCCTGGAAACACAGGGCTTCCTAGTGTGACTCCAAAACAAAAAGCACTCTTCCAATCTGTAAGCATGGAAGTAGCATATGACAACAGGAAGGTGATGTTGTCTCTAGATATGCTACAGCTCTGGTGTTGTATTCTACACCCAACACTCATGTCTTCATTTTAATATGGATATAGGAAAAGAGGAGAGGAAAAAAGCCACAGAAATTATCTGAGGACTGAGGGAAAAAAGTGTCTTGCATTGAGGGCCTCCAGCTGTGGTTCAGTGACGTTATAAGTCTGGTTTAGGATACCTCAGATCAAATAAAAAATGTTGCAGCTACTTGACACCATGTCCAAAAGCAGGACAAATTAATTTTGCTGGTTTAAACCTGTTCCTAAATTTATAAAAAGGTAATTTTATCCTAACCAACTTCATGCTGGATGAAGTATCATGTGTCTGCACCACTCTAATTCTATGTCACATCAGGTAATGTCTGTTCCCCTCTAGCTGGCATAAATCCACCATAAAAATATAAATTCAGCATAAACACCATATCATGTGCAGTAGCTAATTCATCAGAAATATGATCATGTGCTCCTATATTCTCTGGATCACACTAGTGCAGATGGAGGACCTGACAGCTCTGTAACAAGCAAATCAAAAGATGATATGATTACTGTATAAGTGACATCATGGTAAGAAAATACTAAAGGATACCAAGGAGGGCTTTAAATTAGGACAGAGTGAGAAACAGCAAGCACCACTGGGAGAAAATCAAGGCTAGTCAAATTCAAGCAAGACATTTTAAACACGTTGTTTAAGTGATAGTAAAAGAGTTCAGAATACTACACTACCAAAGAAAACAGTGGATTCTCCATAGAAAATGATGGATTCTTCATCTTCTGGGGTCTTCAGATCAAGACTTGAAGTTACTCTGAAATACATGCTTCAGTCAAACACAAGCTACTGGGGCAGCACAGCTGGTCATAACATATAGGAAGGCAGAATAGCTAGCATAGCAGTCCTTTAAAAATCTATGTTTCTCCATAATGGACTATATTGTCCTTCTGAGCATACCTCTAACCAAAACTTCCCTTCCGCATGCATGTTTGGTATAATAGATGAGACAAAATTTGGAATGAAAAAAGCTTCCCTGTGGAGAGAAAGAAGTCACTAAATTATGCAACAATATATGAAGAAACTTTTCTCTGTTTCATACAAACATAAAGGAACACTTAAATACAGGTGTCATGATCAGTTGTACAAGTAGGAGTGGATTAACAAAATACATTTTTAATTAAAAGTAGAACAGCTTTATTAAAAATTTTAAAGTCAGAAAAACTGCTACATCCATTAAGTAAACGCAATTTTATTATTGATCAATTGTGTGTTCTACACATTATACTTGCAGTCAAGTTTAATCACAAAAGTACTTAAAACTTGTCAGATTATTTCTAGTAAAGATAACAAATTGAAAAAAATATCAAGATAAAGTTTGGCTGTTATAGCAAAGTACTAAACCTCTTTTCAAATACTATATGCCAGTGAAATGCCCTAACCCAGTGTGACCAGCACCCCCTGCTTCAAACCCCTGGTAATATGGTTAGCATAACCAATGCCATTTTATAAGGCAAACAGCCATAATACATAAGCGCGCTGATCACATATCACTCCCTTCTTCTTTCTACTCCTTTTTCAACATTGCGATAAGACGGTTTGCCCACCAGCGCTGTCGCCGGCATGTGGTGGCACCTGTTATGGAGCAGGGAAGAGTAACAGCCCATGAGATACTGCCTATAAAATCCAGCAGCTGCAAGTGGGCTTAGATGGGAACCACTGCTGGACAGCAAACCTCGTGATGCCCCAGTGCTCAGGGACGCCTCCATCACCATCATATTCTTCCTCTGAGGACTGAGTAACTCATGTTCTTTTAGCTAAAAGTCTGAGTCCAGATTACAATTACTGTATCACGCACTGATTATTAAGAACTTGACCTGATCTGCAGAGGGTCTAGGTAGCTAAAAAGTCTAGGTAAATAAAAAATGTAGATAATAAGAAAGCTACGCAAATTATTAGAAATTCTGTTTAACTGTAAGCTACACTAATTACTAAAAATTCTGCGTAACAATAAGCTACGCTAACTGCTAGGAATTGTAAATAACAATAAGCTATGCTGATTGTTAAAATTTTTATGTAATAATAAAGCTCCGATTATAACCATAACCCTGTGGCCACTGGTCATTCTACCAAGGATACCTCAAAGAACCTGCCTGTCCCAATAGCTTCAGGTGACACCAAGAAAAACTCCTAATTTTTTATTTTTGTTGCTCTTTCACATAAAAATAGAGCACTAATATTTAATACAAAACATTTCAAATATTAATTGATTCAGTAGAATCTCAGAATAGCTTGCATGAGAAGAGGCTGCACACTGTAAGAATAATACTGGAGCAAGACGCAGTATTAGAAACAAAATTGTTTGTTATACAGACTTGGTTAAAATGAGGGCTTTTATTTTTACAAGGAAAAAGTATACTCCGCCCACAGATAAGACGACCCCCAAATTATTAGGAAAAGGAAATGTATGAAAACACAGTGCTTCTACCTAAGTCTAGCAGTAATGTTGAAAAAGAAGCCAAATATATATATATATATCACTAACATAGTGGTTTAGCACATTAAATCATTCTCCGTTTTAAATTTATCTACAACAGCCTAGAGTTTCTATCCCTAAATTGTCTGTAGAGATACTGGGGCTGGATTTTCAACATATTGATTTTGGTTGAGTTGCAAATAATAACTTCTGATCAATTATTACATGAATGTCTTCTATTTCTAGGAAGCAAAATAAAAAACAGGAATAGGAATTGGGGTAAAAAATGGCAAACCAAGTCAGAAAAAGTTTTGCCTCAGAAGCTACATAGCTCTTTACCACGTAATGGCATAACGTTGTCACATGCACGTGCCATTTGTGAAAAGCCAGTTTTTTCCATGAACAGAGAACCAAAAGGCAAATTCCTCATGAAAGAACTCCATAGAAAATGGAAGTGGAGCAGAAGATAAAACACACTCAGCTGACTATGTCAGAAGGTATATTCTGGTGATATACTCCAGAAGCAAGTCCCACTGACTGCAGAACCAGGGGACAATTGTAGAGCTATGTCACTTGAAAGGTATCACCAACAGTGGGTCAAAAGTCTACTTTTTCTTTGAGCTCCTGATTAGTAAATACAGAATTAATTAGAGTTACAGTGTTCATTGACATCTGATATGACAAAGTTTCTAAAAAAAAAAAAGAAAAAGAAATGAGAGAAGAGGGAAAGGGAAAGGATTTTCCCTACAAACACTACTTTGGTAGTGAAGTGGGAATGACGAATTGAGCGTAAAGAACGAACTTTTGCGTTGTGGTACAGAAAGCCTGCAGTGACTTTGGTTTTTCCTGTGCTAACTGCACAGCAGTGCGGCTCGTTCAGTCCTTGCTCTCTCACTGCTGTAGTGGTTTTGCATTCGGGCCATCCTCACGCGTGTTCCCACGGCTTGCTTTGGCGGCCGGCGCTGCTCCCGGCGCTGCAAGTGCTGCGCTTCTCCTGCCCGCAATAAGCGCTTCGCATGTCCCTTTATACAATATTTGGATTAGTTTCATCCAAAACTTTGTTCCATCTTAGCGAAACCTCGTTCTATTTTTTTTCTTCTAAGCTAGAAATCCAAAGCATACACCCTCTCCCCTGCTTCGAGTACCACCTGCTCCTTCCCCCGGCGGCCAGGACGGGGCGGGGGGGAGATGCCGACCCGACCGGCCCCCGCGTTTCGAGCAAAGCCCGCTGCAGCGGAGCAGCCGCTCCCGCGCCCTCCCGCCGGCGGTCATTAGAAGGACCGCGTCCGAGACGGAAGGGAGCGATGCTGCGAGCAAGACCTGCCCCAGCGCCACCACCTAGCCGGCCCCGGCCGCGCCCGTTCCCGCAGCTTCCCCCGTTTCCCGAGGAGAGGCCGCGGCTCTCCGCGGCCGCCGCTCGCCCCCGGAGCGCCGCGGGCCGGCGGCGGGGCGGGGGCGGGGGGAGCCCTGCCCGGCGGCGGTACCTGTAGAAGTAGTGCCAGCAGAAGAGGCAGCAGAGGAGGCGGCAGCCGAGCGGCTCGAGGCGGGGCGGGCTGCGCAGCGCCAGCAGCAGCGCGGGCACCAGGAAGGAGGGCAGCTCCTGCAGGAACCAGGCGCAGCGCGCCGGCAGCCGGCCCCGCGGCCGGCACAGCCGCTCCTCGTGCTTCCCGTAGCGGGACGGCACCCGGAGGTACAGCGAGAGCTGCAGCAGCGCCAGGGCGCCCAGCAGCGAGCTGAGGGCCAGCACCAGGCTGGGGAAGCACTGCATGCTCGGGGGCGGGCGAGGGCGCCGGGCAGCGCGGGGCACCGAGGCGAACAGCCCTCGGCCAAGCGCCGGCCCCGGCCTTTTTAGAGCCGCGGCGGACACCCCGCCCCGCCGCGCTGCCTCCCATCGCCCGGGCTCGTCAGAGGGCGCAGCCCCTCTCGCCGGCGCGGGCGAGGCGCCCCAGCCCGCCCCGAGGGGAGCTGCCCCCCGCCCCCCGCGGGGGCCCGCTCCGGCCCCTCCCTCAGCCGGCCCGGTTCGGCCCCGCGGCCCGGTGGCGGCCCCTCCGCCCGCGGCCCGCGCCGCGGCGGCGGCCGTTCGGCCAGCGCGGGGCGCGGCTGGCGCGCGGGGCGGCGCGGCGGGGCGGCTGAGGGGCGAAGGCGCAGGCCGGAGGTGTGCGTGCGGGACTCCCAGCGGGAGGCAGGTGCTCCCGGCAGGAGGGGGGCGGCGGCGTGTCCGTCCCTCTCCGCCCCGGGGAGGTGTTGCAAGGCTTGGCTCACCGGGGCCTGGCGGTCCCACCCCGGGTCGCCGCGCGACTTTTGGGTCACCGGGCACGAGGCTCTGTGCAGGCCGTGAAACGGTACCTCAGCCTGCAGTGCTTCTGTCACCGCAGATGCCACGCCGTGGCTCGCCCGGTGATCGGTGATGTACTGACCGAGCAGCCTTCGGGTAGCAGGGAGCGCCGCTCCGTTTGCGTGCCGGTGGAGAGTAAAGGCAGAGAGGTGCTGAACGCCAGATGAAGGTTAGCAAATGCAGATGCCTGCGGCGGGACTAGGGAAACCCAGTCCGAAACCTACTCGTCTGACGGCTCCAGCTCATATTTGGCACAACCGGACCATGCTTAAACTTTTTAAGTGCCCCGAGTTTTAGCGAAGATGGTCCTAATGTCAGCGCTAGCTTTGGGGTATGCTCAGAAACCCTTCAGTCTCAACAACGTGAAGCAGTTTTGACAACAGTTTGCCTAAAACTACAGTCCAGGAATTAGGCTTTTCTTTGCCTTTTCCTCAGGGATCTTCATTTGGTAAGGATTGTCAGGGTGTTGTTGAATTACTTCAGGAAGGCTAACAGAACATTAAACTCCGTATTGTTACTGGCCGTTACAGTCTATCACCTCAAGGCCATGAATTACGGTTGCATCCATGTCGTTTTGCAGCTTCACTGAGAAAGCAATTAGACCCAGCTCCATAAAGGATTGGACGCCACACAAAATGCTCTTGTGGAGCAGAGGTGGTAATTGTTTTTTATTCAAGGTCTGAGTGGTGAATGCACTAATCTAGGATGTGGGAGACTTGGGTTCAATTGCCTCCTCTGCTTAAGGGGACTCTCTTCCTGCAGAGGCTGACCAAACCACGAGGCTACAGACTACCCTGTAGTCCAGGAGGCACTTGTTCTGTTCTGCTGGCTATTCCATGGGGCAGTTACTTAAAACAGAGGAGCGGAGCTCTTTTAGCCATGGACAATTTCTCCCTTATCCTTGTAGAGTGCTGTAGTCACTAAGGTCATGTTTGTTGCAGTAAGCAAAACAGGTCGAGGCTTTTCTGGCCTCAGAGATGTGTGGCATATTATGGCTGTCAGCCACATGACAGAAGACTCTTCCCTCCCAGAAGATGCTTGTCTGCCTCCAGGCTGCCTGCTGGAGACAGTCTCTGGCACATGCCGTCTCCCAGCTGTGTATAAAAGAGGGCTAGCTGGGCTGGACCAGAACTGTGCCAGGCATGCTAGCTGTAAAACAGCATAGATGATAGCAGGCTAGTGGCGTCGGCACCTGTGTTCAAGCAACAGTTCCTGGCTGTGAACCATCAGTGGAGGAAGGTACCTGTAGGAAAGATTTTAGAAATCTGAGGCTGTATCTGAATTAGGAAGAAGTGCAGTCCAGAAGAAATGGCTCTGTAGCGAAACAGGTGGATATGAGGACCCAGTGTCAATAATATGCAAGTTTCATGGGGAATTACTTCAAACTACTTCTAGTCTGATCCCATGAATTGAACACACATTAGTGATAGAAGCACATTAGGGGCATTCATGGAGTGCATCTTCTGGCTTAGTTTCATCCGAAGCAGAACCAATGATGGACTCAGACTGTTTCATGAAGCAAAACAAAGCTTAGCAGTTAGCTGGGGATGACTGTGGGAATCACTTCAAAAGTATGCTTTGGATTCAAACTGAAATTCTAAAGGAGGCACAGCATAAAAACTAGAGGGGCGTGTGATCTCAAACACAGCACTGGTAGCTTCAGGTAGTCCCCTGCTCATTGTCCTAGTTGGTTGGATTCAAGCTGAAGGGGCCTAGTTCTACTCATTTACAGGGGCAGACAAATGGGGTGGGAATTCTAATGTTTAAACTGTGAGCTAGTCACATAGAAACCATTTCCAGTCTATGGAGAGAAGGAGGCACTTTTAAGGTGAGATTAATTTAATCCAAAGAGGTAATAAAATGAATAAATGAATCATAATGTAGAAAAGCCTGTTTCTCTCCATTGGCTCTAAAAGATGTCTAGGCAAATGTGTCAGGAGAACCAAATCCCACTCTTGCTCTGTAAGTTAGAGCTCTGAAGTAATTTCTGTGGACATACACTTCTCCAAGTTAAGTATCATGGTGTTTATGTTCATTGTTGGAAACAAACACTGCGTGATTATTCATCACATTCAGCCACTGAACAAATCTTCCCCTGAGAATTCCTTCTTCTTGCATAATGTCACATCAGGGATTGCGATGAGAAAGGTGAAAGTGGTGCTGCAGAAGCATTCTTTGTATACATCAGTGGGTTTTGAGAAGGTGTCAAGGTGCAGTGCTGAAAGAGTGTGGTCTGTATAGGATCACCAAAACTTTATTTTAAACCAAACTTTATTTCTCCCATGCATGCATATGTGGATGTTCATTTCACCAGCCCAAAGGAGCACCGGGCAGTAATGAATCTTGCCCTGAAATCGTCTTGAGCCAGCACGATCAAGCTATAAAACACAGACGATTTAATTCAGACTTTTTTCCTCCAGTAAATTACAGATATTCTGAATGCTTTTTTATGTCTCAACAGTAAATAATTCAGTGGGAGTATTTGTTGGAAAAAAATGCTTCAACAGTAAAGTGTTTGCAGGCCTTCTGAATTTGAAGGGAGAGGGGAAAAACATACAGTCTTAAGCCCTGTTTGCATATCTGATAAAACTTCAGAACTCTTGGCTTATTTTATCTTTGAAGAGAAAAATCTAACTCTTCTGAAGAATTGAATTGTACAAAATATACAGGACATACGAAATGAGGTATGTCATAGGTATAAATTTATAAATAGGAATCATCTGGAGAAAAACCATGGGTCATTCATAAATCTAGAGGTCTGTGGATTCAAGAAGCTTTTCAGAAGAAATTTATAGATGAAAATCAAGATGGTTTTGTACTGCTGCAGGTCTCTTCCCTGAGTTCAGGAAGTAGCCAAGAATCGGTATGGTCCACTGCAGAATCACAGAATGGCTGGAGTGTAGCATTCCCAAAGCACAGCCTGCCTTCTTCTGACACGTCTGTGGCTCGTCTGATCCCATGCTGTATGTCCCTGCTCTGGTAACTCTGGGTGAGAACAGAATGGCTCTGTTTGATTGCCTTTCTGCGGTCCAGGGAAACTTCTTATCTGAGAGAGCTCCTGTAAACCATAATCAGAGCACAGTGGAAGTAAGAAGTGGTCTGTCACTTTTACCAAAAGGACCTGGAGCTTGGGTGTAGAGAGTACCATTAGGTGTGTAGTCCTTGCAGTTGCACATATATAATCTTTAGGAAGGGCTGCAGGATTAGAATGAGAACACTCAATAAGATGAACAATTGCGTAAGGTTGTTCCTTAGATCTCCCAGAAGTTATATGTGCACTGGTGCAATTTTGAACAAATCTCCTTCCAGTGCTGACATGAATGTAGCTAGACTGAAGTTAAGAAACATTGGAAGCCATCAGCTGCTGTTGACACTTCGTTTTACATCATATATATCCTGTGCTGAATAAGAAGCTGTTCATCTCCTCATGGTTTATTTCCTATTGTGCTATCCTCATATAACTTTTAATGCTGCAAGAGCACAGAGTTAATAATTTGATGTAGACGTTTCCCTCTCAGTCACAAGCAGTCTTTTACTACTTAGCAGGAATTGTCATCTCCTGACATAAGAAGCTGCGTGACTATCACTTTGCATCGCATGTTAGATCCAGCAGGTGAAATTTAAAACATTTAAAAAAAGACAAAATTCTTTTCATTTTCCTTCAGTCAAAGATGTTGATGCATAGAAAGAGTAGGAACCAAACAACATGTGGTTAGTAAAATTACATTTCTAAAGGCCTGTTCTGTGACTTGTGCAAGCAACTATAGAAAAGCAATTAGAACTGCAGAAGTATGCATTAATTTGGCTTGAGAAATTTAATAAATGAGCTGCTGCTGTTGCTTGTACTCCTTACACTGATGGAAGTGTGAGAATAGATTTTGAGGAAGACAGGGCAGATTACTCCAGCATGCGTGAAGAAGGAGGAATAAATCTCTTGCAGGATTAGCTTTAACCTAGCGCACACAGACTTTTGCAGCAAGTTATTTTTAATAGTGTGTTTGCATCATGACTGGGATGAATATAAAAACTATGACAAACAAAACCCCACAAACAATAGGGAGAGAGTTAATATTTTAAGGCTGGCTTTCGTTTTACTTCAGTTTTTCTTGAACAGCATCTATATAAATCAGCCACGAGTTCAGAATCTGACCCCCAGTTCTCTCCTTTAATTTATCTTATTTTATCTAGTGACATTCTTGCTGTGTTGTCTGGTTTTTGTATTCTGATCCCTGAGAACACAGTTCTTTCAGCAGAGAAGGAAGATATCTTTACACCCACACTGCCCCACCTATTCCAGTTTGTTAGCACTAAAACATCCTAGCCACTGAATGTTACAAGAAGATGTGGAAATACACTCAACTCTCTGGCTCATTGAAGCTGAGCCAGAGAATCACAGAATGAAAAGCAGGGGGAGCTTGAGGAGCACAAGAGAATCTTCCTCATCTGGTGTCTGGTGTAAAGCATTGAGTCCACACAGCACAGAACTGCAGTTTCTGTGCTCACCGGAAGCTGGGATGTTGTCATTGCAGGGAGTTTCTCCCGGGAAATTAGCTATAAACTCTAACATGTTTCTCCTGATCATTGTAAACCACGTATTTTCAAAGATTTCTTGCTCGGCATGTCCCAGATGGGAAGGCCACCTCCTGACAAATTCCATGTGAACGCTGCAGAGCTTGGGGGTGCTAGTGCAGCTCAAAGAAAATGTCACTATTTTTTTTAATGTGGTTAGTTACTTTCTTTTCAGAAACAGTTGAATTGTTGGCTGACCTTTTCCAAAAACTTTGAGCTGGCACCAAACTTGGAAAACTGCAGACCGTATGGTTAGAGCTGGCAAAGTTATAAACAACGTAAGATGGGGCCTAACAATGGGAAATGCCAGGCATCGTTAATGATTTTTGTTATTTTTTCCCCCTTCCTGCCAGGTATTGAGGTAACAAATGAGGTAGAGCAGCCCCTGTGCTGCTGCGTTTCCCTGCCTGAATCCCAGCAGCAGGGGTTGCCCCTGTACCACTCTTGTTGCCTGCCCAGCCTATGACTCAGTGGCATGGGAGGTCTGAGCCAGCAGCACATGCACCCTGTGGAAACTCCAGCTGTGCTGGATGGCAGGGCAGATGCCTTCCCTGGAGGTCCTAGGCCCTTTCCTCTTAAAATCAGGGACCTGCCTGGAGTGTGCCACAGCTTCCTGCTGATGCAACTGGGTTTCTCCTCCGTGGAAATGGCTGGCATCCTTACATAGAGTTGGTTGGGTAGTAAATTCTGAGTACCCAGGTCCTGCAGATACATATTTATACCTCAGTTGCTTGTGTAGGGTCTGTTTCCAACCAAGTAAATTAGAGAGCTTTGGGGTTCTGAGCTCTTATGATGGTTAGCAAGTTCAGAAACCGGAAATTTGATGAATAGTTTAGGTCTGTGCCTTGCTTAACATCTAGCAATTGTTTTGTGTGACTGGGAGGCATGCAAAGTTTTCTTTTCTCACCAGCAAGCACCCACCTTCCTAGCTGGCTGTGCTGTTTCATTCTGCCTGTTTGCTCTGCACTGAGGCAGCAGTCCCACTTTGGCTTCTCAGCCACTCCAGTATCCAAATTACCTCCTGAAGGCTCTCTATATCTAAGGACACTCCACAGGTGGAGTCTGAACTGCAGCAATCCTCAGATGCTAGAAAACTGTAGGTAGCCTGCGACAAACCAGGGTAGACCAAGCCCTTACTCAGAGAAAGGCAGAATGGGCTGCTTGGGGTAATTCAGTGTGATGCACAAGACTAATGTCATGAGTATCTCCATATGATTGTCTGTTTGTATTATATATATAGTATCTTGAACTCTCAGAACTGTGAAAGCACAGCAGTATTAGAGTTCTGCCTGTCAGTACTGTATGGCAAGTCAGGTCTAAATTGGGCCCTTGCAGCCAAGAAGGCTGACGGTATGTATCCTAGGCTGCATTAGGAGTTGTGTTGCCAGCAGGTGGAGGGAGGTGGTCCTTCCCCTCTGTTCAGCACTGGTGAGGCCACATCTGGAGTGCTGTGTCCAGGTCTGGGCTCTCCAGTGTCATAGAGATGGAGTTACTGGACAGAGTCCAGCAAAGGGCCAGTAAGATGATGAAGGGACTGGCATACCTGTCGTGTGAGGACAGCCCAAGAGAGCTGGGACTGTTCAGCCTGGAGAAGAGAAGGCACAGGGGGATCTCATCAATGCATATAATATCTGAAGGGAGGATATAAAGAAGACGAAGCCAGGTACTTTCCAGTGGTGCCCAGTGCTAGGACCAGAGGCAATGGGCACAAACTGAAACATGGGAGGCTCTGTCTGAACATCAAGAAACACATTTTCACTGTGAGGGTGACTGAGCACCAGACAGGTTGCCCAGAAAGGTTGTGGAGATATCCATCCTTGGAGATAGATATTCAAAAGCCATCTGGACATGGTCCTGGGCAGCCTGCTCTAGGTGACCCTTCCTGAGCAGGAGGGGTTGAACCATATGACCTCCAGAGGTCCCTTCCAACCTCAACTATTCTATCATTCTGTTAAATTCTGTGGCAATTTCTTTTACACAGAGGTAGGGAAGTTACCAAGTGAACCATTTACTATTTGAATGTTGTTAACACACTTATTTTAGTAACTGGACGGATTTGTTTGTGCTTTCAGTGTATTTTCATTTTACCACAGATTTTGTGATTATAATCACAGTATATATAATACATTTACACATAAAGACTGGTAGTCTTTCACCGTATTTTGTTTTCCATTTCCAATTGTTTACTCTGCCAGAATTACAAGACTTGAATTAATGTCTTCATGTAATCTCTTGATCCTAATATTTAGGGCATTATGACAAACCTCGATTAAAGTAAAAGTTGCAATAAAATTAAGATGATAATCCTGTATCACTGGTATAAGTTGTTTAGTTTGGGCGAGTGCATAAGCCTCATCTAAATCAGGACTGAAACAACTATTAGTGAAGCAGCTGAGAATACTGGCATGTGAATTGCAGTCTCAAAGTATAGCTTGGAGTATGACCTGTCCCATTGAGAGGAATGGCATAGGTTGTATCTTTCAGTGATTATACTCCATGCAGTCTGCAGACTCCTGGACCTATTTTGCATGCAGGCTGTCTATAGGCAACAGACCCTTGCCAACACTAACTGCCAAAGCATGCATTATAATCCCAGCTGAGAGTTATTTGGTTTAGGCCAAAACTGTGCCAAGGTTCATTCTAGCAATTTAACAGTTGCCCTCTAGTGCCATTCATGGCATTCAGCAGAGTAGATGCAGCCAAAGATTGCCAGAATGTGTTTATTTTTAATGAAAGACTAAATTCCTCTACATCAATCTGAAGCCATTAACAGTTTCTAAAACAAATTTGATAGTCACTAAATCAACATGTTATTGTTTGTTATGTTTTTAAAGAGGTGGGACAATTGGCAATTTAGTAAGTCAAATCAGCAGAGTACAAATAGTAAAAGAGAAATTTCTCCTTGAACCATATCTCTGAGCAAGAAGAGTAATTACGGGTGTCTCTCATTCCAGCCTGAACTTCTGCAGAGCCACCGAGGCCCCATGTGTTAAGTTGACTCTTGGAACCTGGATATCTTCCCTCCTACCTGGCAGCATAGCTCCTTGCTGATTTTTGGCTTCTTATCATCTTTTGCAAGTTTGGTCTTCACAAGCTACGTAAGATCAGCACCTCACTTGTTTCTCTAAAGAAAATATAAACAACTGTTTCAAATAAATTTGCTTTCTCTTGGTTAGACCTAATGGGATGCCTTGTAAGGTGAGGACCTTTGTTTCCTGACCTCGCAGGAAACAGAGCAAAATTCTGTTTTCACCTTCTCAACTCTTTCCACCTTCCTCTGAGTTGCTTCGGGTACTTTTAAATCCAGATGGTACTTACAAGTGATTGTGCCAGTTACAAGGGGAATTCTGTTTCCAAATCTGTCATTAACATTATTATAAAGAATGTTTCCAAAAGTGCTGAAATAAGCTATAAAATGACTTTAGGACTGAAAAAAACATACAGCAATATTTTAAGATTACTTGGTTTTTAAGATTGAGAGGTGACTTTATACATGTGAAAGTACCTTCATAGAGGTAAAATAACTTGGTGCTAAATGGCTCTTTAGCTTATTAGAAAAATGTGTAACAAAAAACAGTATCTGGAATTAAAACCCAGCCAACTTCAATAAAAAAGTCATATATTTTTAAAGCTGGAGGTGGCTCTCATAGAATAAACTTCTAAAGAGAAGCAGTTGATTCTCCATTGTTTAAAGCTTTCCAAGTAAGACTGGCTGCATTTCCACAAGGTATGCTTCAGGTGAATATAATTACTGAGTTCAATATGTGAGTAGTTGGATAAAATAAAGTGGCCTTTGTTAGGTACTCAAATAAGGTGAATTACATTCTTTCTGGCCTTGAAATGAGTGAGTCTATGAGAAGCAAGAAGAAGCCATTGCTGGATCTAGTAAATCCACTTCTGTTCTGGTTATAAGCATGAGCTTATGAAGCTGTACTGCTCATACCAGAAACATTGTTCTTTGGCCATTCAAGAAGTCAGGATGCAGCCTAGAAATAAAGTGTTGTCCAGAACAGTGTGACATGCTAACAATACCCAGCCACCTCCACCTGTCATATGGAGCATGGATGAGTTTCTCCAGCAGAAACCAGAGAAAGTAAATAGAGGCACAAAGCCACCAATGCAACTACCAACACATACGCTTACCAGCCCAGCCTCTAGAGTTCAGCTTTTCACATACTGCATTGAATGGTTCAATTAGATTTGCAGCAACAGTAAAGATAATATGACATTAGATTATTTAAGGAAGTTTATGTGATGAAGTAATCAGGTGGATTGTTGCATGCTTACGGTTGTATACCTACTTGTAAATAATTGAATGTATTTAATTTAAATAGGGCAGTGGTGACAGTAAAGATTGTGTGATGCAGAAGATGGAAAAACAGTCTCATTTGACTTGGTCTCCTGGAGTCTGATACCCTTGATTATACCTCTAATTGTTTCGTTGTGTGTTTTTTTATCCTCACAGTTTGTTTTAATTTTGGCTCATTTACTCTTTGGCACTGATCTAGTAACAGGACACCACATGTTGCTGGGTTGTGACTTCTAAAAGCCTGGCTGGAGAATCACTATTTGCCAGTTTCTACTAACTTTCACTTCTGTCAATATAATAAGCAGTGGATAGACCCTAGATAGAAAGTATCATGCAGAATGAGAATCAGTTGTGTCTGGCAGTTACAGTAAGAATCTGGGTAACATGCCATCTGGATAATAAAAGGCACCCAGACCCTTGTGTCACCTTTATACAAAAATCTGGAAAAAGTAATTAGATTTCTGTCATTACAGCTAAAGACCTACAGTCCAGCATCTGAAGTGCCAGCAGGAACTGGAGAGGAGACACAAGGAGTGTTGGTCATGGACTGAGCAGAGAGCAGTGGCTGCTAGGTCTGCAAGGGGTAAATGTGAGGAAGGAAAGGTATGTGACATGGGGGCAAAGCATCTGTGTACTGAATGTATGATTAAATATGTTTGTGGATTCAAGCAGAACGTTTGAAGTACCTGGTATGAAGTGCTCAGTACAGGGTTACCAGGTGACATGATTTAGCCAAAAGGACTGTTTCCTGAACTGTAAGCTAGCACCAAACGCTAGGCTTTTTTTATGTACATGTCTGTGGTTTTCATAATTTAATCAGCATGGCATCTGTTTAACATGCGCTTAATCTCTGCTACATGCCTCCTCCCTGCCCCCGTAAATTCATTGAGATTACTTGGAAAGACTCCTCTTGACTTCAGAAAGGTTGGATATGGTCTTTTCTTAAATGTCAAGGGAATATTATAGTAGTCACTGGCTACCATTTTGTGTTAGATTTAATCAGTACCATTCAAGAGGAGACCCTGGGGACATGTATTTTCTCATATTGTTTCTTCAGACTTTGCTGTTGTCCTAAGTAAATGCTTGAGCAGACAATAGAAGTTTAGCAAGAGAAAGAATGGTTCAGTACTTTACCCAGCACTTGGGAGATCTACGTTTACTTCTCAGATCTACCAGAAATTCCCCAGGTAGTTTTGAGTAAGTTATTCAGTCGCTTTTTCCCTCAGTCCCTGTTTTGTGAAATGGCAATTATAGCACTCTATTAAGTCATGATTCCCTGGTTTATAGGAAGGCTAGTGTGTTCAGGACTATGAGTTTCAATACTATGAGCTTCTTGTTTAAGATAGACCACAAGGAACTAAAATGAAGGAAGTATGGATCACCAACCTTGCAAGACCTTGTCGTTAGCAGCAGTGCTTCATGGCACAGCCCATACACGTATCCTGGTGCACAAAGCAAGCTGTACTGGTGATGAAGCATTTCTGACTTCACAGTCTGTGAGGCTGACATATTCCTGGCACGACCTTAAACAACACAGGCCACACTGATTTTATGACTCTACTATTGAAACGTAATTCTTTTATTTTACCCCCAGCAGTATTCTTTTAGGAATAGTTTGTCATTTTTCTTATTTATGTTATGAGCAGCTTTGGTTGTTCTTCTATTTCAGCATTTCCCTTTTGTGTGCTTGCAAGCCGGGTACACAAGTACTGGTAACGGAAGGGCCATAATACTGTTTACCTGTTTTGCCCGGCTGCTCTGACTATCATATAGGAAGTAGAAATCTGTATGTTCGGTTTGATTGCTTTCTGGTTGCTTCCTTTCTGGAGCTGCTGAGCATGCCTACCTAAAGGATTGGCTGTAGCTAAGGGATGTGTCAAGCTTACAATGACTGTTCAGATTGCTATTTTGTTTGATGTGCTCCTGATGTGTCTCATGAGGGTGTCCAGTGACACCATCCATCCTTCTGTCCATTTGGGAATTACAAACTGCCCCAACTATTGCAGAGGCCCTTCTACCCAACACTGATACCCTATACTCCCTGCAAACATGCTGCAGAGCCCTGGGGAAGGTTCACTGCCTGATCACTTTCACTAACCCCCAAGGACTTGTAGCAAAGGTGCGGTGAGTGGAAAGCAACAAGGGGGAGGAAGCATGTGAACCAAAAATTGCATGTCGAGTAGTAGCTTTAAAGTCACGTTGTTCCCTGTAAGCAGATTTCCTGCCATGTAAAATGGGCTTGCAAACAGCCATCCCCAGAGGCTTGGCTTAGCTTGAATGCCTGAGCAGAGCAGGAAGGCCCTTCCTGCCAAGCCTCCTCTTGGGTCAGAGTGGCAGGATCTGTGGCTTTCCTCTACCATCTCCCTACCAGCTGCGCTCTACCTCACAGTGAGCTTACAAGCCTGGTCCAAAACCAACACAGCTCAACAGCACACTGAGACTTGGCATGGCCTGGGAGAAGAGAAGGGCACATGACCTCTTCTTGGGGTTATTCTGGCAACATACTCTTTAAGTTGTATCATCTCCTCCATGGTTGGAGACAGGGACTTGCTATTTGGGAGTACTTGAATCTAGGCTCTGTTTCAGAAATGTGGCATTTGCCATTCTCTTGAAGATCCACAAACATTTGTTCAAGTTAGAAGTGTTGTTATCATTAACTAGAGCTAAAATCAAAATTTATGGCTTTTATTAAGAGAATTAGATCAACAAGATTCTGGTAGAATTAGAGGACAACTATAGCTGAAGTACTGACCTACATAAAGAAAAAGAACAAACTGAGAACATTTTTACTTGGTGTCATTGACAGGAGAGAAGCAACCTTGCCTGGGTTAAGCCATATGCTAAGTCCCATAACTTAGAAATTCTACATATTGGCAAGCATACAGAACTCATACGCTTTTAAAACTTAACAAATGTCTGCTTACAGCTTTATACAAACTCTAAAAGTGTCTAATTGTAATAACAAGTGGAATATGAATTCCAATGGACTAAAATTAAAGTTCTAAAACTAGAACAAGCACTTAAACTTGTGCACACCCAGGAACAGTTCAGGACAAATTTTAGTTTCTCTTAGGAAAACATTCTGAATTCCTGTATTATACATACAAAGTAGCATGTATTTTTACAAATATGCAGGCAATTCAACATATATGAAATTGTAAATATGTGTTTCTACATGATACTTTAATATAAATCCCATCAGTCCCATTGAATTTATCTAATTGTTTACTGTTACCAAGTGAGTGGCTGACTGACCTGTGGACTTGCTGTATTGACTCAGTATGAAACCATGCCTTTTCCTTGCTATAAGACAGAACTGGATACAGAAACATCTACTTCTCTTGGACAGGCACAGACGGGCTGTTCAGTCACCAGCCAGCTGTCTGACTACATATGTCAGCTGTAGTTTAATTAATGCACATAGGTAATAGATAGCTTCTGGCTGCATTAAGAACTGAATGAGAACTGATCTGCACACAGGATAGAGTATGAACTGGAACCAGTTCATTACTCTGGAATTAAAAGACTATGATTGGAAGCCTTTGGGAAAAAAATCTGATTTAAACATCCCATTCTAACTTGAACACTGAAAAAGACAAATGTTTTCACGTGGAACTAACTGAACTGCCACAAAGGCAATCAGCACAATTGGGATCTACAGAGCCACAGTAACTGAATGTGCCTTTGTTGCTTGAGTTGATGGAACCAGTGTTGTAAGTAGCAGGTAGCTTTCGGTGTTGACCTACTGCCTGTTGAGGAGGGATGGAGGCACCCACACTGCTGTCACACACCATAGGTGTTTGGCAAACTCCATGAGAAGGATGAGAAAGCTCCTACATAATTTTCAGGCATGGGACGGAGGCTGTTGAGCCATTTGGTGGCGATCAAGTGTATTCAGCCTGCTGGGAGGGACTAGGCCATAGTCATTACAGACAGGTGTTTGAAGAATTAGCTAGCAAACTTTAAAAAGTTTCTAAAAAGCTTACAAGTCATCGAAAGTGTGAAATTGGGACACATTTCACTATATTTCAGTGGGGATTGGCACTAGGATAAATCACTGCCAAGCAAAAACTGCCAGCCCTAAAATATGGAGGTTTTTTCTCTATTTAACAAACTAGTTTTAAGAATTTTCTATGAGGGAAAAGACATTCATTTTCACTTCACCTCATCTTCAGAAAGTCTGGTATCTTTCTCAGAATTGATTTTTGAATGATTTTACTTTAAATTACCGTATTTTAACTGAAATATTTTGGATTTCCTAAAACTGGAGGGAAGTGTATTGTTTTTCCCATATGAATGATGTCCCCAAAAGTGCTGAACATTTCACTTATTCTTTTAATCAGTCTTTGGCAGATACCAAGTAGGGAAAATATAGGAAGAAAGAAAATAGAGAAGTATCAGCAACATTAAGCAGAGGCATTATTATTGGCACTGCTTATAACAGCTTCTGGAATAGTGGAAACAAGCTGGGTCTATGTATTCCCTTTTCCACTACGCTTATTTTATTTTACTTAGGCAAATTAGTTTTCTTCATCTATGTTATAAAATGAACATTTGAACAGAGAAGAGATACTGCTGAAACGTTACAGGCAACTGAAAAGGAACACAGTAATAACCGGATTGTTTTTTCCTGTAGGAAAAAAAGGACTTTTACTGATATTGTCCCTTTTTTTCCAAATTAACCCATATTTTCTTCTCAAAATAATTGGAAAGAACTCTGCTGCTTTGTTAGGAGTTGAAAGCAAAACATGTAAAAATGTCATGCTGATGTATATCCAAGCTTGAGCAACTGCTGCTGCAATTATTCCTCCTTCTTCCATCCCACAAGGCCTTAGCTTGTACTAGGCTTGGCCTGCCTAATCACATTGTTCTGGCACAGCCTGGGCTGAATGTCCCACTTTTTTCTGAACATTATTGGCATATGCCAAAGAGCTCATGGAGGAACTTATGGAGGATCAGACTCTATCATAACAACTTGTTGAAGGGTCTTTCCATGGAGATATGCCTCCCCATTGGCTTCTTCCCAGCAATCACAGAATGCTAAAATATATCAAGAGCAGTAAACCATATGTGGGAAAAAAACACTCCTGAAATGCACCAGGTGTTGTGATGAAACCAGTGAACTGCATTAGGTCTGTACAAAAAAATAAGGATAATGTCATCTAATCATCATCATCAGAACATCTCCAGTAGAACTCATCTGACAAAGGAGTGTTAAATTAGGGCACATAACAATGGTAGAAGAAGTTTGCCAGGAGATTTAACTGGAAAAATGCCTTTCCATTTTCAGGCACTCCCCACAATGGCAAGAGCAAAAAGAAATTAAATTCCAAAACTGAAAAAAATTAACGGAAAATAACATTTTATCTATGCTGGCAATTGGCTAACATTGTTATGCCATGTAACTATGTGGTTTCTCTGTTCTGGTAACCTCTGGCTGGGCATGGCCTATACAGAAATGCTTGTTGATCTCATGAGTCATTCCCAAGAGATGGCAAACATGACTAAAAGACTGGAAGACAAGACACACGCTACAGAATGAGAACCAAAAGAACTGGAGGATGATTGAAAAGCTGTCAAGAGAATATCTATGCAGTGACTATGCAAGGAAAAGGACATAAAGGAAAGATGCAGAACATGATCACAGCACCCTTTTGCTCCCATTCCTCTATAGCTGCTGTTCCTGTGCAGGGAATCCTTTGCAATCCCACGTAGAACTGAGGGGGGAGACAGTTGTCTCACTGGTCCCAGCCCCAAGACAAGGAGACCAGCAATGGTCCCCCTGGCATATAACTACCATTCTCCATTATACACGTACCGTAGCACTTTAGCAAGCTCTGCAATAGTTTGCTTGGCTCAGGGTTGACATTGTCTTGCTATTTATGAAATCAATAAAAGCTTTTTGTTTATTGAGCATATGTTCTTGGTTAAAAGGTTTATTGAAGCACACTCGTCCTTCATAAAACATGTGGATGTCTTTTGGGACGGACAGTCAAATTTTTAATGTCACAGGAGGTCATATTCAATTACAAATACCATGGCATATTAACAACACATGTATAGCAGCTTCAGAATTGATAATGTGCCATAACAATCTATTAAAGTTCATTAAAAAGGTTGGAGGCTTTTTGTGAATCCATGCATGAAGAAGTACTGGGTCATATTTCATACCCCTACACCCTGCTTTTGAAGATAAAAGTGTCTCCACACTTGCCCAACTGACAGAGGCACTGAGCAGTCACCTCTCCTTCTCTCCTTCTGTACTCTGCTAGGAAGAGCTTTCTGCTATTCTGCCACCCACTGAGTAGGCATTTGCCTCTAGAAACTTCTGAAACACAATATGCGTTGGTAACACAAGGCAGAAATTTCTCAAATGCTTCAAGCCATGCCCTGACATGATTCCATTTTTCTTTCCCTCTTCCAGAATTCATGGTCATTCTTCAAACATTGGTACTGTAGCTCAGAAGATATTTTTCTCAGATTTCCACTTACTGAAAAGCCTATCACCCTGCAAGCAGATAAAATCAGCATTCTTAGAATAGCAGTACTATTAATATACCATTTAATGTCTACAGTATGGGGCTGTGGAAACTGGGGGGATGCAATATTTATGCAGCCAAATGAGTTTTGAAACATCTTGGCATCAGAGACTATTCCAGTACTTTGTAGACCATGTAGCTTAAAGCAATTCAGGGAGAGAAATATGGAAACATGTTTTCAGGTTCAGTTCAACATTTCAACAAAAGAGAAGCAAATGAAGAGAAAAAATTAGTCAGTGTAAGTCAATTATACGTTTCAAAAGCATGTTTTCATTTAAAATCTGAAAAAATAGTGTTAATACTAAAGTTGCTTAAATCTACAAAGCATAAGTTAATATATCGTTCAAATTTTTAAAAAAATCCTATTTTGCCTAATTTTTTGTTTTGTTGAAAAAGAAAAGCCACTAATCAATTATTTGTATAGATCTATCTGAGGCTGGCTGCTGTATGACATTTCCTGTTCCTGTTTCAGTTTTAACACCTTTTTTGTACTTTCATAGACTCCATCCTATTATCTCCATCTCATTCTGCAACTTTCCTTTTAGATAAAAAAATTGAATTTTTTTACTTACTTTGAATCTAGCAGTGAAAGATGATAAGAAGCAGCTATTTTATATGGATGTGTTTGTCTGCTTGGACAACAGAGATAACATTCTCAGCTATGTTCTTTAAAAACAGTTCCTGACCCAGAATTCTGTGTAAAAAAGCAACATAAAAGTTGGCATTGAAAATTAATTCTACATTACCAAAAACAAGTTTTAAAAATAAAGCAGCCTATTGTATAATATGTTATTGTATTGAATAACTTCAGCCAGCGTGGGCTGTTGATTTTATGTTATAAGCTTTTGAAAGGTGACAAAAGTATACTAACTATATTAGAGATAAACATATTACCATTGATTTATTAATTTTAAAATGCGGATCAGTTGGAAAAAGATCATTTTCTCTTTCTTGGTGCAAAACATAATAAGAACAAATTGTAGTAGATCTAAGCACCTGCTGTGTTTTGTTTGTTAGCACAATTACATTCAAAGCTTTGTCTTCATTTCCTAAAGGCCAAGTTATGCATACATTCAGCCATGGTGTCACTGTCATTTCTGTCAGTAGTACAATCGATTGAAACATCACCACATTCTTGCATTTTTCTTTGTGGTAGAAAGAAAAGCAGATTTGGCAGTAAAGGAATGTTGCAGCAGAAAGGTTCACAAGATAATAAGAGCTGGATGAAAACCAGGGCTGTCATTGTGCCAAAAAAGTAATCTAAATTGTTTTTATTTCAAATGTGGTTTAAATTTAATTGCAAGTTCAGGGCAGAATTTCTTTGCTTTATGTAACAGTGACTAGTAATAGTGAGTTTTACTTTGGAAAAATAAACTTGGTTTTACTTTGGGTTTCTGAAGACTTTTTTCCTTACCATAACACTGTCAGTATGGACTGAATAGGGTTTCCTTTTGTATTTTTCCATGGTTTTTTGCTCATTTGAAAAGCGTCAAAGAAATTGTCATTTTTTGAGAGACTGGCATTTAATGGTCACTGTTACAAGTCAAATGGTAAACAAACTCCTTCTCCACACAAAATTTTAATTTTTCTAATTACAGTAATTTCTGTCATGTGTATGGCAGGATGCTGAAGTAAGGTTTGTGAAGACTTCCTAGCTCTAGTAGATGTTAAACATAGGATGACTTTACATCTTTTGTTTGTTTCTGAATTTACAGTGCTTTTTAAAATATTTTCTTTTGGATTCTTAGAAAACTCTGAGAGTCTGACCTGAGTCCAACAGGGATACCTGTGTGGGAGAAGGTGACGCTGGACTTCAGCTTTGTATTCCTGTTTCCTGGAGTAGTGACTCATGAAATACGTGTACCTACACCACGCTAGCTCCTGTGGAAACCCTGTTGACTCCCTCCCTGTGAGTGTCCCAGTGGGTGGCCTTTCTACTGAGGCCCCAGGGCTGTGCAGGCCTGAGGTGCAGGGACAGACGTGGGATGATGCAGTGACCATAGCCCTCCATGCTGACTAGTGGACACAGGGGACTGCTGGATCTGGGGCACCCTGGCAGCTGAGCTGTCCTAGACCCATGTGGCTTTACCCCCCTTTGATAAGAATATTAAGTTGATATTCCTTCCCATGTCAGAAGGAAACAGGTTCCCCCCCCCCAAAAAAAAAGTATTGCCTCTTTCCGGTCATCAATATCAAAGATGTTGAAAGGATTGTAGGAAAGCAACGTGCCATAGTCCCACTGGATGCCAGTGGGAAGTGGGTACCTAACCACTTGAGGTGCCTGGGAAAATCCCAGACAATTACGAAATCAAGCGACACTCAGCTGTCATCACACATTCCAACAAAGGCTGTACGTCTCTCATTTGCAGGCTCCAGACTGTCTCTAACAATTTGTGTCTCTCTTTTTAGCATGGGAACAGTGCTGCTTCAAGGAACAACGACACGTTCCTATTGCATTACAAAGTAAAACCCTTGCTGTTCTGAAAGAGCCCGTGGCCTGCAATGTGGGGACAACAGATCTCACTACAGTTAGGTTCATACTCTGGGTGTCAAAATGTTTCTCAAGGACTGGGCTTCCTGTTCAAGTTTCTGCTGTATTCCCTGGTTTGCATTTTGCCAATCATTTTTTCCATTCTTCTGCTGCTAGCTATTTTTCATGAATATCTAGTCAGCAGGAACCTACCCTTCTTCAACTTTACAAGAATTTTGACAATTGAAATTCACCCCATCATGTGTTTCAAAGCAAATCTCAACAATTCTTCATCTATTCCTAGCTGTGAATTGCCCAGACATCTGACCCAAATTATGGCTTCAGCTGGCAAGAACAGGAATTTGCTGAATGCAAATCAGTTGCTTCCAAAGACTTTGTTTCATCCGTGCAACATTTTAAAATGCAAGTTTGAAGACCAGATTGGTAAGAACTCTTTGTTATCACTTATTACCAACTAAAGGCTGTGATATCCTCCACTATTTTCAAAACAGATGGAAAATTAATTTCCCTGAAATTTCATTTTTTTAATGGGAATGTATCAATTCTGATGCAGACTTTCAAAAGAATAATATTGGAATGACTTAAAACGAAAATGGAAGATTGCAGCCCAACCCTCTCAATTTATTTTCAGTCTTCTCATTTCCCTTTCACTGTTATATTGCAGGGTTTTTTATGTCAGAAATGCTGTTGTAAGGTGGTTTCTATGTCTTTGGATACATTTTTCTTGTTCTCTCCAAATTTTTATTCTAGATTTTGTTTATTCATTTAAATTTTGACTTTTCATCCTAAATTAGAATGAAAACAAAATTCAAAATGCAAGAATTTGTCTTGGGATTAAATTACTTCCTTTCACCAGCTCAGAATTTGATCACAGCTGAATCATCTCAGTAACAGGTCTTGTATCACACATCAGATTAAAAAGAACTGCCTGCAGTTCATCTCCATCTCCAGATAAATGCACTATCTTCATCTTAGGCTGTCTGAACCTGGGTTAGTACCCATCTGCCATACTGAGGAACTTTTAGTGAGGGTCCACGTGCCTTGAGGCAGATGGAGTGCAGTTATAGCTCATCACCAATTTCAGCTCTCGGGTGCCTTCTGCCAACCTTTCCTTAGGATGTGAAATGCCATATTCAAGCTCTCCCGTGTACTGAAACTAGTGGCACAGGTCACTTAGCGCCCTTCTTGCCTCATCTCGTTTCTTGGAGATCTGCCTATGCATGGGAATTCACATCTCATCACTTATTTCCTCCAGGATAACAAAGTAAAAAAGGATGCAAGACAAGTGCAACAAAGGATGCCTTAGCCACTTTAATATCCTAGGAAATTATACACAAAAGTATCCTGAGCTGTGATGTCCCGACAGCAGTTCTCATCCCTGTCTGTAAGTCTGATACAGCAGACATAGCAAGAGCTGTGATGGAGACCTCACTGTACTGTAAAGCCCCATTTACATGCCCTGTGCATATGCACAAACTCACTGAAAAGTAAACACAGTTCTGCAATGACTGTTCAGACCCTCAGGGTTTGACTGTGTCCTGCATCTCTTTTTTATTGGTATCTCAGTGTCTTGATAGTTTGTCCTGGGTTTCCAGAGAGGAGTTCACATTTTGCTCAAATGCTGTGCTTTGTGACAGCAAACAACTCCTAACAACACCTTGTAAAGTCTTGTGAAAGCAATACTGTCAGGTGCACCTCATTAGCTGTCCTGACAGCTGTAGCCTTGGGAAAAGACTTGATCCAGCACCATAAATACTAATGTAAACAGAGCAGGGGCTGCCACAGTGTGCAGCCAGAGTGAGACAGGGTTGCTGGGAGGGCCACCTGTGCACAGAGGTGGAGTAACATGACCATCGGCATTTCTTAGCTCTTTGCCCTCTTCAAGTCAGGATATCTTTTGAGGTTAGAGGAAACCAGGAAGTATAGGAAGGTTGGGATGCAGGTCCCTAAACGTAGGTGTCGTCTGCCATTTTACACGTAGGACCTACATGGGCTTGTGTATGACAAATAGACGTAGGGTTTTATATGTCTCTCTCCCTCTCTAGCGCACCTGTCAGTCCCACTTGGCTTTAATCCACCTGCACCAAACTCTAGCTACATGCCACCCCTCGTGCTTTCACAGCATGAGTCCTCCGCCAGTGATAATGGCTTCCTGGTGCCAGATCAGGTGCTCATCAATACTCTCCCTGCCTGTATGGGATCAAACCTTTCCAAATCATGGCTTATCTGCCAAGGATCATCATCCAAACAATGAACAGAGGTTGTGGCTGGCACAAGGAATGGTATTTGGTGACGCCACTTGCATTTCTCTCTTTCCAACCCACCTCCATGTTTCTGAGTGCCTACCTTGATGCATGGATTATTCTCAAACCTATTTCAGAAGAACAGTTCTACTAAGCATGGATTTAAGAGCTATTAATTTACTTGTGCTGCAATGATAAGGTTTAAAATTAACTTGCTCAAGCAAATCCTTGTACCAACATGTCAGCATCATGTTTCAGCCAACAACTGGTGCCATGTCTTACCTAGATCTCCAAAGCAAATTTCCAGCATGTTATTTAGGAGTGAACGAATTGCCGCATGGAAGAAGGTCCAGAGTCCATTGGCCTCCAACAGCAGGTGGTGCCAGGTGCATCTGAGGAACCCTGAAACTGGCACTCCTCACACCCACCCAGGTCTTCTCTTGACACATGAGATACGAGAGGTCTGATTTTAATGGCAAGGCCCAAGGATGCTGCTTTAGAAACTTCTCTTGTGATAAAGGTTAATGAAAGTATTCTCCACATGTGTCCACTCAGTGTCTAATTTCTGCATGGGTTGTGAGTTGCTGGTTTGGGTGACAACTGTCTTGGCAGAGGCTTAGAACTATGAGCTTGGGAGCAGGGAATCAGGGATGCTTTTGGTCTCACCATGCCCTGAGGAGGATATGCTCAGTTGGTTTTTTGGGTGGATCTGAGGGTGGAATAGGCATGATATTTGTTTCTGGATTTTACCTTGTTTTATTTTGTCCAATCAATGTATTGTGGGACATGTCTCTATACCTAAAGCCTGGCAACTAGAAATGATACAGGCTAAAGAGAATGATAGCTGTTGTGCCTGTTGGGCCAGTGATGATGCTGGGGATTAGTGACTATCAACTGTTTTAGTTTCAGTAGTTTGTCTGAGGCTTGGCAGTTGGCTCCTTTTTAGTCTCTGTAAAAAGTCTTTTGTGAACAACTCAAAGTGTAGGTCTCTGCACATATGTCTTTTCAGAGAAACTCTTCTTTTCATTACACATGTTCCAAGAGATGATAGATTTATGCTTTGTGCCAGAGGTGCACTTGGGTAAAGACAATTACACTGACTGGTTTACTGAGTAGGGAAGGGAAGTTTTTCTTACTTGTGGTGCAGAGATTGCAGCTCTGGCTTGATTTAGTTTCTGTTCAGGAAGATATTCCAGGTTGTTTATTGGTGGTTTGAGTTCCTCTTTTGATCAACATAATATTTTCTTTAATTAATGTTTACGTTTCTTCCATAGGGATAATTCATTCTTTTGGCAAATTGTTTAATGACTGACCTTTTATTCTGGAGGAATGATTTGAAACACTCTTAACTAGATGTTACACAGGAAACATTTGGAACTGTATCCTCTCTGCTCAGTGATTTAGTCTTGGCTGATGTTTGGTAACATTTCCACCCCGAGGAAAGACAATATAACTCGGAGTTTTAGTGCCACTCTCTTTGTGGACCATTGGACAGGTTTTAATGCAGGTAGATAATTTATTTCCTATCTTTATTGTCTCTAACAGACCTGTAGATAAGAGTTTGAACTGGTACTTTATAGCTCGTGTTTTCTTTCAAACCTTTTCCTCCCATGACTTTCTAAGACTCACCTTATATAAAACATGTAATTGTGGTACTGTTGGGATTTCTCCTAAAGAGATGGGTTTGCTTTGAGGGATTGCTTTTCCTCCATTTTAGCAGTGCTGGGAAGTAGGAAAGCAAATATTAATTTTCTGTAAGCAACACATGGACTAGACAGCCCTGGTTCTTTGCCACCATGTGGAGAAGTTCTGGGATCCATAGAGCTAACAAAAAAAACATTAGATGTAACCTTAGGCACTACCAAGAATACACAATAGCAATAGGAGGTGTGGTATGACAAAGTTTGAGGTAAGTGGTCTGGGCTTGGCTCCTGAGCACCGCAAATTTCTGCACCAGCTCCCTTCTGACTTCTCTGGGCTAAAGTGTGAGACACAGAAGGCAAATGGCTGTCAAGGGTCCTGGGAGATCAGCTTTTCTTGGACCTACATTTTGCAGAATGTGTGTTCACTGGTGACTCACCAGATCTCGTCGAGGTCCTCACAGTATCTCAGCTTTGGACCTGTAAGGATTGGATGGGAGTTGATTCTCTCTGTATTGACCCTTGACTCAAGCAGCTGCATTCCCGGGATGGCACCCAGTGCTAGTGGTTTCCCACTTGAGTTTCACAAGATCTGTTAGTCTCTTTTTTCAGGCCATATGAAAGAGACTTGGGAAAAAGTTTTGCCACTTAGTTATCACCAGGCCTTTATCCTGAGGCTTAAGGAGAGATAGAGGAACCTCTGGGGGATGAAACAGTGAGGGGTTTTGTCCCTTCTCTGGTTGTCATCTTTAGGCAAAGAATTTGGCAAATAGACTGCAAACTGTGTGTGGTTTGGCTATGAACCCTCATCATTCCTCCTTTGTTCTCAGTCGGGTTTTCTCTCTGGAGCATGCAACTTCTGCCTGAAACTCATGTGGTTCTTCCACTGGGTTGATTTCTGTTGATGGGGGCTGTGTTTTGATTATGGGGATTGAGTGTTCTTGATCTGTATTCCAGGTGCTTTTGGAGTAAAGGCTGCATTTGTCTCCTGTGTTCAGTTATTGTATAATGCCAAGGAAATGAGACAGGGCTTGGCCCTCACTGAGTTATTACAGTCTCTTTTTAACTGAGTCTTGGTTAGGAATATTGTGAAATTGCCTTTCTGGCCTTTTCATATTGCTTAGTTTAGGTTGCATCTGAGTGAGCAAAAGTATCTGAAGCAGGTATCTGAAGAAATCACTATCAGCTGCAAAGGAGAAAGTTTTCACTCTAAAATAGGCAAAGAATGAGTTAGAAATTATTCAGATAATCTAGAAGTTTTCAAATGGACTAGGACTGATAAATCTCAACCTGAGTTATCCTGAAGACCTTGTGGAAGTAATGTCAGAGTGATGCAACCTCTGCAAACCCACTGAGGGCAAACAAGGTGGACTGAAGATGAGAAAATGGAGAATGTAGTAGATAACTTTAAAAAGCATAGAATGGAGATGGGAAATCATCCACGGACCAAAGGAAATTTTCTCTGAAAAAGTCTTGATGGAAAACATTGAACAAACTGTATCTGGAAGACAAAGAAGACGAGTATCGGTTAATATTAGTTTGTCAAGTATAAATAACATTAAACCAGTTTGCTTTCCTTCTGCAATAAGGATAACAGGTCTTGTGGAAAGGGCAAAAGCAAGAGTTCCCACATTCCATGATTCTAGCCAGGCCTTCCTTAGCACTGTTTCATTTTATATTCTCATTATAATTTAGGGAAGCATGGTTTAGATGAGTGGTTTTCAGTCTTTTCTAATGTAGATCCGTGAGGAAGCTCACAATTCTCCATAGTAAATTTTAATTACTGAAAATATGCCTACTTCTCTTTGCTACATTTCAGAAACCCCTTAAAGGTAGCCCATATCAAAGCCTAAGGACAGTAATTTCAAAATCACTGGTTTACACAACTACCATAGGGCCAGTACAAAGCTGGTTGCACATGTGACTACAGAGTAGCCACTGACAGCCCACTGTTAAAATGTAAAACATATGGAGGTGGTTTCTTTGGAATATCTTCTAGGTTTGCTCTGTCACTAGCTAGTGAATCAAAAGTACATAGGTCTCTAGAGTCACAAATCATAGCTGGGAATGCTATGAAGCATTCTCCAGAAAATGATCTGAAAAGATTAATAAACTAATTGAAGAAGCTTAACTCATATCAACAGTGTTGTTCTGGAGGCAATAAAGCAAATACTATTCTTGTAAAAGCAAGACTATAGACCGCAAGACATAAGAAATGACCATTCTGCTCTGCTCAGTGCTTGGTAACAACTTAGCCTGTGCTGGTCTGTCTTACATCCCTGCAGATGGAGAAAGTCAAGAGAAGAACAGCACAAATGACTACTGATCTAGAAAATATGACTTAAGAAGAAAGATTGAATGAACTGGGTTCTCAGGCCAAAGGAAAAGAAGACTGAAGAAGTCATGAAGATCTTTTATGTCTTTAAATACATATGGGGTTGCTGTACAAAGAAAAGGAATAATGTTTCCCATAGTCACAATGAAAAATAATAGGCTTAAGTTCTGCAAAGGATATTCAAGATAAATGTTAAGAAAAACATTACAATACTAAGGGTTACAAAGTGGAGCCTGTGGGTTCCCCAGTGCTGCAGGTCTTTGAAACACAAGTTTGTCAGGAAAGGTGCAAGTACACTTGATGCAGCCTTAGGGCAATGGACTGACTGGTCTCAGAAGTCCCTTTACAGCCCTAATTTCTAGAAGCTTGTGAAGTTGTCCAATTCAAGCTAAGATAATATTTGATAGTGGATTTCATACAGCCCACGTGGCCAGCTGTCTCCAGTTTAAAGAGACAGGATAATTTACAATAAGCAGTTCTTTATAATACGGATTTATAGTACTACAGTCAGGTTTGTAGATGATTTTACTTGAAAATTATGTAGATGACACTAGTTATAACTCCAGATTGTAGCTGCTATTTGTTTTGCACCTGGGTTATATTTCAGTTATGTCTTGAACTTTTTATTACTTTGTGCATTTTCACTGTTAAGGATCTGCTTGTAAACCGTTACGTGTCTTGAAAACCTTGACTGAACTCAGATGGGCATAGTCCATCTGAATAGCTTTTATAATCAACAAACTTTGTTGCCTCACTGTTCACACACTTATGGTTGTTTATGTGTATGCTGAAGAGCACAGGCCCTACCACTGATTCCTGAGAGATTCCACTGATGTCCTTTCTCCATCGAGAAAACTTTGTTTTCTATTATTCAACCAGTTACTAATACATAAATTATCTTCCTTCTAACCTCCTAGCAATTTAACTGTTTTTTAAAAGCTTCAAAGGAATCTAAGACACATCCTGACTTTTCTCTGCACAGTACGGGACCTTTCCCAACTTACCACATTTATCTATGTGACTACTTCTAGTCTTATCTTGTGCCATGTCCTCAAGTGGAAGTCAGGATCGCTGATCTGTTTCCTGGATTAAAAATTAGTGTCACATCTGTCATCTTCCGTTCCTGTGGCATCACAGCTGGGGTATTACACCTGGATGGATTATATATCTAAGTAGTAGTTTCATGACTTTGTATCTGAGTTCTAGCTATATTCAGAACTCCGGTGTGAATACCTTCTGGCCAGGCCGACCAGCCATTATTCATATTATCAGCTCTGAAGTCTCATTTATTAATTCTTTAGTTTTAGGAAGTTTATTTGCCATAAAGAAAGGCTAAAGTCCAACGTAGCAGACAGCAAAGCTTTTTCTGCTAACCTTATTGCCATGGCCTGTTACCTGTCTTGCTTGCTGCTTTTACTCCTTGATATCATATCAGTCCCATAGACTTTTGGCTGGTTTCTGTTAGAGGAAAATATATCATGCTGGATCTGACAGCTCAAGACAGGCGAGGCTGCCACAGCTCCATGTCCCAGGCCAAACCACTAGCAAGGCTGAAAATGTATTCCCAGTAGGTACATCGACACAAAGCACCCTAGGTCACCTAAATCCCTGCCTTTTCCCACCTTTGGTTTCTCCCCTAAATATCTGGTAAGAAGTCACGTGCAATTCCAAACTGCTCTTCCCCAGCATCCCATAATGTGTCCTACAGCCCCAGGCAGTGACCTCCACAGTCTGAAAGGAGATCCAGAGAGCTGTTCCCATGACACCTTGTGATGGGTTTCAAGCCTGGACACTGGGGCTGAGGCTTTCCTGGGACAGCCCTGGGAGGGGCCTGGAGAATTTACTCCCTCATTCCTTGGGGATCCTTAATTTGGGTTCCCCACCTGCTCTTGTGCCTCTCTGCTCCACTGGCATGTGGAGATGGGCCTTTGGTGGGCTGACAGCTCCTGTGATGGCCCTGGGAGGAGCCGGGCAGGGTGTTATATGCCCCTCTGCCCCGTCTCTCTGTGCTCCTTTGTGGGTATGCAGACAAGCTTTTATTACATAACCTAACAATTTCCTCCTTCTGATGTGTTTAGCAACATTTAGTATTAGCTTTTGCCTTTAGTGACTTGCTCTTTAAAATCTTTTTTCTGGCCCAACTTTTTTTTTGTTTTCACATTTAACTTGACCGATATCATGTTTTAGTCCTTGCTTGAAATAACCTATCTCTTTTTTTTTTTTTTTTTTTAACCTTTATTAGCTTCTGCTGTTTAACCACACTGACTTCTTTGGCTTATCAGGGGTCTTTCAGAGTTTTTATTCATTAGAGAGGCACATTTATACTCAGCTTCTAAAAATAGTGTTCTTAAGCAACCTCTGTGATGCCTATAAGCATATTATCCTCAGTTTCCTTTTAATTTATCAAATAGCTTCTTCACTTTTACATGAATCTCTTTTTTAAAAGGTTTTAAGTCATTATTGTGGGATTTGTGTGTGTGTGCGCGTGTGTTTGTCTTTTTTGTTCCTGCCAGAAGGCTAGATTCAATACATTATGATCCCTTGTATGGGGTACTACTTAAACAGTTACCTCTTGAACCACGTGCACTGCTCAGGACTGAATCAAGAGCTGTGTCTTTGCTGCAGGTCCTCTAAGGTCATGGCTACAGTGTGACTTCAATAACTTTAGTTTGCACTGCCACTGAAGAGGGTGGTCTTGCCTTTCCTCCCTGCTGCTGCTCCTTCCCTCTGGATCAGGAAACAGAGAAATAACTCAGTAAAACTGTGTGACACTTAACAGTGCCATTTAAAATCTGCTGCCTTTCGCTTTGGGAACAGCGTGTTAAGCAGGGGTTTGAGCCATCAAAAGCTCCAGCTCAGATCCCTTTCAGGTTTGGCTGGGGCTGAAAGTGTTGCCAACAGCAAAACTTTTAAAACATGGCTTAGGCTCAGCTCTGGTCCAGGTTCCTGGTCCTAGCTTACTTCAGACTCCTTGGGCAACATGTCTTTTGATCTGTCACTTGCCATGCTTGAGCGAGAGTGCCTATAGCTGGCTTCTGAAAAAGCCAGTCTAAAAGTAGAGAAGGTTTATCAGGAAGAGGTTCAGCACCTCTTGGAGGAGCAGCCTTTTGCACTCTTCTGCAGTTGGCGGGGAAAGGCTTTGGCCTCTGCAGCTGGTAATTTTATTACAAAGAGAAGGAGATAGATAGAAAACATCACACTTCTTACCAGCTTTGCCAAAAGCACTTGAAAACAACTTCAAAGAAGGACACCCCCCCTCCATGCTCAGAGTGCAAAACATCCCTTTGCAGGGAGTTAAACCAAACCAATGAAATGGGGGAGAGACATCTTCTTTGATCATTTGTTGCACAGACAAACTCCTCAGTAACAGTTTCTAGGTTAATTAAATGTTACTTTTGTACTGACAACAGCTGAGCTTGTGTTCAAGCCTCAGAATTTGTTTCTGTGGCTGAAAGCTTGCACTCCCTCATAGTCGCAGCATAAGACACAAGCCTTCCAGCTAAGTAACACACAAACATAACAGCAAACAGCAAGGTGTGAGACCTGCCTTCCTAGCTTAAGTATTGGTAGTGGGGGAATGAGCTTCCCATGTCAGAGGATCAGTTATTTTCTCTAATTTATAATCATGAATGCGTAACTCTCCAAAATCCATTTCTTTTCTATAAGGGAAAGAAGCATGCATTCAGTTTTTACGAACTTTCCCTTTTTTTCCCCAACTGCTCGATTATCACACTGGCTCAGTCAACTCACTTCCTCTACACAAAAGAAGAAATGGGGAGAGAAGAGAAAACAAGTCTTGCCTACTCATTTTACGATTAGGAGTAAGAGGAACGAGTGGATTATGTGTGGAGGGCTCTGGTTGCTCTGTTACTTTCCCATGTCTGTATGTCAAGTCTTGCAAAGCTTAATGATAGCACAAAAATCCTGCTGTCATGGGAAAACCATTATTTCTATGAAGTGCTACGTAGAGTCTATCTGAAATAGTTCCTGTCATAAGGGAACACTTAAGACAGAAGGTCAGCTGTTACTTAGGCAGCCTCTCCTTTAGCTGTACTTTGTTCTGGGCAGTGGTTCCAAAGATTTCAAAAGGCTTCAACTACAGGAATGAACTGAGCTTAAAAATACCCTGTGGTGCTATGAATGTCAAGCCCCTATATTGCCAAACCTGACTGTGAATGCTACCCCTGGAAAAATGCTTCTTTCTATAGCTAGAGACACTACAGGTAGCATCTGGTGCTACAGTGCAAATACTGACTAATGCCCAGCAGCGTCTCCAGAACAGATTCACTGCAGCCAGATCTAGGGAGGTTTAACTGACAAATGGACATCAGGGTCCTAATTTCCAAAATGTGCATATGGTGAAGCACACACTAACTGAGCCAGTATATGCAGGGTAATCCTATTTACAGAATTGCCAACTACACATGTCCAAAAATCACAAATCAGGCTTTTCCTTTACGTAAAGGGGCTAGTTTTAAAATAATGAGATTAAAAATGAAAATACTCATGACCTTTTGTTTGTTTGAACCCTTTAATCAAAACCAAGTAACAATTTCCAGCTTCTCTCCAGCTCATGACAGCTAGAAACTGAAATATTATTTGTAATCAATTCTGGGCTTGTCCTGTGTTCCCTGGACTGTGGGAGTCAGGGCTCTAAGAGACCCTCCAGTAGCATGATAATTGCAATAAAATGCCTCAGTTCCACAGAACACACTCTTGGCAGCAGAAGGGCAGATCTGCTTATGAATTTCATTCTAAATAGCTGTTGGATTAAATTCTCTTATCCTTCAGTTATCTAAGTTTAGGAAACTGTGTGCGTCTCCAGGGATGGGCTCAGGCCTCTCAGACCAGCAAAGACAGTCGAGCTTTCAGTCTGACCAGTGAGGGTCATGAAAAACCATTACTGGCATTTGTCGCCACTATAGGGGAGGATTTCTGCTGTCTTTGCGCTTGGGAAGGCACAAACAGCTGACAGTGCGGCTTTCACACAGGACCTTTTCCAATGGGGCCAGTCTCTTTTAAAGTATCTGAGTGCTTTGCAACCCTTTTGAGCTGGTATTTCCAGAGAAATGAACTGCAAGTCAGCTTTTAAATCAATATGTGGTGAACGAAAGCCTGCTGATGTTATGACCACCACTTGTGTTTTTACATAGAGACATGGACCTCAGGACATCTGTTTCAGTGAAGGTGAAGTGCCGGTAGTTTTTACCATAAAGGTAATAGATGGCAGTAAAATGAGGGCTGTAAGCATGTGGCCAACCTCAATAACTCATATTCAGTTACAAAGCACTTGTTCCTTTTCTCCATGAGGTTTCTATCAGGGCAGTTTTATTCCAAGGCAACAATTTTAAGTACCTGTCACAGGGTCAGGAGCCACCTCCCTTGGGCAGAGTCAGTACAAATGCAGCTCTCCAAAGCACAGAAGAGACCAGGCAGGAGGATGTATGACTCAGAAGGACAGTGAGGCTCCAATCTGTGTTCCCAAAATTATTTTTGCCTTTCATCCAGAGTCTAGGGTGCCATGTGTAAGCAGACCTGCCCTCTGTGCCCAAGTGTACTTGCTCATCCCTCAGCTACAGACTTTCTTGCTGGTTCTCTTGAATGCGGGTTTGAATATTCTCCAGCTGAGAAAGGCTTAAAACTTATGTGTCTCATCCCTGAGCATGTGTTCAAACCACTAATTTAAAATTTAGGCATTAACACCAATGCCTTTTTTTTTTATTTTTTGCTTTTAAAGGATGCAGTGAGCATTGTTTGGTTCTGAAAATGCAAGATGTCACCACCAGCCCTGAGGATAGGACCCAGGTTTGGGTGCCCAATGTCTGGAGAAGGCACTAACTCCGGACTTTTCCCAGTACATCTGGTGGCAAACTGCAGAGGCTCCCTGACCCATAATATGCCTGGTTTCCAATCCTCTTTAAAGGGTGCCAAACTTCCATGACTCCTGTATAAAAAAGGATGAGCTCCAGGTTCTGGCTTTCATGTTAGTAGCCCTGACTGACTGCTGTAGCTTCACAGTCTTGTAACACACTTAGGAGTTTAGAGACAATCGTGCAGGCAGAGTATGATGGACCACGGATCCACTTTCAGCTCCTCCAATTCACAGGCCAGCACCTTGATGGCTTTCCCTCAACATCCATTGCACAGTGAGGCTTGGCTTTGAACAGGGCAGCCTGGAGCTATTACTTCTCACTGCCAGGGAATAACCACAGAGCATTTAAAAGGAAATATAGTGTGTTCTAGAGCCTTTCAGATCATCCCATTGAACTTTAATAGAAATGATGCTTCTGCTGGCAGGTACTCTATGATTAAAATACCACCAGAAAATACATGTTTAGTGAAATTATACATTTTAATAGATTGCTATCGCATAGCAAGAGCCTGATTAGTTTCCTTTTTACTAAATCACCTAAGACTTTTCCATACAGATTTAAGAGTCTAACCTGACTTGGAAGTCTCAAAAAAGAAAGCACTTTCTTAATGCAAAGCAGTCTTATCTAAGGATTTAATTTTAGGACACTGTTTTTGTAGAAAAAAAATTACCATTGCTAAGAAAACCTTGTGTATTGTCACTCTAAACATAGATCTGCTTGCTGGAGGAATGCTGAATACTCTGTTCCTATCTTCAGGGCAAAATAATATTTTTACTTCAGCATGAAACGATACTCAAACTTCAACCCCTTCATGGTTCAAGATAAGACAATCATCTTGCCTGTTGCAGACAGAAAGAACTTCCGCTGAACTGACATAGAATAAAGTTTTCTTAGTCCGGGACAAATTTTAAAATGGTATTCCTTCTCAGGTTGAGTATTTGATGATGCTAAAAGAAGAAAAAATAACAGATAAATGTTTATTTTGTCATAGACAAAATGTTGCTTTATTCTCTGAGCATGACATCACATCCAAATATCATTTCAGATTCCCAGAGCAACGTAACAATCCAGTCAAGTTCCCCAAAAATCCAAGGGGATTCACCACTCAGGACACCATGAGAGTGGGATCATGCTCTGAAGATGGCAAATTCTGTGTTTTATTAAAAATTCCTGTGCAACTGTTTGTTGCAGGGTCTTTCCTGCCTTTTAAACTTTTCTGAAGCTGATGCTTGCACGAGTAACATTACTCTGTGAGCAGCAGGACTGATAAAGCCCGGTTTCATGTGTATTCACCTCTCTGCCTGACCCATTCTGCAGACTTTCTGGAGGGTCCCCATGTCCTCCTCCTCCTTCTCCCATAGTGCAGGCATGCAGCCCTGTGCTCCTGGCTGGGGCTGTGCTTGGCTTTCCCCCACTGCCTGCTCCAGGCAATGCCCTCGGCATCCCAAGCCGCTGGGGCAGTTGGCAAGACCTTCACCCCTTTGCAGCAGGTGGGATGAGTATAAAGTGGCTAGTCTGGTGGGGGAAGCAGCGACAGTGGTCCATCATCATCCCTTCAGGTGTTGCACTGAGCTGGGCATGCTTGGAGCCAGAATCTCCAACTCTGCCTTCATCCCCCAGGGATGCCCTCCCTCATACCAGAGACCAAGGCAGACGCTGATATGGTACCTTCCTGCAGCACTAGCCAGAGCTTGTGCAAATCTGCCTGTGAGGGGTATTGTGCTTTGTTCACAGGATTTTTTTCTTTATAAGAAGTATTTCACAACTATGAAAGGAGAAAAACTGCTCATGCCATCAGTTCTGTCTGCAAACTCTCTCCCACTTCTTGGCAGCAGAATTTATTAGTGGTGCTTTGGCACCATCATGCACTCCCAGGATGAAAAGATCAGTTGTTTTAGTTGTTTCTAATGAATATACAATTTTAAATAAGTTTTCCACATAAATTAGACTTTTACACTCTTCAGTAGTGCCAGATGGACAGAGCCATCTGTCAGAGATTAACACTCATTAAAGGACCACTTAGTATTAAAAAAAATAACAATAATGTAGCAGTCCAAGAAAATTTTTGCTTTGTACATTGGTTGAACTAAACAATTGCATGTGAAGCTGCTCTTGTTTTCAAAGATCAGCATTTATGTCTGCTTGTATAATACTTTACTGAATTGGAAACAAGAGATCGTTGGATGATTACCCCATTTTTACAGCTTGGGGACATTTCTGAGGGTCTCTGATCTGGGATGATGCTGCAAATGCTGCAAAAAAAATTGGAAAGCGAGAAACGGCACGGCCATCATACGGCTGTGGGCGAGTCACAAGCAAATGGGGCATTGTTGCAGGAAAGGGAAGCCCTGAATAAAGTGTCTTTCCCTTTGAATTGAGAATAAAAACCTGTATGAAAGTTAGCAATAACATTGTTTAGCTGATGAGCATTGCTGTTGTCCTGCAGGCTCCCTCCTGGAGATCTCATTTGTATTTTCCCTCCTCACTGTCCCACTACCAGCCCAAGTCTCGCACCAAGGGAGCCCAAGCCCAAGCCTTGCATGTCTCTCACTTTGCACCAAGGGCTGAGGGATAGGCCCTTTGGCTGTGACAGCCCATGCTGGGGCTGCACTCCTCAGGCCACCACAGCCACCTCCTGCCTTGGGGACCCTTCCTCCTGGCCTCCCTTTCCAGCCACAGCCCATTTTGCCACCCAAACACCGGTGCCTGGATGCTTGCAGAGGCTGTCCACCCGGCAGGGCAGGAGCCGAGAGCACGCTGGTGCTGCAGCAATGAGTAGGACCGTAATCCTCAGCAATTAGGAAAGGCAAAAGGTAAACCCCCAGGTCTCCAAAAGCTCAGCCTGCCTTTTCAGTGTTAGCAGTGCAGGGTAATAACTTCCTGGCAGGAACTTGTTTGTTAAAGGGGGTTTGGCTTGTTAGGTGCAGCGATTTGTGTAGTCTCTGCATTATGTTATACTTTATAGCCACTGGAGGTGGGACTTACTGAACCAGGTAGTCCTTTCCCTTCCCACATTTTTATCACTTTAATCTATCAATGCCAATAATGACAGTGTTTAATATATTTTTTTCTGTTTCCACTGAAAGGGTGAACTGTGATCAGACAGCTGACAGAACTGCCATCAAAAAACTGAGATTTCAGGGTACTAAAAAAAGAGAAAACTAGCTAAATTTATCTAAAAAGACCATTTAGATAAATTATATGTTTCCAGACTGGTTGTGCCTAATTAAATTCCCCATAGGTATTTCTACCACTGGCAGAAGCTATCTCAGAGCTGTCTGAGGTTACCTGAGAATTTGTGGAGGGTGACCAAGGTCACGCAAGACTGACCAAGGGCAAATGGAGTGCCTAGCTTTATAAAGGTGGGACAGATGAGCAAGACAACAGGAGACCAGTTGACTTAACTTCAGCACCCAGAAAAACACTGCAAGAACGAACCAGGCTACTTGCAAATACATGAAAGATGCCAAGCAGGTGAGTGATGGCAAACGCAGATTAATGAGGAAGTAATATAAAACCCATTTCAGGTTCCTCCTGTGAGAGGATAAAAGTGGAAACCATCATTGTACGTAAGCAACAGATGTGCTTTGACTACAATAAAGATTTGGCATTTTCTCACACGGTGTGCTTATAAGGGGAGGTGACTTGAGTCAATGTGACACTAATGTAAGGGAAGTTCAGAATTGATTAGAAAACTTGTTTCAAAGAGTCATTGTCAGTAAATCCCTGGTCAAACTGGAAGGGTGCACCAAGCATGGATTCACTGAAGCCAGTCTATGGTACTATACTGTATCTTCATTAATGCTTTGGATACTGAGAGCCTGGAGCACGATTATTAAATTTGCAGATGACAGCTAGGGTGGAAGGACTTCCAGTACACAGGAGCCAGCCTAAGAGTTCAAAATGATCTAGCCAAACTGGAGAAACTATCTAAAAAACAGAAGGCAGTTTGATAAGGACAAGGAAAAGTGCAAACCTGGCATGTGTTTCTGGATGAGCAGACATTTGACAAGGCAACACCTGGCTACACAGCCGTTCTGCTGAATTTAGGTGTTAAGTGTGTGTCACAGCGCCTTGCTGCTGCAGGGAAGGGTGAACATCATACTAGGTCACACCATGCAGTAGTGAGATGTGTGAAAACACAAAGTGATACTCCTCCCATTTGGCACTGGTATGGCCTCAGCAGAAATGAGGCATTTGGGATGCTACAGTTTGAGGAAGCATTAACCAGCGGCCTGGAGGAAAGCAGCAAGAGCAACTAGTCATGGTGTAGGAAAGGATGGAGAGAATTAGGGCTGTTCCTGCCAGGGAAGAAAAAACTGAGAGGAGATGCAATAAGGCTTTCACAATCAAAAACAGTAGCTCCAAAGGAGATGGGAGACTTTAACAAGTCTGCTGGGATAGCAAGACAAATGGGATTAAATTGCAGAAAGGAGATCCCAACACAAGTGCCCCCCAGGAAGGGCAGCAAAGCCCTGGCAGGACCATGCTGGGGGACTGTGGGTCACTGCACCAGAGGCTTTTCATGGACACATTGGAGAAACATCTGCCAAGGGCTATTTAAGTGTGTGGACTCTGAATGAGAGATGGCAGGGCGGACCTCCCAAGTGTCACACAATATAACACTGCCATCTCTCCACATGCCTGTGAGCAAGAAAAAGACTCTGGTAGCTGTGGTGGAGGTCGCTAACATTTGTCTCTTGGTGCTACCGAAAGGAAGTCAAGTACCATGGTTTCTGTTTTAAAGATGAGGAAACTGAGGCACATATCCCTGCTTGGATGGAAGTTTGGCATTTGGTTGAGCACAGAGCTGGGCAAGAAGGCCAGCGCTCTCTCCTCCATCTCTCTCCAGGATGTACAACCCTGTCACCAGGGATCTGGTGGAGCAGTTGCCCAGCTGGAATATGCTTTTTGATAAAATTATCAAGATTAGAGCCAGGGCTCATTTTTGTGTCTATGTTATGTTGCTCAGGGAAATAGTTAAGAAAAACATTGTGTTTTGATTTATAGAACAGTTTAGAAAAAGTTTAATTCCTTTCATGAGGTGTATGCATAAGAGAAACCTGAATATTTCATTGCATTTCATTTGTCTGTAAAATTGATGCATCCTTCTTTCTCTCCAAGGGGGTCTTTTCTACCCTGTAAATTTCTTTCTAGAGTTACACATTGCAAAAGGTGAGGTATTTGTCTGTTATGCCAAAAGGAAGAGGGCAGTTAAAATAATAGACTTAATTCTTCTGATCTGTAGATGGAAAGGCTGAAGAAGCTTTGACCTCCTTTGAAAAATCTCAGGAGGGCAGAAACTGAGCGCTATTCCTAAAACGTCCTTACAAAGCATTTTGAAATCCCTTGATGACAAATACCCCACGGCAGTGACTGTGTCAGTACCTAACTGTGCTGTATCAGCAAGATTGCAGCCAGCGATTGAGGGATGCAACTATCCCACATCACACCTGGGCACTGTGTCTGGTTTGGTCCCCCAAGGTCAAGAGGGACACTGAAAAACTAGGCAGACCCCAGCAGGGTTGGAGGGGTAAGCGCACTGAGGTGGTTATGGGGTGGGAGATCTTGGCACATGAGGAAAGGCTGAAGGGATTGGGTTCATTCAGCCTAGAAAAGCGAGGGCTCGGCAGGATTTCATCTCAGTCTTTCAGTGCTGGAAACATGCAGGACTTGGCTTGGCAATGCCCTACATCACCTAACCTAAGGCCCTGCTTTCAACATGCATTGGCCCAGCTGCTCTTTCTGGCCCCAGCCAGGCTGGGCTTTCCCCCAGTTTTTGTTTCTCTCAGTACAGCAAGTTGCTGGAGAGTCAAAGAGGCAGCGTCTTCACAGGATTGTCTCTTACCTCTGCTTTACCTTTCCTCCTACAGAGATACAGCTCCGCAGTAGCAACAGCTGGCAGCAAAAGGGCATCTTTAGCATCCTGTCAGCTACACCCATGCAAAGCAGCTGTATACAACACAGACACAGTAGCTACACCACCCGTTTTAACATACATCTCCCTGCTACCGAAGGTAGAGCTACACCAGTGCTAGGTCTGCAGTGGCATGTCCCCAGAAAGGACTAGTGATGGCACACTCCAGCCATATGAGGTGCCAGGGCCTGGATGCTGGATGCTCGCCAGTGGCAAAAGCAACTCAGCAATGGAAAGTGAAGAATATGAATTTCAAAATGTCGTCATTGGCCCAACTCTGTTCCAGCTGGAGGCAGTTGGAAAAAAGTGGACAGTCTCTTTTTTTTTTCTTCTTTTTTTTTCTCTTTCAGCCCAACTTTTTAGTCCCTCACCTTCTGACTTTATTTTGGAACGCTGCTTAGTTATAAAATAAGCTGGACCCAGCCTGAGATTTCTCTCTCAGATAAGATCAGTTCAGCTAAAAGAAACTCTAGTAATGGAAAAGCTCATATGTCAAGAAAATGGAATCTAGCAGTATTTAAAAGAAAAAGAGGGGGGGGAAGGGGAAAAAAAAAAAAAGCAGCAGCTTGTCTCCTATTCCTTTTTTAATGAACAAAATAATCTCGTAAAATCAACTAGCAGATCAGATAAATGAAACTTCTGCTTAGGGTTAGAAAGCATGGACATTTGTGTCCAGATACAATTTGCATGCATCTTCATCTCTGGTTTTGTTCCACTGCACTAGCTGCCAGCAGCATCCTTCCACAGCCTCTCCCCAGGTTACAATGGCTGAGATCTGGCTCCCTCTCTGCCTTCATATCAGCTCCATATCTCCTTAAGAATGCGAAGTTTGATCCATCTCCTACTGACTTGAGTGAGAGCTTGGTCAGATGCAGAGGTATTTTTTCAAGCTTTGAAAAAATAAGTACCTGTGCAGAGGTAGGATGCTCTAACATATGTGGCCGAGTGGGTGCCCCCTGGGGTGGCCGCCCTCCACTTGCCAGGCCAAACCAAAGCACACAGACCAAAGTCCAGGGACCGTCCTGCCCCTGAGTGCGTGCGAGGGTGGGAGATGCCATGGAGGATGCTCACGTCCATCCTGCCTCCCTCAGCTCGGGTGAGCGACAGCTCCAGCTGCTGTCTGGGGCCCACCCTGCTGAAACCCGTGAGACCTTTGCCACCAACTTTTACTCAAATGGGAGCACATCCTTAACAACCTACCTGAAACGCCACGTGCAGCTGAGCTTGGAGGAAACCTTTCCCTTTCCTCACGCAGCCCGTAGACCAAGCTCCCACCTCACGCCTAATGGAAGAAGCCTTGAAATACCAGACAAAGCCAGTGAAGTAATTTTTGCATGACTTGCAAAACACCGAGATTACGAGAGCAAGAGGGTCCGTGTCCAGAGACACAGCTGGAGGTGCACCACCGCTTTACTTTGAATGTTTGCTCATGAGCTTTGTCAACAAAAAAATTTGCATGTAACGGATGCCGTTGCCATTTTTTACTGTAGTTGCTGACAGAGATAACTCATTAGGTGATGATCTCCAATGTAAATTTTTTTTTAAGGATTTTTTTTTTTTTTTAAACCACAGCATTGCAAAGCGACTGTTGAAAAAAGGGGCTCTTGGGTATGGCCACAAAGTTCAGGAGGACAAACTGGAAAACGAAAGGCCGCGATATTTTAAAAATAACACCAACTGCTACTGCCTCTTTAGGGCTAGAAACATTGCCCCCTCCCGCCGGGGCCCAGGGATTTCTCCTGCCCGGCAGCTCCGCCCCGCCCCGCTCCGCGGCCCGGGCGGGAGCGGCGGGAAGCACGACACTGACACCTAGTGTCGGCCAGCCCTCTCCCGCCCCAAAATAACTCTCGTTTCAGAAACAAAAATCACTGAGGGGAAAACCCCCTTCTTTCCGCAATACTTTGCCGCGAGCCTTGCTGAAGAGGGGCGGCCAGGGGCAGCCCAGTGCCGCTGGCTGAGGGCAGGGCTGCCCCCCGCTCGTTCGCACAAAGCCGGTTGCTGCTGAGGGCAGCAGCAATTCCGGGGGTACCTGGCCCGCATTTGAGAGGGGCTTTGACAGCTGGGAAGCACGTAGTCAGGAGAGGGAGAGGAGGTAATGGCAGCAGGAAACTCCCATTTTCCAGTCAACGACTGTGCAATGATGGGAACACATCCCAGACCCCCAGCACTTTCAATCTTGTACAAGACTCCGCTTGCACGAGACTCTTACTAAAGTCCTTTCTCTAGTACGAGCAAAGGCGGTTTTTCACAAGACTTACTGATCAGAAGAGACTTCACCTGCATTTAGCAGAAAAGGCCTTTCCCTCTGGACCAGGAGTCCCGAATCTGCCCTGAGGATCACCTGCTCCAGCGAGCCCCACCGAGGGCACCCACCGCTCCGAGGGCTCCTGCTGCAGATGCGGAATAGGAAGCCTCCCAACCCAGGTTTGTCCCAGCCTCCGTGAGGGGGTTAACCTTCTGGTTAGTTTTCCCTACTCTTCGTAGAAATATACTTACACATTTTTTGAGTTTTAGGGCCTTGTTTTCCTGGGGTTTGTTTTTTTTAAATGAACATGAGAATACTCTTGCAGTTTCCGTAAAGTACAGGTTTACACCTGCCGCAATGCATCTGTTATCCACTTTACTGGAATTATTTTCCCACACAACTCCAGTGCTTTGGACTTGGCTTGGAAATACACGGGGCACACATCAGTAACGCAGCCTGTTGCCCTGCCACCCAGGTAACTTCTTTAATGGATGAAACACCAAGCGCGTACCAGAGCTAAGGACTTATATACAATAACCAAGTCAGTTTATTTCAGAACAGCTTGAAAGCAGCATTTGGTTACATCTCAGCCCTGCAAACAGAAAACCATTTCTTACAATGCAGAAAGTGTGATTTCTCCCTGAAAGCAGTTGTGACACCAGTCAGCATTTCCAGACCAGCCATTTATAGCAGACATCCTACTGACAGGTTATTTATAACACTGGCTCTTTGGACTGTGATCATAAAGGAAAACAGAGATTGTTATCATAAAAGATATGCATGAGCTCAACACCAATTCATCACAGCTGAGCTTAAAGGCTCACTCTTCCGACCTTTATAACAATTCCTGGAGACAAATGGAAAGTCATTTAAGTATCAGCTGACACATCCCAGGGGACGCCTTCCCCTACCTGGCCCTGCAGCCCGGCAGCTCAGTCAAGCCTCTGCCTCTGCAGCCCAGGCACTAAGATGCTAATAGTCCACTTCATGCTCCAAGAGTTCAGCAGAAAAACATAATAAACACCTTTTACCAAAGAAGGGACTTCACCCAAGAGCACTGCTGTTTTCAGTCTTGTGAAGCTGTAGTCACAGGCTCAGGAAAGTAATTTCTCACTGTTTTAAAATTCACTAGAGAAAAAAAATCTGAGAAGCTTAGGCTCAGAGAGTTCCTAGTTTAATGCTTAACACAATGTTTTATTCCTCTTGTCATTTAGGTCTTTGTCATACACAGAGCAGATACTGTATCACTGAAGTCTAAAGTTTCATTAATGGCTTCACTCACAGCAGATTTGAGGCCCTGGATAATTCTTTAATGGGATTTAAATTAAATTACTAGAATTAGGATATATTTTTGTTTGAAAACAGTGATTAACTAACTTTGGTTTCACAAGCTTTGAAAAAGGTATATAGAACTGTTTGTAGTGAATACATATTTATATTAATGTCAATGGGGATCAGAGGGCTGAGATAATTATCTCTTAAATCCACCAAGAACAAAACACATTGCCTTAGAAACCTGGGGGTGTGGGGGTCCATCTGTCACCTTTGAGTAAAGGCCAAGACACCTGTATTTACCTGTAACTTAAAGATATCAGCATAGGATTCTCACCCTTGAGTTTCAACAAATCGAGCTACACTTGACAAAATACCTCCAACGTTTCTTCTCTTTGAAGTAGCAGTAACAGGCTGTCCACCATTGCATCCAGCCCACAGCTGCACTGGGCAATATTTTGCAGCATGTCAGCTCCCAAACAGGATAGCAGAATAGTTGCTAACATTAAATTGGAAAAGCAACCATTTTATTCCTCATCTATGCCCATTCTCCTCATTTCTCTGCCCTCTCCAAAAAGATCCAAGCCTCTACCAAACCCACCCCCAACCAAGCAAAACCAAAAAACAGAAGCAAACAAACTGATATCTCTTTCTTAATTTAGAGGTATCACTACCATGGCATTTTCATTCCTGGGGTATAAGCAGTGGGAGAGGCGTCTCTGACCCTGACGTTAGGGAATTCACACACTAAAGAGGTACCAGACAAAACAGGAAGAAGCCAATGCTGAGTTTTCAGCTAATGCTGGAATAAGATAACCCCCAAATGACACCAGGCATCTGGAAGTTGTCTGCAGTATGCATCAACAAATTGTTTTCAGAATTAGACAAAAATCAAATGAGAAAAAAAATTTGAAATAAAAGCTCTAGAGACAATTAGAATAGAGGCAATAGATTTTGCATTACTGAAAGAATAAAGTCAGTTCATCCCTACAGACCAATTCCAAATCATGTTTTGCAACCATCTATTGAAAAGGCCATCTGGTTGCACTGTGGGGCCCGAACGATCTCACATCTTTGGGGTGCACTACACTGGATCCTGAAATTTGTTTTTCTTCACACTGAAGATCTTTTCATAGGCTAGCTTCAAGGGTTAATTTCAGAAAGTTTCTCAAAGTAGGAAGGCAAGCGGTCACCTATACAAGGGACTTTTAACATTTCTCCGTGAATGTAATAGTTTGGGCAATTTTTGAGAGCGGATCAGATGCTAGTTAGCACACTGAACTCAGCCCAAGGAAATAACAACCGCAAATCATGGTGACTGATGTAATTTGACAGCAAAGCTTCCTTCGATGCAGAGGAAAGCATTCTTCCTGAGGGAATAAGGGGAAAAGGACAAACACAAAGTGGAAAAACCCTACACCAACCACCAAAATGACATGCCAGAGTACCGGGAGACTCCGCGTGCAGGCGGCAGGCAGAAAGCCCCCATTTCAGCACTTGAAATGCCAATTCAAAATTCCCAAGTAAAGCCTACAGAAATACCCAGAACCCCCGAGACACAGCAATGAGCCCCTGAGCGGGAAACGGCGAGAGCAAGAGCTAGGCCTAGAAATGGGGCGAGCTCGGCATTTCCAAAGGCTCCCAGAAAGAGACTGCACTGGAGTAAGAGTTCAGTTCAAACAACAACATTGGATCAAACCCACTCGAGTCATGATTTTTAGAATAAATAAATGAAGCCAAACAGCCGTTATGAACTGCTAGCGATCTCTAACCAGCACCACACATGCGTTCTCAGGCTTGGTGAAAGGCGAGAGGTGGCTCCCGATGCCCACAGAGGCATTCGCCGCCCAGGAGCTGCTCACGCCTGCGCTTTCTCCTGCTTCGGCCGATCTAAACCCGGAGCAATAGAAGACCTACTGCTCCATTTCAGTGTCAAAAACATCAAGCTGAAAAATTAAGAATTCAGTAGATGGTACTTCAAAAGCACTTCTTAAAGACAGTATTTAAAAAAAATAAAATCCACAAAGTTCTTTTGTGAACAACGCGAGAACAGAAGAACAAAGGAGTATTTTAATCAACATCTCCACACGCTGAACATTTCTCTAAAATGCCAAAATTTTACAATGAGAATCACATCCCTGGCTGGAGTAACAGCACCAGAAGAGTGGTCAAAGCTCAGTCATCCTACGCGTAGGAGAAACCTCCACAAAAGTGAGCAAGACTGTCGATATTCAATATTGTCTAAACCAGACACTCCTTGTCCCAAAATGCTATATTCAAATGTATATTTAAGTGAGAATAAAATGTGTGGTAAAGCTAAAATAATGAAACTACAGTCTTGAGTGAAAATCTTTTCAGGAGATTATTTGCTTTTCCTTCCGGCACATTTTAAATTGACACACCAGGAAACTGAGCACTGAAGTAAACTCCCTCCAACCCCACCAAAAGAGAAAAAAAAAAAAAAATTAGTTCTCTGAAGTCAGATTATTTTCTGCTTTCAAACAAACAGGGTTTTTACAACAAATCCTTCTAAGTTAGAACAGCTTTCACAAAACTTTAAATTTCTCTGAGTGGGCTTCTGAACTGTCATTGCTGGTTATTATTAGTAGGCACAGAAATTCCCATTTTAATTAGAAACTTTATTTTGAAATACATTACACAGTTTACATGTGAAATGCTTTCACTGTAAGATATTTCATAACATTGCGCTGAGCAAAATGGCTGACCAATTTCCTTGAAGCTCTTCCAGTTATGTTTTGTTTTTATTAAAACTATCTTACAGAACTAAGATGCAACTTAGGCATTTGTATTCATAAGCTAATTACTATGTTTACCTTAGGGAAAAGATATCTACTTAACCATTCCAATTAACTATGTGTTTCAATAAAGACGTTAAGCATTTGGCATAAGACTGAAAGAAACCCGAGTCCTAATTAAACCTGTATTCACCAAAGATTAAAAAAAAAAAAAAAAAAATCTTCATGATCAAACTACTTTTTTAATAAGGCACAGTCAGACAAGTATTTATAAAGACTGGCTACCAATTCAGTTTCACCTGCACACCCTTCCTGCTGGTCCATCAAAAGTAATCTGAAAGTTGTTTTCCCTGTCTGCTGCTGAGACTTTTCAAGAACAAGGCAGAGCAGTAAGGCAACTAAAAGAACAAACATGCAAAGGACTTTGGCATTTGGGATGGATTCTGAACATCTGCAAAGTAGTTCATTTTGTAAATGGAGCATTCACCTGTTATTAAAATGGTGGCCAACTGTGATAAGGAAAACAGAAGTGGTGCAAGCAGTGCCTGTTTGCAAAAGGGTATTTTAATAGGAATAAACAAGATGTCTGGTATGCTTTCAGGTGAAGACTTTGCATGCAGCAATTCCCATAACTTTCAAAGAGAACCTAAATTGAATTCTGAAATTCCCCTCTGCCACTCAGAAAAGCTGAATGTACCAGGAGGTTGCCTGACAGCAGGTGAAATACCAGGGAATGAAATCTCCATTTAGATAATGAGCCAGTACTGCCATCCTACTTTGCATTTCTTATTAGAATGAAAGGAAGCCTTCAGGAATGGTAACTCAAATAATTACACCATTATTTTGGCTGGAAGAAAGTTCAAGAACTCTTAAGATGTGATGATGTTTAAAGAACATGAAACAATTCTACCCACAAAGAATAAAGAATAAAAAATAAAAATAAGAGAAGCCTTACTTTCCCCTCCCCATTAAATCTTTGAGGAATAATTGCTTGAGCTTAGCACTGTATGGCTTCTGTTGCCTCTGAATGCTTGACAGATACTCTAAGAATTATCATTTTCAAGCTACTGTTTGTTTTCAGTTTTAAGTCATTTCAAATTCAAATAAAAATACTGCATCTATTTCACTTTAATAATCAAACTGAGCATAAAAACCATTAAAAGGGTATTTCTGATACAAATTTGTATCACACTAAAATACTATTTTATAGCTAATTGTAAAACAAAAAGAATTAGAATATAAAAAAGTTTTTAAAAAATTCTTTTGCACAGCTGAACTCATAGTGCAGGTTTAAGATTTAAAAAATCTGTAAATGAAGTAGTCATAACAAATGCTGAATATAAAATACATTCTAAAATATTTTACAGAATGGCTGAATTACCAAGCATAAGAACTGAGGATAAAGGATGTTAATGACAAGCAGCCACATACAGAACACAAAGCAATAAGTTTAAATCAGACTATTTTGGTTTGTGTAGCCCTTTATTAGCAACTAAAATAGAAGATATCTGTTGTACATCACGGGTAGTAACTGACTATACTGGAGTTTTATTATATTCTAATACAGGATCATTTATAAATGCGTTGTTTTCCTTTTTTTTTCTTTTATTAAAAAGCTTCCACCCCTTTTTCCGTTTACAACTTGCAAAACTATTCTGAAAGCTGAGTACATGTGCACAGGTCTGCAAAGAGTGCAAATTTCGGATATGGTAAATGCTTTACATGTTGTATTTGTAGGGACTGTCTACCACCATGCCTTCATAGCCATCATCATTTAAAAAAAAAAAAAAAAAAAAAAAAAAAAAAAAAAAAAATCACAAAATGTTTCGATACCAGCCTTCCTTCCATTGTCCTAAACAAGAAAGCATTTTTAAATGAGTTGAAACTAAGGAAGGACTACACCTACTAGAAAAGAAGAGAGTTCTATTAGTTTGAGGTTTCAGTATACCCAAAGACCAGGGACTGTATCTTTGTAAGGGCTAGGCTGGGACCCCGTATACAGAGCGTGTGCAGGTGCCATCCCTGAGCATTCAGCGGTTCAGTGGACCATAAGTGCTCCAGCTGCATAACTCACTGAGCTGTCTTGCCAGTTTCGACACTGGCTTGACTGAGCATAATTCAAAAATGAAAAGCTCATATTCATTCCATTCTTCTGGAGCTCGTTGATAGCCTGAAGAGAGAAAAAACAGGTGTTTAAAAAAAAAAAAAAGTATCTGTGAAATTATGACATTTTCTAGATCTCAGTCCTCTCTCCTCCCTCCAGGGGTCCTTGCACATGTCTCATAATAATATAAGCACCTCCGAGTAATTTGTGGACCTAACCCATTTCTGTGCCATTTACTGACACTCCCCCTGCTGCACTACGTACATCCATGCAGTTCTATAAAGCAATACTGAACAACCTTTCAAAATAGATCCTTTAGAAATAATGCTTTCAGTTCGATAGGGAATTTATACAGAAACACAGATGCAACAGAACAGAACCCAACTTTTTAGACCGCATTTCTGCCATTAAGGAAAAAGAATGTATGAAGATGATTTATTAAAGTGTGACAATTGGCAAAAGTGAATGAACAGAATTTAGCTCAGATTCACTGCAAAACTAATCATTATCTGAGGTTAAGCGTTGGATATTTTTGCAGAGTTGTCATAGTACTGAGTTTTGATATATGCATCCCCAATATTGATATTGCTCATACAAACTTTTATATACTCCACTTTAAAAGGTTCCTCTATATGTTATCCATATAGACTACATTTCCAGGGAATTAGGTTTTCCCTTTTAAAAAGGTTAACATGCTTCCTGTTTCAGATTTGAATTACAGTAAAAATACAGTAAGATTCACTCAAGCAATATGACAAATCTGCAGTACTCCAGCAGTGCTGTAAAGCAGCTGTGACCCAATTTAGACAACTAAGTTAAACCAGGTTTATGTCTGCACTGCATCACCAAAGCAGAATACGGTAACTAGAAAGTACCAGTTAATCTGAATTCTACTTGCCATGAATTTATGAGTTAATGGTGCACTGCACTAATACTTACAGATGCAATCTCTCATCATATTTGCAAAACTCAAAAACGCTGCCAGACATCACAAGGCACTCACAATAGCTAGCTAATAGCAATACAGAAAAAATATATACATTTGTAAGTACTGATTCAAAAGAGTAAATATGTACTTCTTCAGGGAGATAGATTTATATGTTTGTTTATTTAGGGCCAAGAGAAAGTGAATTATTGTATTTCATTGAAATTCAAAAGGAACATGGTACCTCATCTCCCTTAGGGAACTGAAGACCCTCAGCCCTTGTAAGAGCTTACATTTGTCTATATGCAAGACATGGAAATTGGAGACCAAATTGAGAACGCTTGGAAAAATAAATTAAGACTTGTCATTTTACAACTAAGGAATACTCCAGCAATATTGTGTTTAAAACAAATGTAAGCATTTTGCCCAAAGTTACATTTTTCAACAAATCAAAAGTTACTTACGTTTAATAATACGCCAATAGGATGTCTTCCACATATTGTATTATGGTATTTCTTCAAGTAATTGCTAAAAGATACAGGATCTAGCTGCTCTATAATGCTCATACCCTGAAAAAAAAATTGATAGCAATGATTACTTCACACAGTCATAAGCAGGTGTTTATACACCACCTATTTATGACAACACAGAATACTTCAGGAGGAAAAAACCTCCACTTTATATCAAGGGTATCAAGGGAATCTCAGCATTTGAGCTCTAGCTTGTAGTCATCTTGTTGCCATCCCTTGCCAAACTAAAAGTGCAGGAGCTCTTCCAAAGCTGTCAATGATCCACAGATCTGTGAAGCTATCTTTGCAGATACCAGTGAAGCTCATGTTAAAAAAGCTCCTCCCGCAGACTAACTGATCCCCACCTCCAAGGATGCCCTACTTCCATAGGATTTTGTACAGCAATAACCAGACAAATTTACTAAAAGGGCAAAGCAGGAAGAAGTTTTGCCTCCATCTCCTCTACCTGATAACAGGGCTCAGGGCTGAGCACTTGCCTGGGACTTCTGGATGTCCAAAAACCCTAGAGAAATCATCAATATACACACATGCAATTCAAGCACGTAGCAAGTGTAATATATCCTAGACACATCAAGCTTGCAAGGCAGTTGTTCTGGGCACAGGCTGGCCATCTGCTCAGAGCATAAAAAACAGATCCAGAACATCTCTAAAGCACTAGAAAGTTGGTGCACGGCAGAAACATAAAAGCCAGGAGATGACACTTCCACTTTACAAGAGGCAGTCACATATATACATCCTTTTCTCCATCCACAGTAAGACCCATGATCCCATGGAGTCATACTATGAAAACCAGCACATGTATGGAAAACAAAACCTTCCACATAAACATTTGCATTCTTAAAAGCAAAAAGAATCCTACAACTCCAGATACAGCCTACTCTTACCCCATTCCACAGAGTAGATCAAATACAGTGAAAGTAGTTTAAAGCAAGTCTAAATCAATTATTGTCCAGGTTTTCTCATGGCTTTGCAATTTTGCCTGTATTAGACTCCATTCTCTTGTGTTTTTCCTTCTTCTGAAAATGATTAATTCCCTTCACCAGGTAAATGAGCTCCAGACACTCCCTAATTCAGTAAGAGACATAGCTGTGCTTCTTACATGTAGCTGATGAAACTGCAAAGTTTTCCTTAGAGACTGAAAAAATCCATACACTTTGCATGGGAACAACAGGAGATTGATATTAGAAAGGGAGAGAATTTCTCCTAAGGTTTCTGCAGTTGTCCCAGCCCCTTCCCCTGCTTTTGGAAAAGTATGGGTGATAAAAGGAGAAACCACGGTGCAGGAAGCAGTCGGTCTGTCTAAAGACTCCACCTCAAGAGTGAAACCTCTTGAATACTCTGCAAGGGTGTTGGCTGATCTGGCAGATACACTTAATTATTCAGACTGGATCACAGCTTACAATGGAGGAGCTTGAGATTCCCAGGAGAGTCAGGGAGGATTAGGAAACAGCAACCATAACCACCACCTTTATGTACTTTTAATTAAAACCAGACATAAGATGAATTCATAAAGAGATAAATTTTATGGAAAAATAAAACCAAACTATGCTGACCAATTGCTGGCAAGAGCTCAGTTCTTCCAGGGTCATGGAGAGGGTGTTTGGACCCCTGGCTGGTAATTACAGCTGTTACTCACTCCAGATCTACAGAACCTAAATGAGTGCCAAAAAAATAAAGGTAGCTATTCTCTAACTAGCAGTCATTACATAGATACCATTGCATTGCTAAAGTTTAAACAGCATGTCTTTGAACCATTCATTTACTTGTAAATTGTACATGTCAATACACAGCTAAAGAAAGCAGAACCAAACTTAACTATATACTCAAGTGAAACCAAACACGCATTATTCAGATACTGAACAGCTCAAGAGAATATATTTTATCCATTTGTATATCCTTTCACAACTTTTTAAAAAATGCAAATGGCTGCTCCATTGAGAGACTCATTTTATAGCTGTAAGTCACTGGAACATACTGGGCAAAGGCATTTGAGCATTTGTCTCAAATGAATGGACATGGATTTATCAGAATGCCTAGTAAGCTTATTTCAATGCACAGTTCAGCACTGCAAAACATTTAGAGCTATGCAGTTCATCCCAGAAAATGCTAACAGAGCTCCATACATCACAGATTGGAGAAAATCCATAGGAAATGGCTATTAACACATATCCTATAAGCACTCAGCTATACTGAACTTTTCAATCTTTTGGATTTAAAATTCATTGTGGCAGAGGAGCAAAGACGACTAAGCTTGTTCCTCAGTCTAAAATGGTGTTGAGGAACAAAGGAAACATTTTTGTCAGGTTGTATTTTATTTTTCTAAAAAGCAGAAGTATGAAGCTAATAATTTTCAGTATTCAGAATAACTCAGCTGGGTGTTGTTTAAAACAGAGTTAAAATACATGACAAAACCCACATGATAAAAACGCAAACCATCACATGGTTCTGCAGTTTATCACATGGTTATTATGGCACCACATAGAAATTGCATATCTCAGTTAACCAGACACTGTAAATGGCATCTACAATATCCTAGCACAGTGCACTTAATATGATTAAAAGCATTACATTCTTAAATACCATCCCCTATAGGATCAAGTATCCACAAGCTTACAAAAAACAAAACAAAACACCCACCAAAAAAACCAAAACAAACAAAAAACCCCAACCCACAGGCTTATTTTATACTATACTCCAATAATGCTTTGGCTAGTTAAGTTTGCAATCAGTTACTTCAGCTGCTTCTTCACGCTTAAAAAAATATAAACCAGTAGCACGCTTATGGAAGTAGAAACAAACTTGGTCTTAGCACTAGCCATTCCAACTCTCTTTGCATGTGTGAGTCACTCAGACTAGAAGATAAACAACCAACAGGAAAATTACTGGCTGGGCACAGCAGAGAGAGCAGGGTGCTGGCCATCCAGGCAGAGAGTTGTGGTCTTGCATCATGCCCAAGCTAAGAAGCCTTTCCAGGCTGGAGCACTGTGGAAGGTGCTGACACACCGTAGTGGCACTTGCAGAAGCCACCAGAATTCAGCAGTTCATCAGTCACCTGAGAAGCCACTCGTGCTGTGCATGGCTCCTGCACAACAACTGCTGGCTGTTCCTGCACGGCTCTCCTCACCCGCATTATCCTCTCCCTTCAGCATTCAGGGTAACAGAATCCTCCTATTGACTCAAGTGAGGCATAAGGTTTCACAAATAGATATAAAATGAACAACCTGGCAATGAAGACTGAAGCGAGCAGTCTGCATTTTCTGGCTAGCCGTAATCAAAAAATAATTACTCTTCAACATCTTACAGAATACTCCCCGCTTTTATTTAAAAAGATGGTAGGTATCAGGTTATGATATACAAACAAATTATTGCACATCAGCTGCTCAATTATAACTCTTCATTTGAGGATTCTTCCCTCAGGTACCCCTATTAACCATGGGGCTGTTTACTCCTTTCACCGTCAATTCACAAGGTACACTGTGGTACCCCCAGGGTAACAGCGGTCACATTAAGAGTTACCATGGAGAAACCGATGTCTGCCCAGCAATATTTACTACTCTGTGTTTTTTTTATGCTGGAGTCTAAGGGCTCTAACTTAAAATCACAGCAAATAAGATTTCTCACAGTGGTTACCAGGTTAGTAAATCTTCAATGCCCAAAGCGTTTAGCGTTGTTTATGCACTAGCCAGGAAAATCATCGTGCATCTGTACTTAAGGTCCAGTCTAAATAAAAAAAAAAAAGAGACCATTGTCCTCCCACAAAGGCATTTCTAAGGAAAAGAAATTTCATCTTAACCCAGAATATCTGCCTGCTTACAAAGCGCTCACCCAACTGCTTTCCTAGTTAGGTCCAATAAAATTATTGGGCCAGTAATAGCAGAGGTTAAAACCTCTGGTGGTTTTAGTACAGTTTTGTCTCTATCTTAGTATTATTTTCTCTGTGGAGAGGCCTAGTGGTTACAACAATATGAGTTTCTTTAGCATGCCAAATGACATTAAAAAATTCAATACTTATCTAAGGAAACAAGAAGTAGCTGAGTGGGGCATACAAAATTGAATAAACTCCTTCCAAAAGCTGGAGAAACGTGACAGGGAGATCTTTGTGGCATTGTGGATAGCGTCCCAAGTGTACCCACAATACTGCTAAAAAGAAATTTCTGAAATTCACCGAAAGTAAAACCTACTCTGTACAAAGTTTGAATACAGAGTCATGTGTTCAGACATGGCGTTATATAAACAGGCAAAAAATAACCACAGTATACTGCTACGCAACATGTTTAGTTTTCCAGTTAAACTTAAGACTGAAAAAGTATTTTCATAGTTATTAAACGGTAGATATCATTTTCAATGTTACAAAAAAATGTCATCTCCTTTTGGCTGAATAACTACCAAAAGAAAGAGTTGGTGCAGCAACATATTCACTAAAAGTAATTAAATGCCAAAGTCCAGTCTTTCTACAAGCTTTCACCACAGAAGTTAACAAGGGGAAACTAATGTTTGCTAATGCACCTTAATCTGTTCTCCTGCAAAAAACACTCAGAGCTGCAAATTCTGGGACTCTGTAGAAAAACACTTGTCTTTATAGAGAAACTTCTCAACTGACAACAAAAACTATTAAAAATGGGATAAACAGAATGAAGGCAAATTATTTACTGTTTCCATTCCAGTGATGAATAGTGGAAAAACAAAGAGATTAATATGGATACACAAAGCAAAAAACTCCAGAGATCTCTCCAGCAGATAGGATTTATTCCTTTAAGACAAGGAAAAAAATTAACATGCCCCGAATAATGACAGTTTTCTCTTCTAACATATTTTACAGAAGTTACATAAATGATCCAAATAGTTTTAAAACAGATTTTAAGGTTACGTATTTCCAGAAGAATGACTTCTATTCCGTGCCTTAAGTATAGTCTTGAATGCTAACACAATTTTTTCATTTAAAAAGAAATCCTTGGCTCCTGTGACTGCAAAGAAAATGCAACAGAATTGGCATCGTGATGTTTATGTATTTAGCATTCCTTTCAGCCATTTGCCAAACCCAGAATGAAGTATGGTCTACTGCTTTTCCCCACCACCTGCTACAGAATAAGGGGCAAGGGGAAGACTGCTCCCAAGGAAACGGCCCTACAGTCTCTCCTCCTCAAAATGGATGTTGCTGAAACCATTAGCATAATCACAATGCTGTTTCAATATGCAGGTATCATAGCTATCAAGCCTGAACTAACTACCACAATACTCGATTCATATCTCTTATTGTTTCTCTAAAACATGAGAGGGTATGTGGGCAGGAATTATATTACACTAGGGCATTTTAGGTAGGTGAACATGCATTTATTCTCATAAATTATGCTTACTAGATTATACCCGCAATATATTGTGCGCAGTCAGTATAATGGAGGATACTAGCTAAAAACAACAGCTAACTTCTTATTGTGGTAAACAAAGGAAAAGTATACATTCAATAAAATAGCTAATCTATAATATTTTGTTAGAGAAATTTCTAAAGTGTTCAAAGAAATGTAATGTACAGGAGAAATTTGTTAGTTATTTCCACCAAATCTGAAAACTTACCATTTTATCTAGGTGCTCAATGGATCTATAAATTTCTCCTTGGGATTCATCATAGTAACTGTAACGGAACCTCTGACCTTGAAACAAAAATCATGTATAAAATAAAAAAGGGAAAAATCGTAGCTAAAACACTCCCTAATACTTACTAAATAATTGAAATTATAGTATTTGTAAAGTAGTAATCTTCAGTTATTTTATACTTTTTAGCTCCACTGAGAAAATTCTAGGGCAATCATGAAAGTAGCAGCCCAGAAGCAAAGTAAAAAATACATGACGGGCAGCTATATTCCTAAAGAAAAACCTACTATGTAGAACTGACACTGCAGTATCACTTATTAATTGCCTGTTATTGCCTTGGAATCCAATTCTATAAATTAAAAAGTAAAGCAACATTTCATTTTGCTATCCCTCTTGACAAAGTCAACCCTGGAGTCAGCTACTTCTGCTTTCACAACAATACCCACAGTAAATGAAGGTTAAAAGAAAAAGTTCATGATAATTCAATGAAGAGTTCTAGATGATTCATTAGCCACAACAGAACTCGGGTCATTCTTATATACCTCCACCTATTCCACAATTCAAAGACGAGTAAAATATGCACTTAATTACATAAGTTGACCAAAGATGACAATAAAAAAAAGGGAAGAAGGTCTGTTGTGTAACATAAAACATATCTTTCTGAAGCAGTCCCTTTTCCAGCTATTATCACACTTAAAAGAAAAATAAAGTGTTAAAGCAGGACAGAAGTCAAGGCTTCTGGAGTCTTTATAGCTCTGCCACCAAGATGAACTGGGATAGCTCTGGTGAATTGGCATAAATACTCCATTTGCTATCTTACCCAGCAGTAAAATGTACAAAACTTAATTCCGTCAGAGGGATGTTGCCATGTCCAGTGAATTTTTAGCTAATTAGTTTTGCAAGTTGCTTTGAGGTGCTTAAAAGAAGAGTAAAAAGAGCAAGAAACTTCAGACACTTATTTCATTGCAACAGTAGAGATGCATATGAACTCATACACCTTCACCATTTATTTCCTCCACTACACTGAAAACACATTACCACATTAATATTTTTCATCTATTGTTTCAGATTAAAAAAAGAAAAATCCTTTTTTAGCTTTACAGAGGCATTTAAGTTTGAAAGATACAGTTGCCAGAAGTTAAAATGTTCAATGTTTAATAAAATACTTTATTTGAAAATCACTACAAAATATTCATCATACTGTTATAATGAAGAGATGTGCAACTTACCCCAATGGCAAAAGTCAGAAGAAACCACAAAGAGGTTACTAGGATCAGCTAGGTATTTACTGAAGAGTTTTCCAAATTCCTGCTCTTTTGACTCACTCAGTGCTCCGACCAACACAGGAATAATAGTAAACTCATCCTTATGGCTTATAAGCAAAAGAAAAGAGGTTGTAATTCAAGTAACAGCTGAAGTTTTTTCAGGGCTTGTTAACTGAAATTGCAGTATGTTTTAAAAGGGCACTACTGAGTTGAAGATACAGTTAATTTGGTAAGCTCATACTAGGAAGTTGATTTAGAACCTAAAACTACTTCAATTTCAGGAAACAAATCCCCCCCACCAAACAGCATTTATCTTTGCTGCAAAGTGAAAACACCAGGTGAACAAAAAGCCAAGACATAATGAAACCAGCACCAAAGTAAGAATGAAATTCTCCTTGTAGAGATGCTGTGCAAATGTTGGGTAATTTTCCAATGTACGTGAAAATGCTGAAGATAGCACCCAGATGTACACTGATATTCCAGGGAAAATTAAAAATACTATGAAAGACAAGTTAAAAAAAAAGACAGGGGGAAAAAAAAAACAAAACCCAAACCCCACCACAAATTGACAAAAATTATCACCTTTAAAGAAAAAGTACTCAAAGTACTCATCTGAAAGAACAGGTGTAAACAGAACCTCTATTTCAAAATTAGTATTAAGGCTCCAAACAAACTTTAAATCCCACAGAAAACACCTATTAGTATTTGCACTTCTTTCAGAGATGCCTTGCAAAGAGCTATTGAGAAAGATTCATGAAAGCATGTCTAATATTAACTCTATTAAGCCAATATAAACATACAAACTTGTTTATAAGGGGTGTTCCAATTTCAACATTCAGGTGTTTGCTCCGTTCACAGTTTTATTCCAGCAACTAATCCTAGTCTCTGACCGTCTCCTCCCTCAAATTTTTGTTGGGGGGTGGGGAAGTGTGAGTATTAGACACCATATAGAGTATTATATACCATAAAGGGTATTATTACTTCCTACTGCACTTCACATGTAGTTCAAACATTTAATGCACATAATACTCATAATTCCTGTAGAAGAAGTAATTAGCCTTATTACCTTTCCATGGCTTTAGCAGTGTAAGGCAAATGCATTTCAATACTGTGTTCATCTTCATCTGTCTGTAGGGACATACGCTCAAACATTCCAGTCTTCCACAATTCTCCATAAACTGAAATGAATTAAAGATTAATTTTTACTACTTTTTTTTTTTAAACACTGTAAAGCAAGCTACAGTGCATTTTTAGCAGAACAAGCCCACTATGCCATATTACTTGCCTCCAAGGGCTGTCACCATAAACCACTTGTTTTTAAATAAATTTAGGATTAAGATTATGTTCAAGTCATTAAGATACAAACACTAATTGATTCAGTTTACAAAATAAGTGTGTTAAATCAGTGACATCTTGTTAGTATACTAAGAAAGAACATCAGTTATGATACAAAATATAAGTAACACAAATAAAACACATTTGAAAATATGCATGCATTTGCCCAGTCACTGAATTCTTATTTTCACAAACTATACTATCATATGTTTAAAAAAAACCAAACAAAAAAACCTGCTGCTCAGCTGAGCCATTACTGGATGTGTTACTATTTAATACAATTTATTATTAACTGAATCATGAAATCTAGAGACAGCGAAAACTGATTAAGTAATCCACATTTGTAAGTTATCTTTTCTGCTCTCAAATGTGCTTGGTGGTATGCAGACTCACTATGAAAACTCTCCACTCGATGAAAAATTTGATGTAGGGCTGTGCCTCCTTCTCTACTCCATAAAGGAGTTCTACAGAAACCGAAACATTTGTTACCGAAGGAAACTTCTGCAGGCACTATGTAGAAAGCCTGAACTAGCTTTCTTAATCACAGTTATGATGAAATAGCAATACATCTGCACTAACTGAAAAAGATATTGTATTATTTACCTCAAAACACATGAAAGTCAAAATATCAAATTTATCTTCGTCACACCTTTAAGCTTAGTCTGAAAGACTGGTATTTCATGGATTAACAGTTTTTAAGTTCTGTAGGCACTCTGCCAGTTGAAAAAAAAGTCACATGCAATAATGCACCCAAATAAAAGCAGCTTTTTGTTCCTCTATTATTCCTCTATCAGAAATAAACTCAAACCAACTAAAGCACTATCTTTTTTTTGCAGACAGAGTACTTCACAGAATAATGGAGCATGTGTGTAGTGGGCTATTATTCAAATGTAACACTTTAATTTTGAGATCCCTTTTAAAGATCACTTGTCAAGAGGCACACACTCATAATGGAAAAGATGAGCAAAGATTGAGAATTCTTTACTTGCAAGAGCAAGAGAAATGTTAAGGTTATAATATAGCAATGCCTGCAACCACCCTTCTTTCAGAAGTTAGCTTTCATTGCAGTAAAAACAGATTTATACTTGTATGCCACTTAAAAGCAATGAAGTGCCCGACAACAAGAGAGTCCTTGGCACTGCAGTACCACAGTTAATACTCAAGCCTCAACAATCTTCAAGATGTAAGCTTTATCATGCACTTACTCTTTTGGTCAATTCGGAGATCATACAGAGGTGTTCTATAAATGTCCACACTGGAAAGTGCACATCGGGAAAGGGGCACGTGATGGGAAGGCCCAAGAATGAAAATTTTTCGGCTACAACAATTAACACAAAAGCCCACAATTTAGACAACTGCAATTTGTAGTACAGAGACTTGGTTTAGAGTAACAAGTTTAATAAAAATGTACAAAGTGATACTTTCTGGTGGTTACCAGTAGTTTTACTCTGCTGTGTGTAAGACCACAGATCAATCTGTAGCCTAGCCTTGCTCGGTAACTCAGAAATGATCATGAGATCAGTTCAATAATGCTTCCCGTAGCCTTAAATCTCTTAAGCAGGTTATACATCAGAGGGCAGTCATCAGCTAGAAACCTGTCTGACTGGACTCATTTGGAGGCTGAATGATGTGCTATAGCCCCTTAGAACAGATCTTTGGATTCTCTCTTTGGACCAACACAACCTTCAGTTACACACCACCTTCAACAACTACACGTATGTGGCCTCAAATGAGGATTATGGATTTAACATCTATTCAGAGCTTTTCACTTATTTACTTGATTACCCTTACTTCAGATTTCACCAAATTCAAATTAAAGTCATTCTCGAATGCTGTTTTTATCCAGCTGTTGCATCAACAACAGAGACTTGGACCTGCACATTTGTAGCTTTAGCTGATACTGCAAGCTTTCACATGTCATCATGATGTTATTTCATCAAGTCCTCAGTTCCTGGCTGTTGATTAGATGTTAAGGGTCTCCTGCCACAGGACTTAAAGAAAAGAAAAAAAAAAAACAACCTATAGGAAATTCAGCTTTTCAAATTCAGGATCATATCATCTTGTTTCTGGCACTGAACTAAAGGGGTGGGAGACACGTAAAGATTTTTTTTTTTTTTTCCCCTTACACTTGAGTGCTATAGCAAGCTATACTAAAATACTAAAACATTTTACAAAGCTCATAAAAACAAAATATCCAAATGTGCAATACTTCGGCTGAAAGATGAACTCTAAACATCCCATGCGGTAAAACAGCAAATGATCCAAAAAGTTCAATCAACTCCATGCCACTGAACCTGGGGAATGCAACTTGTTCTAGAAATTTTAGAGAAACTAGTTATCTGTCACACCATAAGTTATCTTTACTTTGTTCACAATAGTTTGGAACCTATTGTCTTTGGAGAGCATTCCAACGTGTTATCTCATAAGCAACCAATAGACATAGACAGTTTTTATATTAACATTGCAAAATACATACTTCGAGTAAATACTGGAGATGTTTTACATTTTTGTCATTTAAAAAAACGTTGCAGTCAGCACAACACAAAAGAATTATATTCCTTTAACCTAGAATAACTGGATTCATATTTTCAGAGGCAGGCACAGACTACAGTAGCGTGCTGGGTTTTTTAGTTTTTCTTTTTTTAAACTGTTGTGCTGTTAGAAACAAGTCCATTTAAAATTACTACAAGTAACTTTCACTGACTTCAGATATTATATACACACACTGGTCACTTTCTCCACAGCAGAAGAGAATCCTGGTAGCATTCAGCTTATAATCCTGCACTGAAAAACCAATGCAGAATCATGATCAAATATTTTAATACACTTAACAACCAAACAAAACCTCCCAACAAAAACGAAACAAAAAAAAGAAACAAAGACACCCTGCGACCAGTAAAAAAAAAAACAGCTTGGGCTTTTGTAAAAGAAGTGGAACATCAAGCAATAAAGTAAATTAAATATTATTACCTGCAAAAAGAACACTTTTAACCCCTCCCTTCTAAAAAGTTAGTTACCAAGAATTCCTCAATAATTTTTGAAAATACTGCTTTACATTTTCAATTTCAACAATATTAGTTTTTTCTCTTGTAACATCCAAACAATTTGAACATTTGTGATGTTAAAACAGAAAGGATACATAAAAGACTAAAAAGAGTACAGAATTAAAATTTGAGTACTTCAAGGTGTAAGAAAGTACAGAGAACATTCAACTTCTCGGAGAACTGCAATGGCATTGTCTTACACTTTGTAAAGTAAAACTTTAATACTTACGTAATATTAGGATCCACTTGTTTGTAAGCATGGGCTGCACAAGATCCACAATAGGTATATCCTGCATGGCTGCAAATCAAGGTGTACAAAATGTTAACATGTTAAATATTAACATCTTAAATATGTTGATATTGCTATTAGATGGTAACTTCTTAAATATTATTTGTCCCCAATGAGCTAGAAACAGTGATCCAAAAATCAACTCCTGAGAGAGCTGGAGAGCACTGTTGCAGTACTGACCATACGAGACACATATCTGTCAAAGAACTATCCGCGACCATTTACTTGAAAGTTAGTAAGCCTCCAGGTCAAAGCACCTTTCATTACTCATAAAGATACCAGTAGGCACACTACATAACTGCATATTATCAGAAGCTCATGATAATGCTGAGAGCGCACACAGGGTACAAGGGAACAGCAAGCTGCTGGAGAAAGCTCTGCTAACCGCACTCAGTAACTGAATACAATGACAGTAGAGGGGTCTGGCAAAAAGAGACTACACATTACAGCAGATAAACAGAGAATAAAAATGCTCTGCCATTGAAGAAGAATACCTCAGCATTAGAATGAATGGGCACAAGGAAAGGAGCAGAACGCAGCATGGTAGCTTTTACTGCAGAGAATGCAATACATGCTTTATTGTTTCCTATCACTCTGGCCTGGAGCCTTTCTCCACCTGTGCTCCTGTGTGTGCTCCAAAAACATTAATAATTATTCTGACTACTTGTTTCAAGTATCACATCCAAATCGTAAGACCTATTCCCCTCCAGACTGTTAAAAACAGGAGAAGACTCAGTTTACACTGCTAAAAGCATTAATTCCAGAGAACGTTCATTCCCCAGGGTCCCGGGCCAAGCGACGAAGAACAGCTCACAGTCACTCAGCAGCATGGCCACAGCAGAAGGCCATGCCCACATTGCACAGCGCTTGGGCCATATCACCTCTGGAGCTCGGCTGGAGTGCCTGTGACCCCAGCTCAATAGTTATCGTTTATTTTGAGTAAGTATGTGCAACAACACAACTAGAGCTTCCCAGATGGTCTTTTTATACAATGATACTGAGAATGATACGTGCTGCAAGTCCTCGGACATACAGGATGTTTGAAGATACAAGCTCCCCATTGACAGGACTGCAGTATTTTATATTTATTTATACGTATGTATGCTCGCATGCATGTATATTCACCCACAGAGTGATACCTGGAGCAAGTTATCCTCAAAATTACCCTGGGGTTTTACTTCTGTGTCACTTGCCTCACTCATTCTAAAGAGCTCATAAAGGTACTAACATACACACTAAGGGGCTAAACAGGAGACTGGGACCTAGTGAACCAGCAAGGTATAAACGTCATTTGACAATGTCAAAAAAGCCTTCTGAAATGTTCCGTCTGCTACAGCCTTCTTCAGTCTTTCACAAAAATATTATTAGCCATATCCCACTTTACAGGTGGGAAAACAAAGGCACGGCTAATGAAACAATTTGGTGAGACCACAGGAAGACCTCCAGCAATTCTGGAAAAAGAACCCAGGTTACCTATTCTGCAGCTGAAAGGCCTCTTTCCTGACATTCCTGCGAGAAAGACTAAGGCAGATGTGGGACAACTTCTTCTGCACATATAATACTATTATGGAATACTTCAAACATTATGTCAATGCTATGTTAGCACAGGAAAAACATCGTATTTAAGGTGCTTTTTCTAGTGTTTCCTTCCAACTCATAATAAATTGGAATGACCAACATACTTTTCTTATTATATGTCTCAACTATTTTCAGGAAATTGCATTCTACCTAAATAGTTTAGATGATCCCTATTTCTGCTGTGGACAAAAAGCCCCAAACAAAACCAAACTAAAATAACAAAAGTAAACCATTTTGGATAGCTGAATAGTGTTTCATTACTTTTTGTTTTGAGCTTTGCTAAGTTTTGATTGGGGGGGGGGGGGGGGGGGATGCTGGAGTTTTGTTTGGTTTGTGTGTTTTGTTGTTTTGGGGTGTTTGGGTTTTTTTTAAATAGGTGTAGCTGTTCTATACTAGAAGTGCACTGAAAGAGCTGTCACCTTAGACTACCACTCCACTAATACACCTCTTACCTGTCTTACTGGATCACAAGCGAACATTATGTCTGCTGTCCATCAGCAAAAGGAAACTAATCATATACCAAAATGTGCACATTTCTTCCATTCTATGCCATATCCAAAATACTTATTTAGAAACCACACAACATTCCTTTCAGCTAAATACTAGCTTTCACCAGTTTTCAAAATCACTCAAAATAAAGAAGCATTTAACCAACCAAGTATTATATGTACTAAAAACAGATTTCAAACTTACGGTGCAATAATGGCTCTAGCAGGTCTTTTTGTGGACTGTACTTGAGAAAGCCAACCTTCTAGTTGTGCATTCAGCTGGGGTCCTATGAAGAGACAAGGAAATACTGAAGTCATAAAAGAATCTAAAATACCTAAAGAATTAATAAATAAAGTCCAAAAATCCAACAGATTTAAAATAATCTTAAACATCAAAGCCTATGTTTAAAACTCAAAAAAAACCCCAAAACAAAACCAAAACCCAACCAAAACCAAACCAAACATGCCTGTAATGTTGGAGGTTACAGAAGGAAAGTTGCAACCTCCTAGTCCAGGAAGTTCATTTATTGCACATCCAAACACGCACTTACTGTTTCTTGCTCTGTGGACTGATGCACATACTATTTCATCATTAGAAAGGATGGCTGCTGGTCTCAAAAGAGAGGCTAACAGATCATTGATTCTTCTGGTAACCATATGTGCAGAATTCAAAAATAAAAATTAAGATCACCTATACCAAGAGAGCCCAATATGGGAAGATGATATAATACAAAGACCTTACAGACTGACTTGATAGCCAATGGCTATGGTATTTAGTCCTTTATTATTATCAAGCAAGCATAAGAGCAGAACACAAAGGACACTGTAACCTGGAAAAACTGTAAATACACAGGAAAGCTAAAAGTGAGAAGATACCATGCTTATACTAATGCCTTAACAACTTCTGATCAATCAATATTTACAAGTATATAAACTTCTTGGCAACATTAACTTTGATAATTGGTCATCCAATATTTAACTTTTTTTTTTAAAAACTAAATTCTGTACCTCAACAAGTGGCAAACATTCTCAATTCAATTAGCTGACATGATAAAAATGCCTTCTAGAAATACAACATTAAAAACAAAACACATTTTGGTTATCTACCATCACAAAGAAAACTTTCTGATGTAAAGCTATTCCTGAAGAAGCAAGTCTGGCAAATACAGTGCAACATTCTTTATATTAAAGAACACAAACTTTCAAGTAAAACTCATTCAGCTGCTATTTTTACAAGTAACTTATCATTAACAAAGAGAAAAATAGATGCACTTTTTTTCAGTTGACACTATGCTTTTGACAGAACTGTATGTCAGCAGAGTTTATCTGTAAAGTATGGTGCAGTAAGCCGCTTTTCTTCTACCATGCATGTTGTAGATTTTTGTATCTTCCCCATGCAGGTGTAAAACCACCAACTGCCAGAAGAGTCAAAACCAAATTAAATGCCTGAAACTGTTTCACAGCTATGTTTCAAACAGCCCAAATCTCAAGCTGACAGCTCTCCAAGAAGCTAACAAGAACTACAGAGAACCAGAGCAAAGATGTCAAATTTTGTAGAATCCAATCAATCACTCACCAGTGATAGCCAAAATGCTTTCTCTAGAAAACCTGAGGGGGTGGGGTATCAAAGCCACCATTTTTTATACAAAACTTAAATTCATGTGTTTCATTAAGAAAAAGGACAACTTCTGCGGTTGTAAAGAACCCTACCTTCTTACATGAACAAGGTGAACTCATGCAATGCTCTTTCCCTAAGCCTACAATCACCTTGAATGTCTTAGTTGCTGTCTACAGTTCTAACAAGGCAAAAGAGTGACATTGATTAGCCACTGTCACTCCTGTAATAGTGACTTTGTGAAATTATGAAATTGTCAAAAAAAAACCCCAGACACCAATTTTGCTCTGCTGCTTCTGTTGCTTGGTGAAATTACAAGCAGCAGAGACATGCAATAGAGATAAGGATAATGACATCTTAGAAAATGGATGCTGTTGCGGAGGCTAAGTAAAAATAAATAGATCTCTATTTCCATCCTCTTTCTAAGCTACTAGGAGACAAAAAAAACCAGTTCTCTATTACAGTCTTACCACTCTTATTTTTTATATATTTGAGAGTGAAGACACAAATCACTTAAAAAAATCTGACTCCCTAATTCTCCCAAAGGATGTAGAAGGATAAAGTACTTTCTGAATGAAGCTCTTTAGGAGGACACAGTTATTTCCTTTTCAAACACCTACTCCCCAGAGACTTAAACGAACATGGCTCTGCCCCACCTGACCCCTTCTCCTCAAAGATGATGATCCACAGGCAGCACAACAGCAGAAGGGCCAGAACCTCTCAAGCAAAGCAAGACACCCTTGGGACTCTCTTCCCCAGCAAGGCACAGTGCTTGGCCCTCCTCCATCCCTTCTTTAGCAAGGATTTTTGATTAAGAAGGTGGTTAAGGCGATTTGCCTTTGCTTAAGACAAATCAGGTAACTTCCTGAACAGTTTAAAGACAAAGTTCAGAATCTCTGGTAATTTCCTAAAATTCCATATGATTGTTCAAATCTGGCCAAAACTTCTGATCTGACAGTCCAGTAGCAAAGATGCCCAGATTTGCTTAGTCTGCTATTACAAACACTCTGACAAAGTAACAAACATTTTTGTCCTAGAGGCAGTAAAATAACAGATCTGTATGACCCAAGGGATGAAACTTCTGTCAGTGTTTACTTAAGGACCAGGCAACACATCTGCTTTCAGATTTTCCTCCCTTTAATGCAACTACAAGGTGCCTTTGTAAATCATTAACTCTGACCTAATGTAAGTTTCCATTTCAACTGATACTTATTTGGACTATTTTAATAAAACATGTAATCAAATCTCTCTCTCCAAAGGACTAACAGAAAGAGAGAATGGAGAGTACAACATATCCACCTGACCTTTTAGCTAAAGAGAAAAAAAAACCAAGAAAAAAAATCAAACAGCACCCACATGAACTTACAGGAGTGTAGCCTACCTGCAGCTTCCTATGCTTACAAATACTTTAAGGGGGATATTCTAAAACTGTAGTTTTCTTGTTACCAACTTAGCATCAGCTTTTTGTTGAAATGTTCAGAGTTTTTCTTCCAATTTCTCAAACATGGCAAAGCTTAAGGCTAAAGTCAAAATATTTGAATTAAATAAAAATACAAATAAACCCACATTATCACAGTATATATGCTCTGCCATATGGATTTGTATTATAGGAGATGAGTAGCTTCTTCATGAAAAGCTCTGTAAGTAAGTTTTGTTCATATGTAAATTAAGTTACACTGGAAAAATGTCTTTGCAAATAGTTACTGAGATAACTGCAGTAAATATCCATCTCCTAAGCTGACAAGCACGGATGAGGAATAGCGCTGCTGCCTATGTATCCTCCAGCGGCAGTGGTGGGAAGTAGGAGAGGTCCCTGCTGCTTGAGCCGCACGTGGAAAGCTCAGCTTGAGAAAGCTGGCAGGATGAGCGCAACAGAATTTTTAAGGCTAACCCAGACAGGACAGAAAGCCTTACGGATGCAACTTCTGGATGCAACAATCGATACACGTTAGCATTAATACTGTAAGATCAGACCTTGTATTGATTAAAGGAAGATTAGGTGGCAAAATATGAGCTTCACTGAAGCACATAACATTCAGATCTGCATTTCAATCCTATGAAGTAAAGTATAAATGTAGGTATGTAACTAAAGAATGCTGACATTATTATCTGTGGATATTTCACATCCTGTTTTGTTTTGGAAACCGGCAGAAGTTATGCCAAATTAAAAATAATTTCAAGCACAGACCAAGTCTCCACCAGACAAATTTATGGATACAGCTACAGGCAGCATTTATTCAAATATCTTGCCTAAAAGGATAAATTATTTTTACAATCAACGTTATCCCCTCACAAAGCACTAGAGTAAGTAAGGAATCCTTCCTTCCACGTTAAATGCATGCCAGTGTTACCCAATGAATAATGGCTCAAAAGACATCTGGTAGTCACACACACTTAGGTTCATCACCTCAATTTACAGCTGTCATGGTCCAGGCTTTGTGGGTTAAGCCAAACCAGCACATTCTTTCCAAGCCAAGCTCACCTCGTCGCATGAGGCTGAAATGCTTATATGCCAAGTGTCAACACAAATATAATGGGAACTTGTTCCTGTCCCAGCAGCCACTATTACTAGTGCAAAACATACCTTTTCAGATTGGTAGGGAAGACGCAGTGCTTGCTCCAAATCGTCAGTCTCAGTGAATGTTTTTTTTACTGGAAAAGCATAAGCCTCAACCAAAATTCAGAGCAGCACCAGGGAAAACTGCTCAGGTCTCCCTTGGTTGCACGCATACAGCACTTGCAGTAATGCAAGTAATGCTGGAGCACAATGACAGTAACGCCGCAGTCCCCAGCTTCCACATTTCTACTTGACAGCTTTTACTTGTCTAAGCACACCTCCTACCATATAGGAGCCAACATTTTTTTCTGAGCCTTACTCCTTTTATCTTTTAACTACCTTTACCCATTGATGACAAAGTCTACACCTTAAAAATACTTCTAATAAATATTACAGCATATGGACTAAGAAGTAAATAAGTCTTTATTCTTGTAGGGTGTTAGAAGAATCAAGGTAAGTAACAGTGAAACCTTGGGGGCTAGCACACATTTAGTTTAATAACTGGAACTAAGGGAACTCCTCTCTCCACAACTTTGAAGGTAAATTCAAAACATTTAATTCAATTGTCAGGCAAACTCCAATCTGAAACATGACAGAGGACTAACTAGTTTCTCTTCTTAGTTAAAATTGCAGAAAGTATAAGGATTGTTTTAAAGAACACAAGCCCCACTTCAAAAAGAAAAATCTCTTTCTCACTGCAACAAAAGCCAAATCCTTGAATAAAGAACAAGTTTTATCTATGCAAAGACTAGGATCTGTCAGGAATAGAAGGTGATTTCCAACAACTCATGTTGATGGGCACACTCTCTGCTGCTAGTGTTTACTCTCTTCCAATACTGAATACTGATGAAACGGTAAAATCAGCCTATAAGCAAGGCAGAAATTTACTTATGCAAACTATAGGACTGGGGAAAAAAAAAATTAAGATACAAATAAAGATTACACTGATGCTACATAAGCTCCTATTCTACACGTTGTAAGATGAACATAAAACAGCAGATAATGCTTAAATGGGGGAAGATAAAACTGAAGCCACAACAGAAACATTGAAATCCACTTCGGTGGCAGTTCTCACTTTTATGTCCCAGTTTTCCAGTATTCCACTAGCATTTTAATTTCCTTTACTGGAAGTTATTGGGAAATAAATAATCAAACTATAATGCCACTCATTAAGAATTATAAACCAACATACACATACCTAGCTTTATAAAATACCTCAGCAGTTACGTCATTCAGAGATCCAAACAAATGACCTTCTGTTTTATAGCTCTGAGAGAAAGTGATTTTGGCTCTAATACATGCTAAATGTAACCTGAATTTGTGAAAGTATTGTGAAGTACTTGCAGGCCCATTTTAATAATACCAGGAGTGCACCAAATGTAAAGCTCTTTTTCAACTCCAATTGTACAGTAAAAGTTGAACCTACACTCTTTACTTGGAATACCTTGATTCTGACTGTATTGAAGTGATTTGGCTAGAAATAATAGCCTGGAAATTATATTTTAAATTATTCTGGTATACTTTTGTGATATACAATGTTAAATAATACAGTTTGCATATTAATACTGTGTTCCATGATTAATCCATAAAAAAGCCAGTGATGACACATCCACTTTCCCCATAAAAAAGATAGAAGACCAAAGGGAGAGAAACATTACATTTAGTATTTAACATTGCAAAGCAAATACCTTACAAAATTTGCAAGACACTATGATTGTTGTTGTTCACAGATTGCAAGGTAAGAACTTAAGTTAATAGCTGTATTTGCAATGGTTCAGCTAATGTCACAACATTCAAGATTTCATGATCAGTACGTTAATTATCTTGCTACTGCAGAAAGCTCCTTTCACTGCAACAGAGAACAGGTCAAAACTTTCTCTCATTTCAGTGACCCTCACATGCTTTTTTATATTTTTTTCCTGGATCCATTTGTCTGTGACCATCTACAAACAACACAGTGATTCATTACTTGTACATTACATTTATGAATGAGCTGTGATGAGTTATTCCAATTTTGGGGAACATGCCAGGCATCTTGGCACACCAGAGTTAAGCACTTTCATAAAAAGACTGGTTTATGATATAGTGACCATCTTCCTCAACCCCTCATCTGCATTTATAGTCTAACACCACACAAGACTGCACACATTATTTCCTTCTAGCCACTTCAGCTGCCACTTCAGATCCAACACACTACAGAGAAGGGTTTCTGCTCTAAGTTAAGGTAGGATGCAGCCCCTCAGAGGGTCGGTGAAAGACATCCCAGCAGCAGTGTTTGCCCTCAGAAACCATGGGCAGCAGGCCTGCTGAACAGATTACACATATTCAGCAACATCACAGCAGAGCAGAAACAGCCGTAACCACTGTACACACTTTCTCTGATGCTGATGAGAAGTTCCAGCTCGTGCCAACAAGCACACAAATTCTGGGATTACATCACTATTCATTAAAACGGACACTTTCATGTCACTCTCCAGGGCCCCCAAGCCCTGGAAGGTGCAAGTGAGAAAAACTGTACTATCTCAGAATCACACTGCTATTGCATGTTGAAACTGGCTACCTCAAAGAGCTATTAACAGAGTTAGTGGGTTTTGGAATCAGAAAAATCAGTATTTGGTACAAAGGCAGGAAAAAAGCATTAATGCAGGTCTTATTGAGGATACAAAGGAGTAGAAGAGACTGCAAACATGCTAAAATACTGGCCAACTTTGAGAGAAACATCATTTCTAAACATATCATTCATGGCACACAACTGCCTTTTTCATTTATTTTCTGATCTACAGAAGTTCTTTGAAGTATTATCCTTTCCAGCTAACCTAGACACCATCATGCAGACCTCAGCCCAAAAGACAAGGTCTGAACATCCCTGGCCGCATGTTAGCCAGTCAGCAGAAAACCAACTCTGAACACAAGACTACCATGAAGTTTAAACTCTCTTCAAACATTTATGTGGAGACAGACCATTTACTTGGCTCATCATAAAAAATAGCTTTGAAGACAATAAGCACAATGGCCTTTCAAGTTGACACAGCAATTACTCTGCCAACTCACATTTGCATCAATAAGCGTATGGAAATTAAGGTTCTCCTAGTTCAAAACAATTTGGCATAGGCTACCAGAAAGCACACCTCTGACCACTATGGCTTAGTTAAGGGAAACAGAGAAATAAGCCATACCTAATACAATGACAAACTCGTTTTGCAGGGCAAGTTTCAGATCATGTAATATTGTTATTCACACACACTCTCTCAATTCGATTTTACTCCTGTGATTTGGAATAGCCTACTAAAAACCTTTGTGTTTTGTCTGTATCAGCATGCCCGTGACTGAGGAAAAGTTGAGACAAGAAGTCTCATCAAACACTTTAATGAAGAGTGGTACAGTATTCAATTGGCACTTCCAGGAGCCAGGCAAGGCAGCCCAGCTGCCAGTGGATAAGCCATGTTAAGCACCCTAATGTGTGACATCTCACTTGTAATGGCATGCTATACAGGAAAAAAGATGCACATAAGCTAATGTTTATTTTCATTTCAGAAATGTATAGATTGATTCCCCACAGAACTGCTTAGCACTTACAGAATCGACTCACATGGAGGAGCAAATCAGGAGAGAGCATCCACACGCTGTCCTGCAAATAGTCCATGCTCAGGATAGCATGTTATTCCCGTTATATTTCAGCTGCTCCTTTGGTATCTAGGAATGCATCTGTCCAGCATTCAAAATCATGGAAAATTATGCCATTTTTGTTTCAAATTGTCCTTAATCTTCCTCTTCCCCCTGCTGGTCAAAATCAATTTCTCAAGAGGTCTGGACACTAGGTGGTTGAATTAACCCAGCAGGAGTGGGACTTTCTTCCAAAAATAAATCAGAGTGTAATATTTTTCACCACACAACAGTGATACTTTTTTTTTAAAACAATATATATGACAGCAGTGCAACAGGGCGATACTTCTGTTTACATGGTATGCCTTTATCTCATTTTTGCAAGTGTTTTTAGTGGCCACCATGCACCAGGCTGCCAGTCCACAGAAGCAATGGCATGCCACATACCATTTTTAACTTTTTTACAAGCAGACATATAGATCAAGGTCTGCCAGTGAAAAAATAGGTTATTTAGACCAGTGGCCTACTATCAGCAATGGTCATACAACTATGTCAGTTTGGAAGCTCAGCTGTAAAGCTTCCCACATTCAGTCCTGCTGCTAAGTAGGAGGAGGAACAACTGACCAAACAGACTTCATTGTTAGTTTGCTGCCAGACAAACGGTCCACAGCTCCACATCTAAAGTCCATTAAGATGCTACACAAACTGACGTGGAATGAACATGAACTTACACACACCAAGAATTCTAAAGGAGGAGATACGATGATAATTTTGGTCAAATTTTTCATACTGAACTCAACTGCAGAAACTTCTTATGGAACTTGCTTTTAAAATTTTTCTTTACAACAGCAGATGATGGATGAAGAACACATGGGAAGTCAAATGCTAACACGACCACAAAGCCCATCTTCCCCTCCCTGCTGCCCTTCTCAGCTTCATCAAATGAGTAGGAAGCAGTGAGCTTTCTGCCTGGGACCTCACTTTCCCTCCAGTAACAAAGTTGTTTACTTACAGTTAGATGTGACATTCTAACATGTGAACATGCCTGGATGTGCATAATTGCACAGCCAGTCTCATCTGCTCTAAAATGTTAATTAGCATCATACAATTAGATGATGTATTTGCACTAGAATGTAGTGCTTGTTTGTATTTTCCAAGGCTGAACCTAAGCAGTGCATATCCCATAGCTGGAGAAAATAGGGGAGTGAGGGTCTACTTTGAGCTGAAGCAATCGCTGCCCCACAGAAATCAGCAGTCTCTAAAGACAAGAAGTGGTATTTCTTCTAAACCCTCTTACATTGACCCTCCATGAAGAGCAGTAATTCCCTCTTACTTGGTTGTGGCCTCACCTCTGATAGTGCTTCCACTCCTGGAGCGCAGAGGAGCCAGCTAATCCAGTTCAAGGACATCCTCTGGCCACAAAAGCTGGTTTGCATTCTAGATCCATCCTTTGTCCTCTTCTCCCTCAGTTGGCTTTGGCCCTTATTTCCCAGGGCTGACTTCTATAGCCAGATCTCACAGATAAAATTTTTTTAAGCATAGCAATGGGTGCTCTACTTCTGCAGTCAACCCCACCCAGATCCAGGACGCCATGCATCATCCTGGATGTTTGTTGATGTTTTACCCTCAGGTACCAGGCACCTCAGGATAAACTGCCACTTAAATACCTCATCCCCACACAGCCTCTTTAAAATGCTTTCAGACATAATGATTTTGAACACATCCTTCAAAAATCACGTTTCTCATTACCCTTTCAGACAGGATCATCTTGACTATGGAGCAGGATGAGGGTTTCAAGGGCATCCGCTTGCCCTGTGTAATCAAACTCAGCTCTGGAGAAAGAGAGCAGTTTTCAGGAAACTGGAAGCTTAAATGCTAACCAGTTTATATATAACCTAGCAAATCGCTTCTAGGCCGAGACAGTAAGCACGAAGAGAGTAGGTAGGAGGACTTGACAATGCAATCCCTGGAGAATCACGGGAACGCACTGAAGAACTACCACAATTCAAACTCTAATCCCTGCCTCAGCTCCATCCTTGAAGCTATACAGGTTGAAACCCACGTGGTAAAATCCAGATTTTCAGGGGGTACATTTGAGGAAATGAGCCTATGTACAAGTTTGAAATAGCTGCTGACATGTGAGTTTGGACTAAAATACAGGAAGATTTTAAGTTAAGTTTCCATGGTGAACACATATCCTCTTGGCCCCCATTTGTTTCCTCTTGAGTTTTGATGGACCCTCCTAAATGGCACACAAATATTAGCTTCCAAGCAACGAATAACAGGTAGCCCCTGTCTTGCTGAACAGCGAGAATTCCTGCTTTCACATAGCCTACATAAAACAGCACAAGATAGTTCTATAGGAAGAGACATAAATAATGCTCTTTTCTTGTTTAAGGAAAACCCTACAAAAGAAAACAAAACACACTTACCAAAACTCCAGCCTATACAACATTAACAACCACTTACCCCCACCACACACACTGTGACAGTTACAATTTAACTTGTCAGAAGTACAGTCTCCATAACTCGTTACAACATGATTCAGTTTGGTTTTTTTCACGCAGTGTAAGTGTCTGGGCAACCATCCCACACCTCCTCAACAAGCAGTACCCAGGGGGCTGCCCAAAAGCAACAGGAGCAACATGCTTTTGGATGTCAGACAAGTAGTACTGGCTGAACTAGTCACACAGAATTACCAGGGTGTAGTCTAACAAAATTAGGCACTGAATTTTTATAGAAAAGAAACCAGCCAAACACAGCATCTATGCCTCTTAAATTGATTATGGGAAAAAAAAAAATAATCTCATTTGCAAGTATCCAGCAGTAACTTGGTATGAAGTCCAATGTCAAGCAAACTACAAAATTTATGTGTAAGGTCATCTAGCCATTCCACTTTGCAAATCATTTTTCCACCTTATTCATAAATGAAAATATAAATAGCACAAGCAAGCTGGGAAGCGTTACCACAAAGCTTCAGTGTTTTGATGTCTTTGCATGTGTTTAAATCTATACCTTTTACATTATTTTGTTTGCTTTCTGTAAACAGAGTACCACCTACCTTTCTAGACCACTGGAAAAAACTGTAATTGCAAGCTATTGACAATGGATGAAGATTTGAGACCAGTTTTGTAATGGACACAACAGTTATGTTTGGAATATTACACTCGGAAGGAAAACAATCATTCTCTATTGTTGTCTCGAAACTGCCTACCCACCATTTGAAACCCAGCTACTTATCTCACAATCTGCCTCTTCCTGTGTTACCCTCCTCCCTGCATTTCTTTCCTTCCCTTTCAATTTTTGCCTCATACCTTCTTCATTGATCTGTGGAGGAGAGGGGAAACTGCACCTATTATGGCCAAGAGAAGTTTATGACTTTTCACATCTAGTTCTTCTTAAATGTCAGTTTAGGAACCTCAGTGCATCTATTTTTGTTTTTAAATTGTATCCCTCCCCTCCCTCTGAACTATTCTTTACCACAGCGTCTTGTTCGTCTAAGCTTGTTCACCTGCAGTTTTGTAATGATCTTTACTCCTGAGGCCAGTAAAAGACCATCCCTTACGAATCTCCTTATTAACAGCTCTGAAAATACAAATGTGCATCCTATCCACAACAGCAGAGTTCTGCCCCAAAACCCAACAAAACTTAATTCCAAGCATACGTGCTACCAAGCCATTATGACAGGCTTCTGTCTTTTTCTGGGAGGGCGAGCGGAGCGGTAGTCCTCCCTCCACTGCGCCATGTCTTCTATTCTTTTTCTGCAAACGCTACATTTTTAAATGAACGGAGCCCATTCTGTACCACTGTTTTATAACTTTTCACTACTACTAGAGAAAGCGCTCTGGAAGAAAAGACAGAAGCTCATCTTGGACTACAAGAAGTGAAATAAACCTCCTTATTTCCCCCCCCACCCCATCACCTGCCTTCTTAACCCTGCAGAACCCCCCCCCAGACATCCCGTGTTCTCTCAGGAAAAACAAAAGAAAACAAAACAAAAAACCCGAACCCCCCAAAACACAAGAGCACTCCAAAATACCGAAATCCGTTCGTGGGCCCTCACACCGACTAAGTGCAATATTCGGTACGAGGCACGACGCGCGGGCTGGCTCTACCACCCCTGCCTTGAGGCACGGAGTGGCAGCGATGCGCGGCTCTAAACCAGGGGCGGGCACGCACCGAAAGCCCGGGGGGGCCGACCGAGCCCTGGCCACGATCAAGCACCGGTTTTCGCGGCGACGGGTGCCGCTGCCCCGGTGCAGGCTCCCGGGCCGGGCCGGAGGCGGCAGGCCGGTCTGCTCAGCTGACCGAGGCGCACGCGACGGCCACCGGATGCACGGCGGCACCCCCTCCCCTGTTCCGCCCGCCCCACCGGCCCCCCGGGCCGCTCTCCGCCGGCAAGCCGGGCCCGGCAGACACCCCCCCCCCCACCCACCCTCGCTCGCTCACCGGGCCCTGGAGGGCCGCGGCCCCCAGTCCCCCCTCGCCCGCCATGTTCACGGCCGCGCCGGCGGGGGCGTGGCCGGCGGCCCCTCCCCGCGGCCGGTACCGGCCCCGGCCCCGGCCCCGGCCCCGGCCCCGGAAAGTGCTGATTCAGCCCCCGCCCCCCGCCCCCGGCGGCGCTGCGGGCCGCGGCGCCGGTACCTGAGGCTGTGTACCAGCTGCCGGCGTGGCTGGCCTCCCGGCAGAGCACCCGGTTGGACATCTTGGTGCCGGAGCCGCCTATGGTGTTCGGGGGAGGCGGTGGGGGACGGGCCCGGCCGCGGCGGCGGGGCGGCGGCGCTGCTCCCCCTCCTCCCCCGGCACGGCCCGGGCCCCGCGGGCGGAGGCGGCGCTGCCGGCGGCGCCTCCGGCGGGCGTGGCGGCGGCGAGCGGGGAGGGGGGGCGCGCGGAGGCGGCGGGCGGGGCGGCGTGGGCCGGGGGCGCGGTGCCGGGCTCGGCCGCAGGCGGTCGCCCCGCGGAGGGGGGCGCGGAGGGGAGACGCGGGGACAAAGCCCGAGGCCGAGGCCACCGCCACCGCCGCCGCCGCCGCCAACTCCGCGCTGGCAGGTGGCGGGGGGGGGGCGCGAAGAGAAGGAGGCCGCGGCAGCGACTGGGTTTGGCCCGGCGCGGCTCCCGTGGACTAGGGGCCGCACAGGCGCCGCTCCCCCATTGGGCACGAAAGCAAAAGCCTCGCCGCCATTGGCCGCCCTGCCTCGCCATCCCCGCCCACCGCTTTGACAAGCCCGGAATGGAGCGGCGCCGCCTCGTGGGGGAGGGGGCAGGAAGGCGGGGTTGGGAGGGAGAGTTCCCCTCGGATTCGCCGGCCGCGTTGCCGTGGCGATCGCTTCTGGCCCCGCTGATTGGCCGGGCTGTGTCTCCGTGGTGGCAGGGAAGATTACGAGCGCAGGTCAGATGAGGGGAGGCCGGTGCGGTGCGGGGGGAGGGGGCGAGCGGGGCCGAGGGGGAGCTCCGCCCCGCGCAGCCGCTCCCCCCCCCCCCCCCCGCCCCGGGTCGCGGAGGGCGGTGGCGGTTGCGCTCCAGTGGCGCCGCCGCCGTTGTGGGCGCGCGGCCGCCGGGGCCCCTCCGCGCCCCCGACCCCGCCCGCCGTCGGCGGGTCAGGTAGCGTTAAGGGGCGCGTAAGCCGCTGCGGTGCGTCTGCCTGGCCCCCCCCTCTTGCTCTGCTTGGCGTTTCGGGGCCCCTGCCTCAGGGGCCGGGGGAGGAGGTGAAGGTGGGCGGCCTTCTCGGGGGCGAAGCGGCGCTTTCTGGTGCCTGGGTTGCCCCCTTGCTGTGAGGAGAACATGGTGCCGCCTCCGCTCCCCCCGTGCCCGGCACGGGCCGTGGGAGCAGTTCGGCTTGTGAGGGCTCGAGGGGCAGAACATCGTTTCCCTAAGGCAGCGGTTTCGGGCTGAGAGAACAGGGAGTTTGCTGGGCTGGAGCTGCTCCTTTCTGAGCTAGCACAGTTCCTTTCCTACGGCTCCCTGCCCGTTCCATTAGGTCTTCGGTACCGTGGCATGCGGCGGGAGTACATCTGTGTAGAAGCCTCCAGTTCTCACCTTAATCCTTCCCCACCCCTTTAATTTAATGGACTGCCACCTTGGAGACATCAAGCATAGCTCAAAATAGCTAATAAGGCAGAACTGGAAAGGGGAGTGTGGCCAGTACAGAAGGGGGGAGGGGAAAAAGCAATTTTAGCCACTGACGTATGACATGCAACCAGGAGAGAGGGAAGCCACAACAGGAGAGATGAGGGGCTGCAGCCATTAAGGCTGACTGATGCTGTTCTGAGGTGGAGAACGTATGGGCCAGGTCAGGAAACGCTCTGCTCCCCCTTATGTCATTTTATTCTTCGAAAAGTCCTCCAGACAGTTATAAATGCATGCAAAATACAGCGCTTTTGTTGGGTTTTTTTTTAACAGTAAAACAAAGGAAACGGGGGGGGGCAAAGGTATTGTTTGCAGTACATCTTGAAGATCAAAAAGGCTCGTGCTGCAGAGATACGGCTGATGTCATTTTTATCAGTGAGGATCCTCTGCACCCATGACACTGGCCTCCCAATACAGCTGAGGGGCAATAAGGAGTGGAGTCTCCCAATTAATAATATTTGTAATAGCTTGTCATGAGAAAATGGGGCCCAACTATCCCAGCAAATGTCTAATGTATTGTGTAGCCTTCACTGCTCTATCTATCCTTATAGTATTCCATTGTTATTTTACACGTAGTGTGTTGAAAAAGGTCGATGTGGATTATAACTGCTGCCTAGACTGGAAGAACTATCCTGCCTGACTGCTTTAACATAAAACTGTATTGGCAGTTTTGATACCCATTTATAATTCTCAAATCTTTTACATAAACTTCAGTACTGGGAATAGTTCCTGAACTGACTACTAATCACTCAATAAAGTTAACTAAATGCAGCAGAGGATAAATTTTACTCCATGGGGAAAAATAAATGTTGTGATTATATACTTACAAAAAAGGTCATGCCAGCATATAGTTCGAGTTTTTGATGCACCATTGTCCCAGAATCCACCACGAACAGTTAGAGCAGGCTGCTCAGAGGAACATCTTAGGTGAACTGGAGGTTAAAATAATTTTTAATTATCTGGTGTTCCTTTCTACCATTTAGAGGAAGAGCTTTCATCTCCTCTAAGTGCTTCCCCTCCAATGAAAATATAAGAACTTCCAAGTGGTAATCTAGATGGCTTAATGAGTAGAAACATTTTATAAGTATTTTCTTCTGGGTTTACCACCTTTCTTTATGTAGTGTTTTTTTTCTTCTTCAGCTTGCCTTTTAAAATTTCTTAAATATATTTATTTTATTGTTGTTGCTGCATACCTCTTGGGCTGGATCCCTTTTCTCCTTGCTTCATTTTTAAGTTTCTTTCTCCCTTGCTTTCCTTATTAACCTTTCTTTCCTCGTGGGTAGTTTTTTCTCACCTGGATTAGGCGTAGATTTGGATTAAGTTTTTACTTTATGTAATGGGAACATAGCATCCATATAGATGCAGAGGAACAACTGCAGCTCAGTGTTAGCAGTCATAGAAAGCACGGGCTTTTTTGCTAATCCTTAGATTGTGACACATGCCACAAACACCGTGGCGGCCTGTTTTCCGGTGAATCTCTGTCCTTCTCTGTTATCAACTAGCACTCTCAATTCAGAGCCCAGTGAAACTGGAGGACATCCTCCTCGGTTTCTGCTTGTTCCTGCCAAAGCTTGTCATCCATAGTACTACAGGAGGAATTTCTGCTGTTTCCACTGGCAAGGGTGACTAGGATTTTTTCTTTGTTCCACATCACAGGTGGACATAATACCACTGAGCAGCGTTTAGTGATTTATGGTTCCTCTTTTTAAACTTCTATCACCTCCTGATTGTGTGGATTGTCCAGCTCGTAGTTCACAAACGAGTTTCACCATGTCTGGTGCACACAGGTGACTCATGGGGGGTTACAAAAGCGACCCAGCCTTGGATTGCCTTGAGGTGCCGTCTCTCTGCAGAGACGACTCACGGGGAACTGTGTAGACAGCTTAGCCTTGGGCTGTCTGATAAACCCTAAACTAAACAGGGTGGTGGCTGTGCCATTCAAAGAACCAAAACCTGAACTAAGCCTTGAAATCCCTTAACAAATAGTATGCCCTGAGTCTCAATCCAACCACTATTCAGTTTCGTGAGGAACCAAGGTAAAAAAAAAAAAAAAAAAACAAAAACTGGAGGGTTTCAGCTTCAGTTTCAAATGACAAGGGGAAACTCCACTCAGATATACATAATCCATTTAGGCATATATCATAATCCACTCAGACATAGTCATACACACCATTCCACAAGTTGGGGGATAAAAACTCTTAAGATTCAGGTTGGAACTGAGGGAGTCACTTCTCCAACTATACAGTTGGCTTGTGAAGGAAACCCTTCCCTGCCTTGATCGGGGCGCCGGTCGAGGTAGCTTCCCTTGGATTGAGAGCCCTTACCTGGAGGGGTAAGTGAATATTGTTTATGCTTTAAGTTTGTAAACACATGTGTGCTTGTGGTTGTCTGTGAATCGCTTGTGGTTGTAATAGTGTACTACTCTTGCCTTAAAAATTGCAATAGTGCATTCCTCCTTTGTATCTATAAAACCTGCAATAGTGGCATGTTAAATCTGTAAGTGAAGTTCAAATATATTGTTTGCTTGAACCTTGCAGTTAAGTCTTTTTCTGTCACACTGATCATGGATTGTTTCTTTAAGGGCTGGTGCACTCCCTCAGTACCACATAAGGTAGGCAGAAACAGAAAAGCAGGCAGCTCTTCAGTTAAATAGAAGATGGCAGTGCTGGGCTTCCTGGTGCTCAGGGCATAGAGGTATGGAAAGGTTCTAGCCACAGGCTGAGAAACTCGGCTGAGCTTTCAGCTGAAGGCTGTGAAGCATGGGTTAGGTTGGGAGATCCTCCTGCTTTGTCTGTAATTCTTCCAAGCACTGTTTGTGCAGGGAGAAGTAACAGGAGCACTTAACTGTTCAGAGCTATTATTTCAGTCATTTTTCTCTGATGTGCAGGAGAGAGTTGACACAACACATGGACAATCCCCCCAGTCAGCATACCCTTGAAGCACAGACCACTGCTACACACGTATGTCTGTTGGCAGTTTGTTCCTTACCTGGAAGAAAAGCATGAAGGCAGAGTGACTTGCCAGTAAGTGTGCCCTTAGCGTGCAGTGTTTTCCTGGAGTAACATCCTGTGCCCAGCATGGGTGGCACATGTTTTCAGCTGGCCCAGCTTTCAAGGTCTGTTGCTTTCTTGGGTTTTGCTCTCATTGTCCTCTTGCATGTGGTTTATTTTGCCTTCTTTCCTATCATGCTTTTCACATTGTCCACTTCCTGTCTCCTCTCTTCTCAGGAAGCTGTTCACTGTTACTCTAGGTTTTTCTGTTTATGAACTGTCATTCTGCATCTGAGGAACTTGCTGTTCCTAGCAGTCCTTCCTTCTGCTGTTAAAAGCAGGTCCCCCCAAACTGCATAGTCCTTACAAGGGAAATATCTCCAGTTCCTATATAATGTAATAGCATCTAAGATAATATCAGTGGGTAATTATCCATCTTGTAAATACATCAGTGTACATCAGAGAGAAAAGAAGGCCATGTGCTCTCCAGGAGATACTTCTCAACCACCCAGCAGCCTTTTATCAGTTTAGGCTCCTCTCAGAAAACTGGTTTATTATGCACAATTGCAAAGCAAACTTGAGAAGAGAGATAAAAGCATGTTGGGAAGAAGAACATGACACATTCCTAGTCAGTGTTGCACTAGTACTGCTGTAAACTACCCTATAATTATTCACACAGCTTTTACATTTTGAGTCCTTGCTTAAAACTGTATTTGGATAGGGAACATTAGCAGAAGTGGTCCTGATACTGTTTTCACCATGCCTCTTTCTTTAGCAGCTGGCATTCTGTACTTCTGTGATCTAGGCTATGTAGTCACTCTTAAAATGAATTCTGACTATGAAATAGAATAGGGAACACAAGCTAAGGCTTGGCTAAGAATAATTTGTTACGTAATTAGTACAATCAAAACCTGTATTCTATCAAGCACGGTAGGCATAGGGATTCTTCTCATGTATTTCCTTTCCAACCTACTGGTTTCAACTGCTTGTATCTTTCAGAGTTTTTCAGATTTTTCATTTGTTTGAAAGCAGCTCTTTTATTTCTAGAAAGTCTGATGGGGAGAGAGAAGTTCTTTTGATCAGACTGCATTTACAATAGTGACAGCATCTCAGAAAATAAAATGGATAGCTCAAAGACCTGTACTGATTTTGGAGAAAGTCCTTGATAAATCGGAGATGCAAAAAAAAGATTTGGCAAGTCAAACTTTATTTTTAGGTGGTAACAGGCTTCAGAATATGAAGATTTAGAACCCTTTGATCAGAATTGCTTTTAGTGGGAAATCCTTTCTTCTGTCACTGTCCCCTTCAAGGTAAAAAGATAATATTCTCGGTGGAAGCATTTAAAAAGGCAGACTTCAAAATACTGCATATGAGTCACATATAATTCTTTCACAGTTACTGAATAGTAACTTCGGGATATTGGATCTAAAATAGTCATCTTGGAAGGTCTGCTGTGGTATTAACCAGGCATTCCGTTTTATTTTCTGCTGAATTTTACTGCCCTTCAGAGCATATACTGACTCAGTTAGCTAGGGTAGTGTGGAGAAAACGGAAAAATAGTTGTTCAAGAATCAAGAGACAATGTCTTTCAGCTACTGAGCAGGGGCCTGTCTAAGGTTGCCATTTTCAATTATTTCTTCAAGCTTTTATTCTACATCTATTAATAACTTGTAGCCCCTTACATCTGTTCTCCATTTTATTGATGAGTTCCTCATTTTTATAAATGTAAAATCACTTGGGTTTTAATTTGTACTTCAAAATTAAATACATTTACCTTGAAGCCCTCAGAACTGGTGTTTCCTGTAGAAAAATAGTACTTCTTTCTGGATTAAACGGGGATAGCAAGTGTCTGTCAAAGTCTCTTCACAGAATTTTCATTGTTTTGTAGTGGGGAGAGTTTAAAACAAGTAAATGCTTTGAAAATTTGGACTTTATCATTACTTCCCTAACTTTGAGATCTGGATTATTCAGATATGATCTGATTATTCAGATGATAGTAACTTGCTATCTTCTTCCCATTACAGAGTATTCTTGATGCAGCAGATCCCAATTGGTGAAGCCAATTTAACAAGTAAAGGAATATGGTTGCACTTTTCTTATTGACTTGTCATGCCTTTGCAAGAATCACTAAAATTTATTTCTTGGAGCTGGTGAGTTCACTGCTGCTAGTAACATTTCAACTTATTTTCTTGGAGGGAGCTGCCCAGAAAAACAGCTGTAGTAAATCTAACATCATCACCTTGTGAACATGACTTTTTCATTCTCTTGAACTAGCTTAGATGGGAAGACAACAGCAAGTGACACTGTATACCAAAGGGTGGCACCAACAGCTGAGTCGGTGGCATGCTGCTGGCAGGGACAGCTCGCCTTAGGACTGGTACTCATACTTTAAGGTTGTAGGTTGATGCAAGAGCTGTCAGAAACCCAGCATGTTTACAAGCTTTTGTGTAGCTGCTTGGAGGGTGTTACTGTAAGCTGAGAAATCTGATGGTATTCTGAATTCAGGCATGGTGATATATTACAGGACAATCACTCTGTCTGAGGAAGATTAAGAGTTGAGCTGCTGCTTTTTGTATGGTCTCACACAAATTCTCGACATAGAAATTGGGGATCAGCATAGATTTTTTTGTTCTCCCCACCCCCCACGTGTAACAATTCTTACAATCTTGTGATGTTGTCACCTATGGATGAAACCTTGGAATGCCGCTTTAGCAATAAAAATAGCAATACCAAGTCTTTATGGTGTCTCCTTGTCTTCACTTAAATGTTATTATTCATTCCAGAAAGTCAAAACACTTTTGTTAAAATCCTTTCAGTGTCTTTTTAAAGTATCAGTGTTTGATGGAGACTGTGTTCACCACAATGCAATAGAATTAGTAATCTCATTCCACAATTTCTTTGCATGTTCTGAAATGGAGCTTTTTAGGCTTGGTTTTGGGTTTGCAGGTTTCTTTCCATTTTTTTTGTTCCCCAATCTTGCTGCTCTTGGACTATACTAATTCAGTGTTTCCCTCTTAGCATATTGAGAAATAATGTAAAATACTGAGAGCCTTCCTACTAGGAGTAACAGCCAGATCTCATTCCAGCCCCTGCAAGTTAGCAGAGAATTGAAAATTGAAGTTTTCTCCTCTGAAGGATCTATCTTCTGGCCACTCTTACACCCATGTATCTAAGCTATTAAAGAAGAAAAGCTGTTAAAACAAGTTCAAACAAACAAACAAAAAAATCTTAAGATTACCATAGGAAAGTCATCTAGATGTCAGAGAACTACAAGAAAATATCATTTGTGCAGTGGGCCACCTAATATACTGCAAATACAGTGGATGTCTTTAAGTCATTGCAGGAGCAAGTCAAATGAGAGTCCTAAGTCTCTTTTTTTGTGAATTTATGCATAATTACCGAAAAGTTAGGCAGCCTTTAATGTCACACAGGAAAAACCCCAACCCTTGCAGCAAAGAATTTAATTTACAAGGTTTTAACTGCTTGCTATGTTAAAGCAATTAGCTAAGAAATACAGAATGGAGATGGGAATGGTAAAATGGCAATATTGAAGTTTATTTGAATAAAAATTTAGGATTTTGATTAATTGAGCAACTGTTGGAAGCCAAGTTTACCGTTTCTGTGACTGTCAAACAAATTATGGTCATTCTCCTGGTCTATTAAAAACTGGGCTATGCTTGATGTATATTCCAGTATCCAGTGCTAGTGAACAACATTGATAATGCTCCTTGTTACAAGTTTCAGAAAACAAAAATAGGAATTCTGAGGGGTGTGTCTAGTCCCTGTACCCATTGCCAATTATCTAGCAATCCAGTTCTCCAGCTACCATATTCCTATTTTCAGAGCTTTGCTGGTATTTTTTCACAACATATTGTTTACTGTCTTAATTCTAGCTTTTTCTTCCAATCCCCAGTCTTCTGTTGCGGCGTCTTATATTGTACCCCTGAGGTCTGTGGCCTTTACCCCTACTGAGATTATAGGAAAAATAAACAAGGGGTCAGAAAAAGATGTTAAGAATGGTGGGGTGGGTGCGGGGAAGAGGTGTTAGTAAACTCAAAGGAAAAAAAATCAGAATACTTGCTATTTTACTGGGTAGATTAGGACGGTCTGGACATTAGGAAAATGTTCTTCAGTGAGAGGGTGGTCAGTCACTGGAACAGGCTCCCCAGGGAAGTGGTCATGGCACCAAGCCTGTCAAGAGTTCAAGGAGCATCTGGATGGTGCTCTTAGTCATATGGTTCAGTTTTATGTAGTCCTGTGAGGAGCAGGGAGTTGGACTTGATGATCCTTATGGGTCCCTTCCAACTCAAGATACTCTATGATTCTATCTTTGACACTGAAAGAATGCTCCAACTAGGGGCAGCAGTACAGAGAATTGAATTACAGAACCTTTACAAGTCTCTTCAAACTTTATTGTGTGTTTCAGTTAAATCTAGCACACCAGTCACAGGAGATCAATGACAAATGCTGAAGAGCACACCTCATTAATGTAAATATCTGAAATGTTGGACACTGTCTGCAGGTGATCTTTTCAGCTGCTGAATCTAATTGTTTAACTAAACCCATTTCCTGATGTTCTGAAGCAACTTTTCTGCTTCTACTTCACAGAATAGAATCACAGAATGGTTTGGGTTGGAAGGGACCTTAAAGATCATCTAGTTCCAACCCCCCTGCCATGGGGAGGGGCACCTTCCACTAGACCAGGTTGCTCAAAGCCCCATCCAACCCAACCTTGAACACTTCCAGGGATGGGGCATCCACAACCTCTCTGGGCAACCTGTTGCAGTGCCTCACCACCCTCACAGTGAAGAATCTCTTCCTAATATCTAATCTAAATCTACCCTCTTTCAGTTTAAAACGGCTACCCTTGTCCTATCACTAGACTCCCTGTTAAAGAGTCCCTTCCCATCTTTCCTGTAGGCCCCCTTTAAGTACTGGAAGGCCACTAGAAGATCTCCCCAGAGCCTTTTCTTCTCCAGGCTGAACAACCCCAACTCTCTCAGCCTGTCCTCATAGGTGAGGTGCTCCAGCCCCCCAATCATCTGTGGCCCTCCTCTGGACTCGCTCCAACAAGTCCATGTCTTTCTTATGTTGGGGGCCCCACAGATGAACACAGTACTCCACGTGGGATCTAAGGAGAGTGGAGTACAGGGGGAGAATTATCTCCCTCGACCTGCTGGCCACACTTTTGATGCAGCCCAGGATGCGACTGGCTTTCTGGGCTGCAAGTGCACATTGCTGGCTCATATTCAGTTTTTTGTCCACTAATACGCTTGAGTCCTTCTCCTCAGGGCTGTTCTCGATCCACTCCTTGCCCAGCCTGTATTTGTGCTTGGGATTGCCCCAACCCATGTGCAGGACCTTGCACTTGGCCTTCTTGAACTTCATGAGGTTCGCATGGGCCCACCTCTCAAGCCTGTCAAGGTCCCTCTGGATGGCATTCCTTCCCTCCAGCACACTGACCGCACCACACAGCTCGGTGTTGTCAGCAGCTTGCTGAGGGTGCACTCAATCCCACTGTCCATGTTGCCGACAAAGATGTTAAACAGCACCAGTCCCAATACCCACAACCCCTGAGGAATGCCACTCATCACTCGTACTTATTACTTCCTCACAATAAATTCTAACTGCTCTTAATTTGTTTGCTTTCTGTCTAGGCATGTTGCATGTGGAGGGTGCTATATGAAATCAAATTAAGTTATATACATTATCACCCATGTGATTCCTATAATAAATTGTTCCCCTTTGTTTCATGCTTTCAGGTGATGTAGCCACATGGAATTACTCAGACTTTCATCCAGCAGTGCAGTTTCAGTACTTTATTTTGAAAGTCTCTTTAATAGCTAGTTTAAAACAAGTGAACAAATTAAATGTAAAGTGTTCTTTATTAAATAACTCAAACGGTAAAGCGAACTGTGCGATTCAGAAAGACAACATCACGGTTCCAAAGGATTTTTACAGCAGAAAACAAATTGCGGCAAATGAGCATTTCAGTCTAGCAGCCAAATTGTCATCATTTTTATGGAGTTAATTTCGGTCCTCAAATTGTGACTTGTTTTTTAAAAGATATGCTGCTAGAAATTCAATGGGATTTGGCGGTCTGTAAAGAAAAAAAGTAAATCAAAAGCAATTATTTTTTTAAATATTAAATTAGGTAGCTGAAGAACTAATCACCTTCCCTTAAAAGCAACATAACTCCATGGAAACACTTCTAAGCATTGATTTAGGGATGACCAACTATCTAGAGTTACTCTGTAAGTTTCCAGTTTATGTCTGATAAGAAAGTTTTTAATAAGGAGTCTTAGTCACCCTTGGTTCAATGTTACTAAATTGCTAGAACAGTTACATACCTAGAACTAGGCTATAATCTGTAAATGTAAGTACTGTATGTACATCATTGGAAGTTACATGCATTTGCCTATCTCTTTAACTCATGCTATATAAAGTAAAAATCTGTCAGTGCTTTCTTGCTTCATTTTCATCAAATGGTTATTGAGTAGGTTTGTGCTTAGAGCTGTTTTCATGGTTTCTGGCAACTGAAATGAACACAACAAAATGTCAACAAAAACTTCAAGTTTGAGAAGTGCTGTAACTTGCAAGTAGTCAATAATAAACACTTTTGATCACTGGCCTTAGTCTGTAAGTTTTTTTAAAAAAGCTCCTCCAGCTACAGTACATGAATCCTGCTAATCGGGATTCTGTCCGCAGAATGCATGACAAACTTACTTATTCCACACTGGGTCAGACCAAAGGTCTGGCATTGAGCAAATATGCCTATAAAGAGCATAAAAAAAATGGAAGAAGTACGCAGAGATACTTCTCTGGACTATCCTGTTGGCTTCCAAGCATGTACAAGTTTTCTGAGCTAACACCTTTAATAGTCGTGGGTGGATTCCTCTACAACTTTGACCAGTTGCCCCCTGAGCCCAAATAAAATGTTAATGTCCTCAACCTGAGGCAAAAAATTATATAGCTTAATTATGTGACCTATGAAGGATCGCTTCCTTTTGTTCATTATGAATTTACTACCTGCGTCACTTAATTAGATTACTGTTTCACAAGAGATAATAAACAATGCATCCCAATTCATCATCTGATGACGATTTAACAGATTCCTAATATATTCTCTCAGAGGTCTCTTTTCTAGGTATCATCTATTCAGTCACTTCATATACAGATAGCAGTACATTATTCTGACCACCTTGTCACTCTTCTTAATTTTTCATATTCTACCAGAAAAGGGGAATTGGAATTACACACAATATTAAAAATACAAGAACATCATAAATTTAAATAGTGACATTATGCTTGTTTTTACCCCTTCAATTTCTAAGTCCTACCATTCATAGTTTATTTTTGATTGAGCAATGCACTGACATATACATTTAACAGTTTAAAGATTTTTTTTCACAGGGGTAATTGTCAACACAGAATCTATCATTTTGTCACTTGCATTAGGGTATTTATTACCCTCCTCGGTGCATCATTTTCTGTTTATTGGTATTCAATCTTTCACTTTTTGTCATAGTTTCAATTTTTCATAGCAATCTTCCATAGTTTCACATCAAGTTTATGAAGTTCCTGTACAATTACTTATAACTGATCAACTTAAAAAAAAAAACCCGAACAGAAAACAAAACACAAAAAAACCCCAATCTATTCTGTAAAACTCAGTATCATTAATAAATTTTGTCAGGCACTTCTTCAAATTGTTATAAATGATCCTTTCCAGCATTCTAGTGTTGAGCTCATTTCACCATGAAAACTCACCATTTGCTTCTACTCTCTCTCATATCTTCCAGTCAGTTCCTTGTCCATATAAAGGCTTTTCCTTTAATCCCACAGCAGCTAACTCTAAAAGCTTTTAGTGAATGACTGTGCCAGAAACCTTTTGGAAATTTAAAGACTGTATCATTTGGATTCCTGTTTACGTGTGCTCACTGACTCCTTCAGTGAGCTCCAAGAGACTTGCAAGACCTGACAAAAGTTGTGTTAACTCCTCCTAAATACGTCATTTATCCATGTGCTCACTATCCTGGATGGTAATTTCTACTGAATTCCAGGCATAGTCATCAGATGTGCTGGACTGTTCCCTGAACATCTCTATATTTCTTAGAAAAAGAAATCAGCATCCATTAGTTACTTTCCAGTTCAATTTTAAGCAGAAGATTATACGGCAGAGCCAGTAGTTCAGCTTTTTCACCTCTGAGGTTTTAATATGCTCAACTGAATAGCCAATTTGACCTTGGAAGTTTGATACTGTTAGTTTTTTTCCTATATATTCCCCAACCTCTTCTATCGATGTTCCAGTTTCACTCCTGTGATGAGTCCCCACAAAGAACAGCTCCTTCCATAGTGAACAAAGGTTTAAAAAAAAAAATTAAAAAAAAAAAAAAGTTTGTCTGTAACACAAGTATCCAGACTGTAAGTGTGGGGTGTCCACCTCAGGCTGTGTTTTACATTCAGTCTGCAGTAGAACTCCCACAGGTGTCAACTGAAGATCTGCACACTGCTCAGGTGTACACACAGGGTGTACCTTCCTCGATGCACTTTTGCCTAATTAGCTGTCTGTACAACGCAGTTCAAATTCACAACTCCTTCTGAGGTTAAGACACTGTTGATGGTTGTTCTGGCTGTAGGTACTGTGATGCGATTATGGTCATCGATACCAGCTTTTGATAATGTTATTTCGGCAAAATTGAGAAATGCTTACATGCAGTATAATTCACCAATAGTTCGGATACACCAAAAGGCTAGAAATTAATTTGGATAAGATGAACAACTGTTTGCTATTATTGAAGAATACCCTTCTACATTGACTAATAAGAGATTTGGGGCACCTTGACAGCATCATCTTTACTCAAAGGATAAACTATCAGTTTGCTTCTTACTGGGTTGACAGCACAGGGTCTGCCTCATCCTTTAGAAAGTGTTTTAATCTCTGACAAAGATGCATGTCAGACCTGATGTGTCTGTCTGGTCTTTCTTTTAAATGGCAAACAGAACTCTTTACAATTCCACGCTACAAAAATCTTGTTCAAAACTAGAACAACTTCTTGCTTTGCTTCTATAAGGTGAATTATGTGATAAAATCAGTTAAAAAAACCACAAACATTTTTCCCTCCAAAACCTTCGCAGTAGCATACCTCATTGGGTATTCAATAAATAACTCTTATCACAGCATATGCACTTAAGTGAGGAGCACGTCCTGCATGGTCATAGTAATTCATAGGTTCATAAACCTGCTCTAACAAGTTTCCTAGAACAAACTAGCAAAACCATATCTGGTGTGCGACATCTGAAAAGGTGACATACTACCCAAGTTTGAGACCTACTTTCTTCCTAAGAACAAAAGGAACATTGAGGCATCTTACCTCTCTTTTGCCAGAACAGCCAGTCCCTGTAGCAAGATAGGTACAACTGTCTGATCCAAGTAGGCACGTGTGGGTAACGACTGAAGATCCACCTTCTGCTTTGATGTTTTCTCTGCGTTTATTTTCTCATTTTCTACTATCCTCTGAAGTAGGAAAAAAAAAAAAAGAGAATGAACATTGGTAATAGCAGCCACATCTACTTTGAAGCGTGAGTGCAAACAAAGTACCCATCTCTCTGCAATTCACTGGCAATAACTTTATTACACCTTTTAAGAAAATTTAAGTGCATATTTTTCCTTGCACAAAAACCTAATCCAGAGGAGCCTTCTGTTAAATTATTTTGGGGAAACAACATCAGAAAGTCGTGAGTTTTAGAAAACAGAAGAGACCTAATCTCTATCATTTTTATTTCTGCTTTTGCATTCACAGATTTAAATTCTACACCACACTGCGACAGGGATGACTACTAACAACAGTGGTTTTAATTAAATGGTTCCTGTATGCAGGCACTTCTAACACAAAATGCTAAAAGCACAAGAAATTCAGGTGAAGTCTGACAAAGGGTACTATTAAAGTCAAGCACTTTCAGACCGTGCTCTACTAAAGTATAGATGGACACTTTAAAGAAAACATATGCAAAATGCTTCCAGGAGCCTTTTGGTCAAAAAGTGCTGAATCATCTTACACCATTAACTGTAGTTAAAAAAGGATACCCTACCACTGCTAGTAAACCAAACGTATTCAATGCAACATACATGAGTCTACCGATACGGAACCAACATATACTATGCATTATGGTTCTGTAGTGGAAGCTGAGGCATACAGACAAGCAGCTATCAGGGAGATGAGTCACAAAGGACGTTTAAGAAAAGTTTCTGCAAAAGCTTAGCATAGAGTAGGAGCTTATAATGGAGAGAGATTGAAGGCATTTCTTTAATAAGGAATAGTAAATACATGTCATAGAGTTGTTATTCTAACCCACACTGTTACCAAGAGCAAAGAAGATGGATTGTGGCTACTCTTTCTCAGCATAAGTAATTAAAGATAGCTTGGATTATTCTGATCCCGTATTTCTAAGAATCCCTCCCTTTGATACTTCTATAGAAATGCCATCAACTCCTCCTGTTCCCCTCCCTGTAATAAAATTCTGGCTGGCTTTTTGTGGCATAATATATTATATATAGATATATATATATATATAAAATAGATAGCGATGGAATAGATAACAATCATAGAATACTTCCAAAAAACTCCACCTCATTAAAAGGTTCATTATTTACTTCAGTACCATTTAGTGTAACAGAAGCAACACAACAGAAAATGTATTAACAGCCAGTTATGCAAGGGGCTAGTATCTGTTGGTTCAGTTTCCATCTAACTTTCTTGGGAACATTACATTTGCTGACGTTAGACTCAAGACTCAATATTTTTCCCCTTGATCAGGAATGTGACTTCCACTGTACTTTACAGCAACAAAATCTTTGTTACCTCTACATTTTCAGTGAGACCGTATTCAGAATGGGGATTTTCTGGAACCTGTAAAATAACACACAGTCAGCAAAGTTAAAATGCTCCTTTCATGCAGGTAGTGTTATGCACATAAAACATTTCTTGCAATACCTGCGGCTGTCCCTCCATAATCTGTTCTGCCTCCATGATTTGAAAAGTGGAATTTGCTGGACGTACAGTAATCTTGGAAAGCAATAAAAAAATTGGTCAGCAGGCTGAGATGAAGACCAGTGTTAGCTGACTTGATATTGCATCACTCGGTCACTAAGGCACAATTACTAGAGAGCAAACGGAGTGGCTCTGCGCTCCCCCCCCGCCAAACTTGTACCCGTTTTTCCCGCACGCAGCATCGAGAAGCGCCTTAAGGTTCGCGTGACGTCCGCGGAAGAAAACGGCACCGGGGTTAGAAAATACGGCATTCATCATTTAAAACAAGAGTCCCCAGCGACGGCCCGCTCCCCTGCCCGGCCGGGAGCACCCGCGGGAAGGCGGAGACACCCCCTCCCTAGCTGGCTGCCTGCCTGCCTTCCCTGCCCGCCGCGCCAGGCTACGCTACACCGCCAGTGCCCCGAGACCCCCCGCCGGCCGGGCCGGGCCGGGGCCCCACCGCACCGCGGGCCACGTGCGGGCGCCACCGGGGGGCGGCCCGGGCCATGCCCCAACCGACCCGCGGGGAAGAGGCGACACCCCCCCCGCAGCCGCTCTCACCCGCCGGTGGGTCCGGGGTTCGGCGGGGCGGGAGACCGGCACTGTGGCGGGACACCGAGAGCCTCTCCGCAGCAACCGGAGCCGCTGCCGCTGTCGTAAATTGTTTTGACGTAAGTGAAACGGTCGCGCTGCCGCCGCCGAATCCCGGCGAACTGCGCCTGCGCAGGGTGAGGCCCCGCCCATCCCTGAGAGCCGGCCTGCGGGGAGGGAGAAAACAGATGGCGAGTGCGAGCGGCCGGCGAATGATGTCATCCCTGGGAAGGCCTTCTCCCTCCTCAGCGCGGTTCGCTGGGCGGTGCGGGTCGCGCGGCGGTTCTTCAAGCGCCAGAGAGCGGCTGCGGGGCTGTCGCTCGGTAAGGTGGCCGGCATTACGCTAAGCGGCGCTGACTGAGGCTTTTTATTTTTTTAAAGTAATTTTCCTCACTGAAGCAGAGGCTCTGGCCTGACCTCTGTTAACCGTTTTGAGGTGCAGCCGGAGGAACCTTGGCTAAGGGCCGTCGTGGGGGAGCGGGCAGGTACTTCCGCTTGTAGGTGTCCTGTCAGGACTAAAACTGGCGGGATGTTTCTGTTCTCCAAAGAAGCCTTTGACGAACACTGGCCCTTGAAAATTCTGTGGTATGGAAATCTACTGACAATCAATGCAGTCTGACGTCTGGGGAGTTCACTGGGACGTTTGTGCAAAGTAACTTTGCTGAAGCTAACTTTGAACTGAAAAGGTGGTTCTGTTAGTGAAATAACCCTTCAGAGCAGTTTGCAAAACAATGACTGTTGGCCATTAATTTCGCCCAGTTGTGTTATGAAAAATGCAGCTGCTCAGCTTTCTCTAGGTATCAGCTTTAATCATCCTGTCTTGACTTGAAACTATCAAGAAATGGAAAATTTACTGCTTCTTTGGTTGTTGTACTGTTACGAATTGCATCAGTGTTTGAACATCTATGCCTAATTTCTTCAGGTTTTTGGTTTTTTTTATTAGGAATTAAATTCTGTGTCTGGTAGCATTTGTGCTAGTAGATTAAATGGGCCTTTAGAACCTTTTTATTTTTGGCTTGAGAAAGCAGTTACATTCCTGTAGTCTAATTTTTTTATTTTTTATTTTTTTAGAAAATTGTTGTTGTTTTATAACAACATGTCTATTCCTTTTTCTGTCTTCTTGCTGCAGTGATGACAATGCATATGAATGATCTAGCTGATGCTTTTAAAAGATCAGTGACATGGAGAAAACAGAAAATGCCATGTTCTCATTAGATTATGCTCTGATGTAATCATCTAATACTTAATAGTAATGATGAAGCGTGTTTACATCAGTGAATTTGAAATAATGTTTACAGAAGTGACAGTGTTATTGGTGTGATAAGCAGGCTTAAAAATGGTGGTGTAGTCAGTTACAGATTTGATACTCAACTGAAGAACTTGGAATTGCAGCAGAACCGCATGCTGTCTTTGTGTCAATTTGAGTCCCTACTGCTGGCAACCTTAGCTGGTGTCAAGGAGGCTCAGTGAAAACACAGAAGGCAAAATCCTGAGATTTTTTTTTTTTCTAAAACTTAAACAAAGCAGGAATACAAATAAATTCTTAATATGAAACAGGTGAGGGTGAAGAGGTGTGAGCTGCTCATTCCGTTCTGAGGCTCTCTTCTCATTTTTCCTCATGTTCTAGCAATGACATTTTAGAGAATTACATTTAGAATACCTGAATTTGTTGTAGCAATGGCTATACCAAGGAAAAAAAAATCCTTTTACCCCTAGCCCCGTTTCCCCATTTATACATTTTCTATTATATTCAGTTTTTGCAATGATGTCATGTTGGGAGTGAGAAAAGGTTTCCTAACTGGACCTTTTGTGCAATGGTAAATTGTGGCATCAGGGTCGTTGCACCTTCCACAATCATAGGAATTAGATGTTTGTCTGCTCCGATTCCAAACCATATCACTGAGATACCACATTGTACCTCCTGTATTTTATGAGTCCTCAATCTTCAGGGTGAATTCAAATCAGGTGGATAAGCTGATCTAACAATTGGCCACTCCAGAAAACATGAGTTTCACTTGTGTTGTTCACTTCTTCCCCCACCCTTTTCTGGTATTCATCAGAACCCTTGCTGAGCCAGGACATCTCACTAAGCCAGCAGAAAGCTATCCATTGCTCTGATTTGTTTTTTGTTTTGGGGTTTTTTTTTTTTCAGGCTTTTTTTTTTTTAAACTGCACTAATGTTATGCCAGATTATTAATTAAAATTAAGGTCACAGACAGGTCCCAATGAATGCTAGAGCCCGCTTAATATAGGAGGGTAGGGTGATTCAGCTTGCAGATCACTGCAATATTTAATTGCTGCACTAGTGAATTGATTCTGCAGGTTCTCACTAAAAGCGTTACCATTTGCTCACAATTCCTGACTGATGCCTAGTTCTGCAGCTGTGTTTTGGCTTAGCAAGCTGTATTCCCCTAACAAGTGCACTGTTTACTAGTGCATCGGTCTATATTTTATTGCCATGGCATAGTCAGGTGGCTTACAAAGGTGGGATTCTAAATGCTTTTACTTTAAAAAAGTAACTGAATAGATTTAGTAATCAGGATTGTTTGAGACTCATTGTCTTCCTATGGCCATGACCATTCAATTTGTCCTTTTATTTATTAATAAAAACTTATTCCTTCACCAGCTTTTCTACTATTTTGCTCAGGAATGGGATGATGCTTTAGATAGTAGATGGAAAATGGAGGCTGTAGGTGGATGGTAATCTGCTGTCACATGGCTTATTTCACTTGACTACATGATATTAACACTGCTTGAAGTTTCTGGAGTTTCCTTGGTATTCCAAAATTTGTTAAATTTTTCACATCAGCGAACAAGAGAGTTTGGGTTTTTTAAAGGACAGTTAGGTACAGTCAAAAAAACTTCCTATTAGATACTGAACTTTTTCCAGTCGTGAGTAGACTGAAAGTACTTTGTGATGTTTTCACAACAGAATTACATCATCCTTCTTGCCAAATACAGAAGAGCGATACTTAATGAACCTCACTGCATTATTTTTTTTTTCAGCGCTGACAGGTTTACAGTCTCTGTCTAATAATGGTTCTAGGTCATGAGTAGTTATTTTTTATGTTGTATATTTGTATGTTACGTGCTGATAAAATTCTGTATTTTATACAGTGATAAAATAACGAGGGTGGAAAAAGAACGAATGTGACTTGGTTTGTTTTTTTTCCCCAAATGACCTATCCATGATGTATACTCAATTACACCAGTTTCCTCCATGCGAGGAGACAGTCTGTCCTTTCGGTTACAGCGGCGCGGAGCGGGCAAAGCAGGGGAGACCGTTCTCCCGCGGCGGCGGACGGACCCCCACACGGCCGGCCGTCACGCCCCTCCCAGCTAGCGGGCGGCCGGGGGCTTCGGAAAGGAAGAAGCCTCTCCGCACCCTCCTCGTCCGCCCCTGGCAAACGGCTGCGGGCGGGGAGCGATGCCAGGTGCCCGCACCGCGTTTTGCCCGCAGGGCGGCCGGCAGCTCCAGCCGGAATCCTTAATTTTATTAAATTGCTCACGGCCTTTCCCCTCGCGGTGTTCCCGCGCGCTGCAGCCTATCGCTCTCGCTGAGGGCTGCGGCAGGCTGGCGCCGTCCAGCCGCGGCGCTGACGGGACGCGGAGCTCCCTCCCCGCCCCGGCACCGCGCGCCCCTCCCGCCGCCCCGGGGCACGCCGGGAGCTGTAGGCGCCCCGCCGCGCCGTCCCCGCCTCCCATTGTCGCTGCGGCCCGTCCGCGGCGGCGGCGGCTGCGCACTGCCTCCCCCCCCCCCCCCCCCCCCGGAGCCGCGCGAAAGGGGCGTCGCCGCCGCCATGGCCGGTTGTTGTCACTCCCTGGCAGCGGGTTATGGCGACGGCGGTGAATGAATTCTCCGGGCGGCAGAGGGAAAAAGAAGGGCTCAGCCGGCTCCAGCTCCGCGCCCCCGGCCGCCGCGGCCTCGCCCTCCTCGCCGCCCGGGCCGGCCCCCCCCGTGCCGCCGGCGGGGGCGGCGGCGGCGGCGTCCCCCCACAAGCGGAACCTGTACTACTTCTCGTACCCGCTCTTCGCCGCCTTCGCCCTGCTCCGCTTCGTCGCCTTCCAGCTCGGGCTGCTCTTCGCCTGGCTCTGCGAGCGCCTCTCCCGCGGCGCCCTCATGGCCGCCAAGGGCAGCAGGGCCGGGGCCGGCGACGCGCCCGAGCCCGGCGGGGCGCCCGAGACGGTGCGGGCCTGCCACAAGCGGGCCTTCGAGTGCATCTCCATGGCGCTGCGCATCGACGAGGACGAGAGAGGTAGGGGAGCGCCGGCGGCCGCCCCGGGCTGCGCGGGGTGGGGGGCGGGCAGGGCCTCTCGGCCGTGCGCCGGGGGGGGGGCCGGGGCTGCCGCTTTCAGTTGAAGACCAAACCAAACCAAGCCCGCTTACGTGAGAAATACGGGTTGCGAAGGATCTGTGCGGGAGGGTGAACCGCGCGCCGGTGCCCGCATGCGGTTAAGGGGCTTTGCCCCCCCGCCGCCGCCCCCGCTGGGTCCGCCCCTGCCTCGCCGCAGCCGGCAGGCGCAGGCTGGATCAAAAACCTGCGGCTCGGGCTAATTTCCCACGCAAAGCAAGTCTTTGTATCTCGCTCTAACAACTTTAAAGTTTTTGATGCGGAGGTCTGGGTGAGGCGATTAAAAATCGGGGGGGGGAGTGGTGGTTGGTGGTGCGACTGTAACTAGCTTTCAGTTTAACCAAGCCAGCCGGATAACAAAAGCAGCAGTGACAATAATAAAGGTGCATCCTTTAACGTACTGTCTGAAAAATGATGGAAGAAGTGTTGAAGGGAGTCTTCAGGAAACTTGGCTCCCAAACTGCTCGTTTGGAGTCGTCTGACTTCTAAGGAAAGAAATATTTATGCGTATTTTGGCAATTAAAAAAAATTTTTTTTTTCTTAAACTGTTTGACATGCTTGCTCTTAAGAAATCTATCACTATGTGACTAGAAGACCTTAAGGAGGAATTTTTTTTTTTTTTGTCTAGAGGATTAAAAAAAAAAAAAAAAGGCAATTGCTAGTGCATTTGACTTAGCCATTTATTCTAAATGCAGCAGCACAACTCTGTCAGCATCCGAAAGGTAGTCCTTAGGGGCATGCTGTGCTAGGTTTTAAAATTCTCTGGAAACATCAGAATACCTTATTATACCCTTTCAGTTGAGCTTTAGTGAAACTGCTGCCCTAGAGAAGGAGGTTAAAAACATAGGAACAGGCCTTCAATAGAAGCTACATGCTGAGAGCACCATAAAAGCAAGGGATGTGTCTTGCTTTGCATTGACAGTTTGGGAGTGGCAGTGGTAAGTAAGCTCTGGGAGAAAAAAACCCACCATGTGCAGCAAGGTTAGTTCAGAACAGCTGTACAGCGTAAGAGCATTAAGGGTCATGGGAGCAAAGCATGAAAGAAGGTGAGGTAGCTTAAAACTTCAGTGGTGTTGGTGAGTGCTCTGTGAAGAGTAGCCAAGGCTGAAATTATCAGGTGCCTGTTCCGTTGTTGTGGCTTATAACTGTTGGTGGTTTGAAGGGTAAGCCTTCAAATACCAATTTTAATCATGGACTTGCTTTATAGATATTTTTACAGTTGTCATATATGAATTAGCTGCACAGGTCATACATTTAGTAAGAAAAAAATCTTTGCTGCTAACACAAGCAGTTGCAAAGCTGTTACAACCCCGCAAATGCAATATTAATTTCACTGAGAACTCACTTTAATACACAGATTTGTTACTTGCGTATCTGTTTTTACTGGAATACATGCATACCTTTGAGTTTATTTTATATGTAAACAAGTGGGGTTTTTTATGACTTCCAACAGAAGACAATTTATGAGGCATAGTATGTGAAATGGTTAGGATTTCTAGATTGCCTAATATCCTGTTAATCATAGAATCATTTAGGTTGGAAAAGACCTTTAAGTATGTGGTGTTTTTGCTGTTCTGGAAGCTATGCATGCTTCAGTAATTACGATAGCACTTCTAGTAATTTTTATGCTTCTGAATTATTGGGGAAATTGATATTCTTGTTTTGGTATTTTCAAAATCAAGCTTAACATCTTTTCCTGGGACTGAGAAGGCACACGTGGTGGGTGACCCCAGCCAGCAGCTAAGCATCCATATAGCTACTTGTTTACTCCCCTCAGTGGGACAGGGGAGAGAATAGGAAGAGCAAAAGTGAGAAAACTTGTGGTTCAGGATAAAGACACCTTAAGTGAAGGAAAGAGGTGGGGGAGGAGACGAGTGATGCAAAGGCAATTGCCTATCAATGCCCAGCCAGTTTCTGAGCAATGGCTGCTTTGGAGGACAGCCCCCAACCTGTTCTTCCTCTACCCAAGTTGTTACTGCTGAGCATGATATTACATGATACGGAATACCCCTTTGGCCAGTTTGGGTCAGTCAGCCTGCCGGTGTCCCCTCCCAGCTTCCTGTGCACCACCAGCCTACTCACTGGGGATTTAGAGTCAGAAAAAAAGAAAACCTTGGGACTGTGCAGGCTGTTCAGCAATAGCCAAAATGTTGGTGTGTTATCAACACTGTTTTAGTCACAGATCCAAAACACAGCACCACAGGGGCTGCTATGAAGAAAATTACCTCCATCCTAGTCAGATCCAGTACAGAAAATCAATGACTTCTAAGGAATGTAACTTTTTTTGGTTGTGCTTTTAATGTCTTAATCACTGAGAACTAGTAAACTGTTCTGTGTGGATTCGGAGCACTACCTTTGCAAACAGCTCGGTAAAAGGTGGACGTGAGGTTTTAATGATGACCTTGGCATGTTTGCAACTGCTCTTCGGAACAGCAAAGCAATTCAGGCAATGGCAGAGGTGGCTGGAATCATCTCTAGTTTGATTTCTAATAGCCATAATCAGCACTAGATTTACACTGCAGTTGAAACTGTTTCTATAGGTGATGGGGAGAAGCTTAAAGGAAAAAAGGCTACAGAGAGGATCAAAGTCACTCGGCTTTGATGATTTAATTTACCTAGCTTTGTCCTTAACAGTCAGGATATATGAGGCTGGTGGAGAAAGGGCAGTAATAAAATGATTCCCAAGGTGTGTGAGGTACCTGACTGTAGGTAGGTGCTGCTCCTGTGGTTTGTGTCGGTAAGAAGAGCAAAGCGTTGAATTACCTGCACAGGGTAACTTGCCAAATGTTATTAGAGGATTTTGCATCTGGAGAGGAGCAAGAGAAAACCCTTAAGAGGATTCTAGAAATGTATTGAAATATTTTTACTGGCACTGAAATTTGCTAGAAAACAGGTTTGAGACTGAAGTTATCAAAAGACTTGAGTGCAGAAGCAACACAATCACTGGTAACTGGCACTTAGGAATAGTTTTGTGAAACGTTATCTCTTCTGAAACTAGGGTAATGATATCTGAAGGTTTCATTCTAGGCATTTTTGTTTTTTCTAGCATTAGCAGCTTCTTAATGCTAATCAGGTTTAAATTTTAATACCTAACATGCAGTATTCCTGTGTGGAAAGGCATGCTTAGTGTGACATAGCTACCTTGCAAAAGTATGTTTCCATATGCAGGCAAGTATCTTTTTAATGCAGAGTATTTATAGAAGGGGAGCAATATGCAGTAGATATTTGTATCTCTTCAATGGGTTATTTGCTGTCACGGTGTCAGATAGTATAGGTTAGTCCTAGGCATGTTCATGGTTGTATTTGCTGTAATATCCATGTAGGACCTTGTTGGTACAGAGTCATACTCTAATTCTACGTGTGTTGTACTTCATGTGAAAGTTGACATACACCTGCAATACAGCAGCTTCATGATAGGATGAACAAAGAAATACCTCCATGACAAATGAGCTGATCTGTACAAAAGTCAACCGGAGGAAAAGTGTCTCTTGTCTCACTCGTGTAGTATCTTAGACTCGTTGCTTTTCTTCTTGAGTTTCTGAGCTTCTAGTGTTACTTTGGTATTGGCTAACACTGGAAGATTAAGAGGCATGTCTCAGTTTGATGTTCCAGAAAGAAAAACTGTTAATTTCACTATTTCTGTTGTAAATGAATATGTGTAGGGTAGCTTTTTTACCTTTTGGTGTGTGGGGTTTTTTGTTTTGTTTTGTTTTTTAGGGGACTAATCTCTTTAAGATGGATGGAGAAGTATTCCTGAAACAGGCAAAAGTGATTTGAGGCTGGTGTAGTACCTGTTTTTAATAGAAAAGCTTATTTGAAACTAAGTAGATGTAAAGTTGACAGTGTCCCTTTAAGTTTTTCTTTAAATCATAGGATTTTGTTCAAGTATCTCTTCCCTCCTCTTACTTTTTTTACACAGCATTATATGGAACCATTCCTAAGCTTTAATTCATTACAGAAAATAATGGGTTCACTTCCTTTTTAAGCAGGACAAAAGGAACAAGCTGTTGAATGGTATAAGAAAGGAATTGAAGAACTGGAAAAAGGAATAGCTGTCTTAGTAATTGGTCAAGGTAAGCCAGTTTTGAGTTTTGTGGAAAAGATTTTGGTTTATGGCTTCTTCAAAGTGAGGAATCAATATTGCTGAATATGGTAGGTGCTAGGAATGGTCTGCTGTATGAATTCATTCATAAGAGTGTTTCTTATTCCTGTTTTAGCTGTAGGTGGACACTGGTCCATTTCTGTGTTCTACCTTAATGGTCTGATCTATAACACATGCAAATCTTGCTCCAAGTATTTTCAGACTATCCAAAATCATAAGCAGTTCATGAAAATTCTAAAGTAAAACACTTGATTTCTTATATAATGGGAATGCCAAAATACTGAGTTCTGATTTGATTTGCCAAAGTTGACAGTTCATGTTCTCACTTACACAGAATTTCATATTCCCTTCAGTATAACTAAAAAAGAAACACCCCAATTTGGCATGGTCTAGCATTGTGTTTCTGAATAGCTTATGCCAAAATAGCTGAACATTTCCAACAAAGGAAGCCATCTGTGTATATGGAAACATTTTAAGCTGTAGTGTAGAAGCAGGTATGTACCATAGAGAAATAGGTATAGTGAAGGACTCAAAAGTAATAATATAATAGTAACAACCCAAGCTCCCCACCCTCCTGAAACCCCAAACCTGTAACTGCTTTTGCAGACTGCTATTTTGTTCCTCAGCTATGTTTAGAAATGTTTGAACAGTGTGTGGTGACATGTTACTTATGCAGCAGTACCAGTGGCATTTGATACAACCCATCTAAATTGCACAGTTAAAAAAAAAATAAAAGCTTGACTTGAACAGATATTATTTTTTAGGAAGTGGTGATATTAATGTCTGTAATTCTGTGTGTTTTGAAATGTAAAGGGACACAGTCAACTGAATTTAAATCTCTTAATTTTGCCAAAGTGAATTATTTCAAGTTGTACTTGCCTCTCAGTCACTTTTCAAGCTTTTTAAAAATCTTTTTTTTTATTTGACTTCTGTTTAGAAAAATGCAGTGACAAAGAACATATATTAGGTCAGCATAAAATGTTAGAGAATATGCAAAGCAGTGCTTGGGTTCCCACTGCTCTATGAGCAATAATGTAAAGCAGATAGTGTCAACTAACTTTAAATTCTTGATTAAATAGAAAGCTCTAGGATTTTTCCATTAGTTTTGCAATGATGTTCTTTAGTGGAGGGGGTAGGTAAGGGGTGGGAGGAAAAGGAGGGAAGGCTGGGTGTCAGTATTTTAGCACTTTAAAAAGTTAATTTGCCAGATTGTGTTTTAACATTGATTTTTCTTTATAAGGTGATCAGTGTGAACGGGCTCGACGTCTGCAATCTAAAATGATGACAAATTTGGCAATGGCCAAGGATCGCTTGCAGCTTTTAGGTACCAGTTACAATTCATGACTTTGGAAAGTTTGTCGTTATTCGCACAACTTCATGTAATGCATTCTTCTAAAATACGGCTTTGACTTTTAAAGCGAAGGTGTCATTATCTGTGTAGGGTCTCTTAAGTCTGGTTTTTAGTTGAGAGTAAGTAGTATTTTTTCAATGCTGTTGATGGATTTTGAAATTGGAATCTCATGACCCACTTGCCTATGCCTTAAGAAATTGGTGTAAAAGTAACTGAGAAGTCTTTATACCATAGCACGCTTGACTCATAAACTGAGGAAGTCTCGACTAACTCTTGTTGGAGTTAGTTTAGGTTTGCTGTGTTAGAGCTTTAGTAAAACTTACAATATATTGCTGATCATGAATGCTAAGTGTGCCTTCTGTGTAACTACTTCATGTTCTGTTAATTCTGTTGTCACTTACGTAATAATTCTACTGATTATTGGTATGTACTGTAATACTAATTCTTTAGCATTATGTAGACCATAAGGTTGTGAAATCCTAATTCTTGTAATTTTTATCTAGTGGTGTTCTATTTTAAGACTAGCAGGTAAGATCACTTCTTTTCAGAAGCACAGTTTTAGCTTTATCAAAATTAAGTGCTGTATATGAGCTTTTAATGGACAGAGTAAAACAGACAGGATTGGAAATGGCATCTTCCTGTGCATGATAAACAGGCAAAAATTCCCCCTCCTCATCAAACAACAAATCCACAGCTTTGTGTAGTGCATCCTCTAAATTGAGTTTTGGAAATGCTTTCAGTTCAGGCAGTAAAATGAAAATAAAGATTTTTTTTTTTTTAATTGCTCTTTAAGGGAGAACTAACAAATGTACTTGAGTTCAACTTGTGTATCTGCAGCTTTAATCTTGCGCTGTGTTGTTCTGAGTTCTACTAATTCCCTCTTCTAGGAGCGTATAGAGCAGACGGGAAAACTCATGTTCTTTTCTCCTCTTACACTTTGTGATTCTGTGGCTCTGGCTGGTGATTGACAGGGAAGTTGTGGCAACCACAAGAAAGTGAATCCCTTTTGTTTCCCTTGAGTTCCTGGTGTCCTTAGTTCTTTTTGGAAAAAAAAAGTGAAGGGAACATGGGGTGAAAGAGGCTTCCAGCTTCTATGCTTTATTACGGGTGTTTGTTGGTAGAACCTTAGTATGTGCAGATATTTCTACTCATTAGGGTTAAAGGCTGTCTTCTAGAGGTGATATAAACTAGTGAACAAAAGAGTGAAAGTGATTACATGCTAACAGCCTTTGATAAGGTCTGGCTTGTTGTTGACATCCTTAATTGCAAGTAAGTAGGATTTCTTTAAAAATTTGCTGCTGTTTGAACCTTGAAGTAGCAATGTCTGTATTTTGTGGGTAGTGCTTCATCCTTGCTTGTGTTATTGTAGTAGCACTTGCGATGTTGATAAGCTGATTGCTTGCTTGCGGTGCTCTGATTGAGAAGATAAAAAGGGTAAACACTGCAAAAAACCTAAAGTTGAAGCCAAGCTGGTACATTCATCTCTACTACCAGAATGTGTGATTGCATGCTGTTTTACAAACATTCATGTGCTTCATTCAGAGTGCATATTGAAAGGTAAACAGAATAGTGTTTATTGCATAAGTTGATGTCAAATATGATTTTATTTTATTTTTACTTTGAAATTATTAGAAGTTTAGTACTTTCTTCTACTTAGGTTCTTGTTCAGTTTGCACTAAGGATCTGCCTCAAACAATGTACCTAAGAGCAAAAATTGGACAGAAAGGAGCAAGTGAAGTCATCTGCCCTTTAGGAAGGAAAAAGATGTTGTTTGGAGAGATATTCAAATGGATTAAAATCCCTGCAAGCTTCATCATTATGGATCTATTTGAGTAATATTTGTTACAGCATCTAACAACTTTCAAGTATTGACAACATCTGTTTCTATTACTTTATATGTCCTTTTGCATGGATTTTGTGGAAATGTAAGGTAATCTAGAGTTGAATTTCATGTGCAATTCTAAACATAACTTTTACTTGTTACTTATAGTGACAGATATTTGGAAGCTTTTAAGTGGTGTAGAGATGCTTTTGTAGTTGAACTAAAGCTGAAGCTGTTAAGGTTCAATAAAGTGATTTTTCCTATGAATCCAGCTCTTAAGATCAAACAGTAAGTGTTTTCCTCTAGCCCTGTGGAATTTTTCCATTTCTTAAGGGAGAATAGGTAAGTCCTTCATTGCATTAACTGGCAGGATAAAACAGACCTAAAGTAGACAATAATATCAATTATTTAATCCTGCTGGCTAAACAGAGATGTGATTGGAGACTGCCTAACTGAAATGCCATCCAGTCAAGCCAGTTACGTTGGTAATAAATAGAAAGTGAAAATTAAATCAAATGGTTTATAAGTGTCCCTTAAAAGTGCCCAGTCCTTTGATTTTTTTGAATGCATTGGATCGTCAGTGTAAGTTTAAGTTGCACGACACCACTGATGCGGGTGTTTGACACCGCTGATGGGAGTGTGATGTCTGATTACACCTATGTATTATCACCATGTGTCTTCATACCACTGATGCTTTTTAATGTTCGACCAAGAGGATGTAGCTACTTACCTTGGATATTGGCTTTATCATTTTGAGCCCTGTTTTCATCTTGAGTCTAAATTACTCTATTGTATTCTGTTTAAAGCTGTACTATGACAGCCAGATAGCTGAAGTTACTCCAGGTGTGTTTCAGAGCACCTCAAGGTGACTCAATCACTTTGACAGTCCAGTGACAATATTGAGTTGTGCTAGCTGTTAGGGGACTTCCGAGTTCTACCATTTGAATTAGTGGCAGGCCCTGTTTAGGGGCCCAGTTTAGGGTGTGTTAACTGTGCAGTTATTTAGACGAGTGGATAAATCTTGCTCTGGTTGGTCTTCATAGACCTGATCTCTCCTGGATGACTGATGACACATGTTAGAATCATTGTATTTGATATATTTAGAATCAGAGGAGGATATTAGTTTCCTACAATCGATAGATAAAACTCAGCAGTTTGCTGTTCCTAAGATAGATAACCACAATGTCCAGTGCAGCACTGTTCAATTCTAATATTATCCATGTGTTGTAGCAATCTGTGTTCTCCCCTTTCAGAGAGACTTTCTGTAGGGGGACAGACTTCTGTCAGCACTAGTGCCATTCTGTGTGCTATGTGTAGCTTCAGTATTTTGGTTGAAGGATGCACATGGCACATAATTAAAATAACTTTCATCAGTATCCTCTTTGGTAATAATTCTGCCCGTGTATAGACATGGGCTTCAGTGGACACCTTTTGGGATTATTCCGCTTTCTTGGAGGTCTTGGTGTTTTTGCTTCAGGCTTGTGTTACAGGGCAATGTTCTTTTTTGTTAGAAATCAGTTACTTTGTACTCAAAGTCTAGTGTTGCCTAAATAAGACAGCAGCTGCAGTGGTTTATTTGGTAGGTTTATGTCAACATGTATCATCAAGGAGAAATAATGAATGGGATTCTGCAAACTTTTTTTCCCCCCCTATGTCTGGAGACATAGGGAAAGCATTTAGATGGAAGGTGATAGGGTGTCCTGTTAGTTCCCTGGAACGATATTTAATAGCTCAATTTATTTTCATTGTTCCAGAGGGCTCTACAGCTACACCGTCTCTCAAGAAAAGGCGTACATTTGCTTTATGTAGTTTTACAAGCACTGTTAAAATTATGTGTTAATACATAATGTGATGGGAAGACAGTGTGCGAACTGAAACTGGACAACAGTTGGATTACATTTTTTTTGTTGCAGTTTTGGAGTTCCTGTGTATGTGGAACTTGCTAAGCCATTGATAATTGTGGTAAAACGCCAGCCTCAAACTGTAGTGTTGAAGCAAATAGCAGCATTTCCTGAATTCCTGCCCAAGCCAGTTGATTTTATTATGGTCACTCACTAGAAAGTTCTTTAAGTTCAGAAATGTTCTCCAAAACTTAACTGATTATCTAATATCTTACAAAGTCTATTAATACTAATTTTGTTTTCGAAGCTTCTCTATGTGCTTTCCATTTAGATTGCATGCACTGGGCAGGGAGTAGACTATTCTGCTGTCTCCTTCGGTAGTGCTGCGCCCACTAAAATAGTACACTGTGTTTGTGGTCAGTCATACTAACAGGACTTTTCTTAGACTTCTTTAGAGGGAGGTTTCTTAGGGTAACTTCTTGCAAGTTACAAAGCTTGTGGTTAATTGTAGGCTGTTCTTGTGTGACTGACATTTTTTTTTGCTTTACTGTACTTGACTCTTCATTGCTTTCGATTTAAAACAAAGAAAACCTTGGATGCACGTACTAATCTTGAACTTTAGCTTTTGACATTTGCCTGTGGCTACTAAGTTTTCACTCTAAACTGCATCTTGTTCAGTCTGGATATTATTATTAAACCATCACTTAAACTATTGGGTCTAAAGATACTTTTCGGGGAGGTCAAGTGGTGAGTGATGAGGAGCAGGCAGAAGAAGAAAGGAATGAAGTAGAAAGACTGGAAAAAGATCTGTAATAAAGAAGTGGAATCAAGGAAGTTTTTACACCTGTTGGTTGTACAGTCTGCAAACTCTGAATGGCAATTCTTCCTCCAGTTGGGGCATTTATGAACTTGGGTGTGCACATTTTCAGTAGAATTCAGCTTCTTTTGCAGTCTGTGCTTTCATGTTGCTGGAGGACATCACTCCTCTAGTTGGCCATCTCTTTTCCTGCAGCTTCTTGGTACTGTTATCACTTGGGGAAGAAGAGGAAAGAAAAGGGGGGGAGGCTGACAATGTATGCCTTGCATCCTTACAACTGTGTTTTGTTTTTATAAAAAAGGGGTGTGGGTGTGAAATAAAGGTAGGAGAGGCTGTAAAGTGCCCCAAAAGTAAGGTCTGGAGGTTTTTAACTGCAGTGGGAAGAGCAGGAGTGGTAGGTGAGCTGCAGAGAACAAATAGTCCCAAGACTTAATTCTTGTTTTGTGTCGTTTGCAGCCTTACACCTCTTTGACTTATGCTTTGGCTAGTTTATCATGACTTCTTAGAGTTAATTTCTTTCTCCTTAATCTTTAACCTTATAAATCTTGTGTTCAGATGTTTCTGAAGTTAATCCTCTTAAAGAACACAGCTTGCATGACAATCGTATTGATTTAATTTCAAGGCAATTATATTTCTAAATAGAGATCTCGAAAGGCATCATCATAATGTATATATGGTGTTTTGCTTGAACAGTTGAGATTTCTGTAAAATGTTGACTGGCTGTTACTAAAGTGAAACATTTAATACGCAGGAAAGTGATGACTCTTTGCAGTTTGTCAAAAGTAACACCTTGGGGAGGACATTTAGAAATGGGTTATCAACACAAATATTTAGTAAATGAAGTTGAATTAATCCTGACCATTGCTTTTGAGAAGTAACTACAATCACTAGACTGGAAAGATTGTTGTAATTAACTCAGCTGTAAATGGCTAGTTTTAAAGCTGTTTTCAGTCATGCTCATACTGACAGAATTTTCTTACAAACTTGCTAAACATGTAGAATAGATAGAAATATTCCTTTTATCTTTAACCCTGTATCAAGTATAACAAAGCCAAACTTGACATTTGTGTGTTCAACATACATAAATTTTCTTGGTTCATTTTTATTTTTTGTTTGTTTATTTTGTCCTTTTTCCTCCCTTCCCCTCTGTCTACTATGTAGAGAAGCTGCAGGCAGTTTTGCAAATTCCCAAGCCGCAAATGGAGGTCTATAATGACAGTACTAACCTGGCATGCCGCAATGGACATCTCCAGTCAGGTGGGTTTGGTTTTACCAGCGCCTATTGAGGGGATGTCTCTCAGTTTTTGGTGTATTACAGGGGAAAATATGTGATACTATGTTCTGGCCCCACCAACTTTTAAAAACATTGTTTTATATTTCTGTTTTTAAAGGCTTTATACAAAATACATTCCATCCTTTCTATGACTTTCACAACACTGTTATTTTGTAGTATTAGGTTCTCTCTTACAATGACTGTCTTAGAATCCAAAACTATTTACTAAGACAATATTTTAGAAAATACTTCTCGTTCTATTCTTAAAGGAATTAAATTAAACCTGTTTTCAAAATTGTCAAAGTCAATATAGGATATGTAGGTTATATATTGTGCCTATATAAGTAGTTCTTCCTTTATGATAATGTGAGAGTGAATGTGCATTTGCATTAAGCTGCTTTAAATTTCAGGGTTTTTTACTCTGAGAAAGTGATACATGATTAAAACAAGGGGGAAAAAACGCAGCTCTTGATTTTTGTCAAAAAAGGTTGTTTTTATCCTTTGCCAGAAGACTGCACCAGGGATACTAAGAAGTAAACTTGTTTGTCTATACACAAGTAAAATTACTGCGAGGTTTGTGAATTGTCTTCAGGGAATGTTTTAAGCCAGCAGTAAGCTATTGTCACAACTGTGCTCTCAACTGATAATTCATACAGTAGACTATAATGAGGTTAAATAGAGAGCTAACGAGCAATGGAATTCATAAAGCTTGTCTACTGAGTCAAGAGCAGTATTTGGTTTTTAAAGTAACTAAACTTGAAACTTAGTGTAAACCACATGCTTCTCTTTTTTAGCTCCATTTCTAGTTCTGAAGTCATCTTACTGTTTGGTTTTATTCTTCCTAATGTATGAGAAGTCAAAGTAGTGGAACTATGTCACATTAGGCACCTTTAGATTGCTGTATGTGTGGTATTTTTGTTAACTGCATTTATCAAAAAGCCGTAGTTAAAATGGCTCTTCAGTATAAGTTCCTGTGTAGACTGAGCTTGAGAACGCTTTACCTTAAATGATCCGGTACAACTCTTGTCTTTTTACCTGCTTGGCTAGTGATTGAATGAACAAATACATACATACACGAAAGTTGATAACATGCTCCATCTGATTTGATATGAACAGCTTTTTCTTTAAACTCTTTCCTTTATATGTTTTTGTGCCTTTTCCTCAATGTATCTCAGAATTGGATGCTGCAAGAGAAGGTTAGACTGAACGTTCACTCTTAAAACTGTTAATTTAGTTGCTTAAATCTGTTAGTAACAAAGCATAGAATATCCTTTGGCATCTACTGGAAATGAAGAAACATTTTGCCAGGTTTGTGGCAGATGTTCTTATTTACAGAAATTCCTGGAGCAGGAGGTGGTCACTGTTGGTAAACTTGTGGAAATTGGTATTAGTCAATTTACCCATTTGGAGTTATATTCCTGGTGACTTACAGAAGATGGATAACTGAACCACTTCTGCAAAACTGTGGAGGAAAGGGTAGTGAAACAACTGCAAAGGGCTGTGGTCTTCTGGGGATGCTTTTTTCTGAGGATGTGTCTTCCAACTTTCTGAAAAGGAATGCAGGCTAACGGAGAAACTTTAATTTACCAGGCTCAGTGGGATCTGAGAAGAGACAGAAGAACTAAAGAGCAGGTCATAAAAAAAAAGTTAGGTACCAAGCATCTAGTGATTACTTTGAACAAGACTGCAAGAGGCTTGTTCCTATTGCTATTTGCATTTATATTGCCAAAGGTAAACTTTAGATTCATAACTTGTGGAAGTTAGTACCCAAAGTACTGAACTTCTCCTGCAGCTGTGGGGTAGTACCTGATAGTACCAGGAAAGTCAGCCTATTAATCATCTGAATGTCATCTGAATTTCTTAATTGGCTGGTGCCTATGCTCACATGCTCACTCTCTCTCTCACACTCTCTCTGTCTCCTTTTTTGGGGGGTGGGGGGAGGGAGTACTGTTTGTAAGATGCTGGTGCTACACTTTTTTTCTTAAAAGTACTTCCTTTATATGTGTTGTAATAAAGATGTTTTTTTCACCTGGGCACCAGTGATCATTTAAAAACACGAAGTAGATGGCAAATTTAGAAAACTGTACAAAATCAGCTTGCAGGCTATTTGAGATAAGAGGGCTGCTGTTACTGAAAAAATAGAGGTGCTGCAGAGGTACTGAGCCACAGGGCTCTGGCATAAGTTTCATTTTTCTGTCTACATGAAGTATTACTGGGGCTTTTGCCTAATCAGGCTGGGCTTTTTAAAAGTCCAGGATTTTATGAAGTGTGAAATATCGTCATTCGTAGTTTTAACATCAAGAAAGTGCCTTTTTGCCTGTTCTTTGGTCAAAAAGTGCTTTGCTTTCTTTCATTTGCCTTTGAAGGCCTAAGTCTTTAAAGATGTTTTTGTTTCTTAATTCTGTCTGATATTCTGTTCTCACAGCTATACTGCACATTTTTTATACTTCCAAAATGTTATTGATTTGAGATTCTTCCTTCCAAGATACTACGTGTCAGCCTTTCACACTATTTTACTTGATTCTAGCACAAATGACTACCTATCCCTGTCATCTTCATTCATAGTTTCTTAACTTACCTGAGTAGCTAGAGATTTTTCTTGAGAATTTATCTGATAGATTTATAATGAGGTTTTATAAGACCTTATTACACCGGTATCACCTACCCTTCAGTTGCAGAAGGCTACACAGTAACTTGTCTCAAGAGTAGTAACAAGTAGCCTTGACCCAAAACTTTATTTTCAAATACATATTTATTGTTCAATATCCATCACTCTTATTCTCATAGCAGTCTTAAATTAGATGTAAAATAATTTAGCTGTTTGCTTTTTTTCCTCAGACATGCATGTTTCCCTTTGCATTGTAGGTTGTTGGGTTTTGTTTCTAAACTAGCTTGGGAAGTAGATGATGCCTGTCTTGCCAAAGGCAGTGTTAATGAGTTTTATGAACTCACTTACTGGGCATACAATACTGGTAGTATTACAGTAATTCCAGTGTACCATTTTACATTTAATGTGTAAATCTCAGCATGATATACGATCAGAGAAAACATTACATATCTCTTTCTTACTGCAACATTAGCACTGTGCAAGTAGCTCGTATTTTATCTCAGTTTTCACTTGGAAGTATTTGCTGGCTTGTCTTTAATAGTAGGCATATATTGGCAAAGTTTTTCAAGTTGCAAAAATTCTACTCTTAATACTGAAGTTTTTTAAGGAATTTCCCAAGTAGAAGAACAAGCAGCAATAAGATCATTTTTAACACCATAATTTGGCCACAGTAGATCTTTGACACTGCTCTGTTGGTTCAGAAGGAGAACAACCATCCTGGATCTGTGTAGCTGTGCTACCATTCAAAACATGGACAGGCCCTTGTTAGTTGCTGAAGTTTTCTGTTAGGTAGTTTTTATTACTTGAATGTACCTACTTGAAAAATCTGAATATAGTCTTCGAAGGAATTACTATTTTGGGGGCTATCGTGAATGGTAATCCTGAATAACTATTGGTCTTTCAATTGCTTCATGTATTTTGCTATGCAGTATTTGCAGAAACTGTATAGCTAAGCAGTTTAAAGATTTTTTTTTTTTTTTTTTAATGAAACTACGTACATAAAGTTACGGACGATTTTAGACTTGCGAATTTTTTTTTCCAACATAATTTTCTTGATGATTTTTAAGGTTTCACAACTAAAGGCTGGAAACTGTTCTGCAATACTGGAACTGCTGCTGCTAACTTTAAACTGTTTTTTTGATGCTTAAGAAGTTATAAAACAGCAGAAACTTGTTCATTAAGGTGCGCCTTAATTGAGTTTTACATGCACAAAAGAAAATATAATTGGTTTGCTTTTTAGAAATACAAAGCATGGTGTTATCTTTATTAAATAAATAAGCTAGAGCTGCATGTTTCCCAGATTGTTTCTGTTTCCAGGTGTGTAGTACAATCAAGTTCCTCTTAAAGCTGTTCAAACATATCCTTACTTCACTTTACCTTTAAAAACAGTTAAATATAATAAATGCATTTTAACATTTCTTTCTGTAAGGGAGTCTGAAATTGGGCACGTGTGTCTGCAGATTATCACAATCTAACCAGCAGAAAACCTCAGACAAAATTTTGCTCCTTACTTGTTCGTAATTTGTTTGTTGTATTTATATTTGAATGACAGAGTAAAATTGCAGGGATGCTTTCAGGACCAGATAATTATTACTTCTCTGTGATCTAGTGGCGTTAGCTTGGAGCTTTGAAGTAAATTATTCTCTGCAGTCAAGAATTAAGAGGGTAAAATCAAAATGATCAAGCCCCTATTACTATCCTATAAGTATATATGAAGTAGAAAATTGAATTGTTCAGTGTTTCAAATACACTTGAAAAAATACCATGGTCTGTCTTTGTGATTAGAATGTATTTTAGGCACTTCCTACTGTTTTGTATGGAATGGTGAAACATTTGGCAAAAGGCTGCTGGAGATATTACAAAGGTTTTAAGGCCACTTGCAGCATATTTTCCGTCTTTCAGCAGATGACAAATACAAATGGATAAGAAATGTGTTTTTGGGGGGGTTTTGCATTTGTTACAGCAAAATAAATATTTTTACATAATGAAATAATAGGGGCTATCAGTCTGACAAGAGCGATACATGTGTTCTTAAACACTTCACTCTTTAGAAACAGGTATACCCTGGATAAACTAATTCTGACAAGTTTGATCACATTTTTATTTGCTGCTTCAATGAAAATTTGTGTATAAAATGAAGTTTCCCTCTGGACTTCACACTGAACAACTGTGTTCAAGAGTAGTTCATCAGTGCTACTTCCTGTGCTACCCATCAGGACTGACCACAGAACACATGTAAACTTAGTGGTCTTGATTCCTGGAGGTACAGCTAGAGTAAATCATAATTTGTATTTAAACCTTTCTCCCCCCCCCCCCCCCCCCCCCCCCCCCCCATATTTCTAGCTTCCTGAAATACTCCTTACCTGTGCAATTTTATGATACTCAAAATTGCAATGTGTGTGTATTGTTCTCAATAAATGGGGGTAGTTCTGGGAAAGTGTCATAGTTGAGCAACATGTTAGGGTGAAGGAGATGGAGAAAAACTACTTCAGCTTTTTGAAGCCTTCCCATGTTGACTTTAAGCTAGCTGTCCAAATGAGGCTGAAGGAAAAAAACAACAAAAAACAACCAAACTGAGTGCTATTTTTTATTAAATTGGACCAAACCGTTGAGTAGCTAGGTTAATAGATTCATATACTGCCTTTTGAACTTGAAAGTTACTAAGTATGCCTAATTTTGAAAAGTTTTTGACTTGGAAATTTCTGTGCAATAATAACTAAGTAAATTTAATCAGCTCTGGATCTGTGTGTGATTTAGTAGGGGCTTTTTTTGTTGTGTTGGGGGGGGGGGGGGGAATTGTGTTTTGGCCTTTTTTTGTGTTTTGGTTTTTGGGGTGTTTTGTTTTGTTTTTACAAGAAGTGTCTTGCAGATAAATGTAGTTAATCTAATTAATCATATTCTTGAAGTTCTCTTGGTTTTTGCATATTGATACATCTGCATTGTTTATGATAACCCCTGCAGAGTTTCTTGTAACTTAAAAGGCATAGATTTGTGACTGAAGAAAGGCTTTAGAAGCTTGTTAGCCAAGTAGTTCAATGCATGGATAACTGCAGGCTGCATAAAGGTTTGCTCTTGGTAGTATGCAAGACTTTTATGTTTAAAGAGGCTGAGAACATGGTAGTAATTAATTGATCCTTCCATGATACTGTTTCATTGAAGAATTCTTATCTGAATTTTTTAAACACAACATTCAAAATTATGAGGCTTTCTACTTAAAGTATTTTTCACTGAACTGCAATATTATAAATTAAAAATTCTTCGTAGAGTCATTAACTTCCTTAAAAATCAGAGTTCTTTGGCCTGTTGCTTAAGACTAACAAGTCAAACTGAGCTGCAGATTTTAGAAATCTTAGTGAAGAAACTTGTAGGTGAAATCTGTCTTGAGCTTCCTTACCTCTGACACTATATTTCTCTTATCTAATCAAAAGGCTCCTTAACCCTTTTAAAAGGATATAAAATAAGGCAGTATTTACAGTTTCCATTGCAGACAACAGTACTGTACTAGACAGTTTCCAGTACTGTATTCCCACCAGAAAAAAAAACCAATCTGATGCTGTGCTCTAATCATTAATGAGCCTGACCAACCTGCATGCTTGCTGTAGCACGTTCTTAGTCTCTGTTTTGATGTTTTATACTTGCCATTTCTGTGCCAAGGAACCTTATTTTATCATGTATCCCATACAGAGAATGTTGAAATCAAGTGCTATTTCAGTTACTCTGGACCAAAATGGCCTTCCTAATTGAATTCAGTGGTATAATATAATATTTTAAGACTTAATTTTAAATGTAGGAAGGTAAGCTGTTTCAGAGCTGTCCATTCAGAATTTACTTACACCTTGAGATTCCTGAAGTGCAATCAAGTTGTAAAAAAAAGCTCCTGGTAGTTGCTTGCAGGTATAACTATTTTAATTTTCCCAAATTAAAGTGCCTTGGAGAAGCTTCTGTGTGGAAGGTGCTGATAGTGTTAGCTAGCATCCAAAGTAGCTAGCCTGCTAACATCACTTAAGGAATGAATGCTCTGAATCTAATGGCTTGAAATTTGGGGATTATTATAATGATTATTTTTAGGAGTTCTTGGGAAGGAAAATCTTCTGGCTTGTGTTCTGTCATCTTCACTAAAGGAATAGATGGTGTTCTTCCCTTGTTACAGGACTAAGCTGTCTCCAGCTTTTCTAAGATGGCTAACTAGTGTTGGTTTTGAGAGCTCCTAAAAATTCAAAACTTAACTTTAGGAGAAAGCTACAGTTAATATCCCCTTAAAAATACTAAACCTCTTCAAAAACTTGTATTATTCTGCTATAATACTGTATTATATGTCTCAACAATACTGTCTTCAAGTTAGAATTGATGGTAGAAGTATGACTGCTGAAAATGTTCTCACAACATTGGTTTTCTTTATAGAAAGTGGAGCGGTTCCAAAAAAGAAGGATCCCTTAACACACACGAGTAATTCCCTTCCTCGTTCAAAAACTATTGCAAAAGCTGGATCCACAGGCCTTTCAGGTCACCATAGAACACCTAGCTACAGTGGGATATCAACTTCTTCTGTGTCTAGACCAGCACCTAATCCTGCAGCTTCAACTCATAAGGTATGATAAGGATAAATATAATAGCAGTATACACTTTGAAAGTCAATGTAAACTCCAGAACAAACTTTGGATTTACTGCCTTTATTGCAGTATTGTAGTAGCAGAAAGTTTTTGGAAAGAAACCCTAAACCCCTAAATTTTTGGCCAAGCCTCTTGAGCTAGACTGCAGAGTGGATTTCAGAAATCGGGAGGCATTGGGTGGCTGCATGGGCAAACGGATTTTAATTGTGATTGCAGTAATAAATGATAATACTTGTTTTGAAAATTTTATGGGAAACTAAGGGAAGCTTATCTAGGAGAAAAATAAATGTTACTCCCGGTATGTAAAAGAAAAAAACCCTCCTAATACAGAACTACAAGTTTTCCCCCTACATGTTCCTTCTCTTCCAAAGCATGTATGCACAGGTTGTATTGCAACCACATTGGAAAGCAAATTATGGTTAGATTGTGACTGAAATACAAAATTAAGTTCTATACTAATAAGACACAAAAATGCTGCATTTCTTTTGACCCATCTCTTTCCCTCCCATCCTTATCTCCCCCTGATACTCACACAGTAAAGTAGAATAAAGAGCAGTATGGACAGAACATAAATGTGGTTAAGCATTGCTGCTGCTGTAATATGAAGGCTTTTAAGTGGCCTGTTAGCAAGCATGACAGCAGTAGAAATTCTTGCTTATAGGCATTGAGAATCTGAAACAGTTTGTGATGCTCTATGACTAGACTATGCTGGGGGAAAATACCATAGTTAAATATAATGAATTATCTTAAAAGAAAATAAAAAAATCCCCAAACCAAAATCAAACCAAAAAGCCCTTCCTCACTGGAGCCCAAGATGTTCTACTAGTGACTGAATATGATAGTATGATTTATAGCAAAATACAGCATCAGAATATCTGGTATGTGTTAATGTATTAGGTTTTACCAGACCATATGAAATGTAAAAGTAATTTTGTTAACAGTATCCTTTAAAGTATCGAGTTGGTTTTTTGTTTGTTTGTTTTCCTCCCCTGTTCTCCAGACTGCTCCTAAAAATAGCAGAACAAATAAGCCTTCTACTCCTACCACTGCTCCTCGAAAAAAGAAAGACTTGAAGATATTTAGAAATGTGGACAGTAATCTTGCTAATCTTATCCTGAATGAAATTGTTGATAGGTAAGTCTGAAGAAAAGCAGGCTTTTCAATGCAGAAAACCAGTTTTTTGTTCAGTACAGTCTTGGTCCACTTGGAATGAAAATTAGTACTTTTGTTTGGTTTGGGTTTTTGGGGGGTTGTTTTGGGTGGGGTTTTTTGTTGTTGTTGTTACTTTGGCAAAAGGATGAAATTTCATATCAGATATGTTTATCGTTTTAAATGCTTAATATAAGCTGTAGATTTCCTCAAAAGGGTTCTGTATAAATAGTCAAATGCATTAAATTAGTCAGCTGCAGCTGAAAAAGAGCATCTCATTGTTAGACTAATTAGTATTCCATTTCTTTGTTAGTGGACCAGCTGTCAAATTTGATGATATTGCAGGGCAGGAACTGGCTAAACAAGCTTTGCAAGAAATTGTTATCCTTCCTTCTCTTAGACCTGAGGTAAGCAACTGGGTTTTGTTATCACTCTGTCACAGAATCAAAGAAATATATTGTGCTTCACACATTAAGTAGTGATTCTTGATTCCTGTCTCTACTGTTTATGATTCCTATCGATAGCTGTGTGGTGATAGCTGTCTTGGAAAACGAGAATGAAGAATTTATGTGTTAAAATAGTACCATGAAATTCCTTGTCATCTGGTTAGTGTTGGAGAAAGTGACTGAGGCAGTAGCTTGAAATAAACAAAAACCAGCAAACCACAAACCCCTAAAACACCAAACCAAAAAATTCCTGAAAATTTGTGAGGCTGACTGTTCCAGATAACTATAGCTGTGTGTCCAACCCGATATGGACATGTAAAAGACAAAGCTCATAACTGGAAGAGTAAAACAGATGAGATTTGTATAGGTAAATTAAGTCATGACACTATCTGATTTGAAAAATATTAAATTGGTATTGTGGTCAAGTTCTCTGTGTGGATGTTGGTTAGACATTCTTCTGCAGAAGGAAAATGTCATTGTACCATCTCTGTTATTACAGTGCTTTAGTATGTCAACCTTGTTGTTCAGTAACACTATACAATGAGCTGAGTGGGACGGACTTTGAGATATGAGGCTTGGAAGAGTTACAACTCTTCCCCAATAACAGTTGATATTTTCAGTAAGGTTGTCTTCGTATTACTGTAGTTAGCAATGGGCCTGACCTTGGCATAGGTTGAGATATAACAAGGACAGAGAATCCTGCGACTTTTTAAACATTCCTTGGAAGAAAAGATGTTGGTTTTATTCCTTGTAAATGCACATGGTAGATGTGGCAACTATAGGGGAATGTTTAGTAAATTAAATACTACTTCAGTTTTAACCTTTAATGAGTCTTGAACTCAAATTAATGTTTAAACAAGCCAATTAATGGCATTTTTGTGGGAGCGCTAGAGTTGAGGTGAATAAACAGAAAACAGTGGCTGCAACCATTTCAGCAGTAAGATGCTAATAAAATGCTAGCAATTAGTTCAGACCATGTTTAGTATGATTAGCCTGTTAACAAAAATTTTAAAAGCTTCGTGTGTCTCAGTGATAAATGGCAGTTGCAGCTGAACTGTGTAGGTGATGATAAAGGTGAGGGAGAGTTGTACATTTGGTCTGGACTATCTGAAAATGGTGGAACTCCCACAGAATGATTCCAAATAAAAAGAGTCCGGCAGGAGATGCATATGGTGGTGTGCAGTGTGGAAGGCAGAAACACTTGACGAATGTAGTTATCCAGGTTAAAATGCTGTAAGATAAGTAGTATGTCTTAGTGAAATAGGATCATGCTGCCTTACTATTTTTAGTGATCAAAGTCAAGCACAAACAAAATGCTGTGAATGATGAAATAATACAGAACATGCATGTTGGTCAGTCATCTTAGAAACACTACACCGGTAATGGAGTCATTTGTTATCATGGATATTGTAGAAAGGAGTGCCTGCCAGCAGTGGTGTTTAGACATGGTGTGTATATATAAGACTCCCTACTATTCCTTTTGGTTGGTTGTTGGAATTACCAGAAGCTGGAATGGAGGCCAAAAAAGGAACTCCAGAACTCTTGAGGAAAGTGGTAAAGACAAAGCACTGGGGAAAACAGGCTACTAAACCAAGCTAACTAAAAGATACGTACTCCGAGAAATTGTAGATTTGCTTGCTGTGGTGCTGCGTATGATGGGTGCAGTTCTACAGTGTAGGAAAGATGAATCCCATGCACAGGGAGAGGGAGGAGATTACTATCGGTAGCATTTAGGGAAAGTAGGTGGTAGTTAAGTAATATTCTAAATAGTTTTGGTCAAGGCCTGTCTTCTCAAGTTTCATTTAATAAAAAAAAAAAAAAAAAGAGAGAAAGATGAAGGGGTTCTTCCATATGGAGATAGTAGGAACATTGCTTTAATCCTCTTACTACACACTTGCATTCCCCTCTTTTTAAATGCAGTTGGGTGCTTTAAACTTAATAGGCTGGTCTGTCTTGTGGAACGTGTTACTGCCTTTCATACTCCTTTCATAGTGCCTCTATGAAATGATCATGACATAATTTAACTGTTGTGTCGGAAAAAATAGTGATGTGCATTAGGTCAAGTTAGTGATAGAATGTAGCTCTTTAAAAATCTGTACTGTTGTAGCACTGCCTCTGTTCCTACCACTGCTAGCCAGTGAGCCATTCTCCGTCTTAAACCATTTTCTTACAAAGGTAAATCAACATCATCTTTAAGTCTTTGGAGGTAATTTATGATGATGTACTTTTCAGTTATTTACAGGACTTAGAGCTCCTGCACGTGGTTTACTGCTGTTTGGCCCTCCAGGAAATGGGAAGACAATGTTGGTGAGAAAATTACTTCATGCATGTGTTAGTGGGCTTAAAATGTAACCATAAGGGGTGGCTTTCAGTTTGGGTGTTGTAGTAATAAACTGTATATTCTTCCTGGATATGTGTTATGGTGTCAATTTAATACAAAAATGCAAAATTGTTTTTAACTGTGCATTTTGCAGGGGAGGGAATTGCTAAACTGTTCTCTATTTAACTCTTTTCAATATCACAAGTAATATTTTAAAATTTACACCAGCAAGTCCAAGTTTCATTTTCAGAGAGAGTAAAAGTAACATGGTTAATTGATTGTGTACAGCAATGATTAATCACAAATGGTCTGCTCTCCATTAAAACATACTAGAAGTGCATTTTGGAAATGGAGCAGGAGCATAGGAGCAAGGGAGGAGGGCGTTGTCTCACTTTCACACTGCTGTGTAAAGAGCCTAAGTGCTGTGGAACTGTCTGGCTGCTGCTTGTTTTCTCACCCTGATGTGCTGGGTTTGGGGGACTGGAGTGAAATGGCTGTGCATCAGCCAGGGAGCGTCGCATGTCCTGATGCAGCTGAGCTGGGCACATCATCCTGCATCACATGGCATGGCTGCAGCTGCACTCTCCCTTTGCTGATACTGAAGCTGGATCAGCTCTGAAACGCAGGAGTGTGACTATTGAGCAGCTTGCTTGGGCTCATCTGTTGTGTTTCGCATACTGGAACGTAATTGCTAATCACTAAAATTACAACTGTATAACCAAGGAATCATAATTTCTTGAATGTGGTGAAACTGTTAAAGAAGAGGGTGCTCTGTATGAGCATTCTGGCTGAACTGATTCTTTTTCCTAGCTTTCCTCTGAAAATAGTTTTCTCCTTACCCTATGGTAAAGATCAAAAACTCTGTAATTTTTAATATGATTTGATCCAACTGCTGCCCTAAATTACCACCCTAAATTAGTTTAAACTGTTTCAGGTGTCTACTCAGGATACATTGAAAGGAGCTGGAGACTTGTATTCTTCAGTAAGCAAGTTGTAGTTGGCCATAGAGATGATGTGATCAGAGAGGTCTAAGGGAGGCTGGAAATTTCTCTAGTGGTTCGACTGCTTAGCTGTTGTTATTTGTAAGTGGCCTGTACAGAAGTTTTCTGTAGCATCTACAAGGTGTTCCCTTTGAAGGAATAGGGGTTTTCAAAATTGTCGGTCAGGACATGAGTGCTAACTACAGAAGCGGAGAGGTATCTTCAGTGTAATGTTTTAAAAAGTGTTGGTTTTTTTTTTTCTCCCTCTCCTAGGCCAAAGCAGTTGCTGCAGAATCAAATGCTACTTTCTTTAATATAAGTGCAGCAAGCCTAACTTCAAAATACGTAAGTAGTAGCTGTAAATTATATTGATCTGAAAACACGTGCTGTAATTGGGGCTTAAGAAGGCCAGAGACTTCTGAAGAGTCCTTGGTGAACTCGTAGCCTATAGTGAACAAAATTTTTAAAAAGTGACTTACGAAGTAAATTTTGTTTTGTGCTTGCGATAACTCAATGTCAAAGGCTTTTGCAGTTCAGAATGACCATGGCTGTCATATAGATGAGTGGTTGTGGGCTTTTTCTTCTTTCCCAGCTCCCTTTCACTCTGATAATTTAGGCACCAAAATCTCTTGACAATTCAATTCTGATCATAAGTGAAGTTGTAATGGTTCTTTTAAGACATAAACAATACTGTCGTATATAATACTGGACTAGTGATAATCTAAGCGCGTATGAATGGACTGTGTGGTTGGTTATCAGCTAGATTTTCTGTAGGTCCTTATGTTAGTGCTCTCGTAATAAACACTTTCTAAGCCCCCTCCAAAAACAGTTTATTGTTATTTTAGGTGGGTGAAGGGGAGAAACTGGTGCGTGCTCTATTTGCAGTAGCCAGAGAACTTCAGCCTTCTATAATTTTCATTGGTAAGACCTTAAATGTTGTTGACTTTTGTGTATTTTCTTCAATATTTTGACTTATTAAATTGAAATAATTGGGTAAACTTCTTTGGGTAATTTCTGCAGTGCAGAGCAAGTGTCTTGGATATGAGCTGCTGGCTAATCAGTAGTTCCATATAGAGCATGTTAGATTACTGTTGTGATATTTAATTGGTGTTAATAGTGGGAAGAAATGCCCTCAAAAACACAAATGCTGTGCTACATTTACAGAGTAAGTCCATTTACGTATTAAACTTCAAACATTAAAATGGGTTTTGCTTGTCCTGAGTTGCAGTTTATTATCAGCAGAATTTTTTTTTTTCATCTGTGCTTGGTGTTACATATCCAAAGGACAACATGTTATACAAGCTTTTAAACTTTACTGTCTGTCTCTTAGGGAATAAAGATCTGATCTCTCTTACGGGAGCCCTATATTAGCAAAAGAACTTAGACAAATATGAAGACTTTGATGTTGTATGCTTAATTAAGATATATTTCTTTGTTTTTTAGATGAAGTTGATAGCCTTTTGTGTGAAAGACGAGAAGGTGAACATGATGCTAGTAGGCGTCTAAAAACAGAATTTTTAATAGAATTTGATGGTGTAAGTATTTAGTCTTGGGTATTGTTTGATTTAGCTGAATTGGCTAATGTAGTGGGTGCCAATACAAGCTACAGATGAAGCACAGAGAGGATTTGGCTACTGGGGCTTAGCTCTGTCCACCTCCCCACCACCTGCATTGGCAAACAGCTTTTTTCTGTTGCTGTTAATTTTTCACCTGCTTACTGTAGTATTCTGTAAAACTCAGTCTGGGGTGAAAGGTAGTAATCTGGCAATGAGCTGAAATAATGGGTTGAAAGATTATGGACAGAGAAGAAAGAAAAACAAATGGCAATAATAAAGGAGCTGTGAGAGCAAATGCTCTTACAGGGCAAGAGGGACGCTTGAGGGTTAGGCATAGTTGAATCCTTGCTTGCAATTGCATGTTTTGGTGAAGCACATCTCTTCATTCTGGCAAAGTAAAAGAAGATTAAATGGCTTTTAAGTAGTGTCTTTTTGGTTTTTAAGGGTTACGTGTCACAAAAGCATGTGCTCTCAAGGGGTAAGGTGAGACTTGAGGGATGAGGATTTCAAACAAACTAGTTCATATTGTGTCAGAGCTGTGCACACAAACATCAGAAGGATTAATTTCTGTGTTAGTATGCTTTTTATTGAGCTATAAATTTTTTCTTGGCATCATGACCTAGAGATGACAGGATACAGTAAGAATATATTTAATAGCACATATATAATACCAAGGAAAAGGAACTGGGTTTCATAGTTGGGGGCAGGGGTGGGCAGAGAAACAAATTAATATCAGAATATTTTTCTGTCACATAGCACTTTTTTTTGTATTGAACAATCTTAGTTTATATTCCGCTAGCACAGTGGAATATTGCTAGAGTAGTGAAGCAATAGTAATGAGGTACAGGAGGAGAAGGTAACTATATAGAAGGACAACAAGATTGGGAAAAAATTCTCCAAAGTGAGATGAATCAGGACAAATAATGCAATGTGACAATGATGTGCAGAAATTATTACACACACACACAGAATTTTCCCTTAAAATGAAAAGGGGAAAATTAAACATGATTAGTAAGTTTAGCAAATTTTGGATCAAGGTGTAACTGTATCATACAGTATTTTTGTGGAACTTTTTGGACTCGAAGCAGCAATGAACTTAAGTCCATAAAGGATTGGACAGTAGGTAAATAATAACGTCTCTGATACCCAAATGTTTTCTCTGAAGTCTGGAAGCTGTAAGTCTCCATATTCTTGGGTATAAAATCAAGTCTTGCAATTGAGTGAATTGGGAAAATTACTGTGTCTGTGTACTATTGAATAGCTTCTCATTTTGATTACTAGCTTCTTGCAAGACCCCTATTAGATGAATCTCTGATCTGATTTAGTGGTTCTGGCTGTACCTTAGTCTACAGTTTTGATTCGCTCTTTCTCTGTAGGCTTCAAAGCAATGTTTGGTGTTGAAACCTACAACAACAGAAAGTCTCTAGCTTTATAAACCCATTAGGTTTTATCTCTGGATGACTAAACTTCTAAGTGCTTTTTGTAGTCTCAGTTTTCTCCAGGATTGTAATGTGCAATTCCACAGCAACATTTGTGCTCTTGCAAGACTCTTTTCAAGCATCATAATTTGGGCTTAGTGTCCTGTGTTTACATTGCTTTTTTTAATTTTTACTTTTTCCTAGTTTGCCTTTACATTTATCTAAAGAATATTTTAAAGCTAACTGCATGGAAAAAAAAAAAGCTTATACAGTAAGATCCCATCAGTGTGCTGAATACATGGCAAGTCTCTAACTGGTTTTGTTGTATTACTGCTACCTGATGTAAGCTGAAAGCTGTCTTGCCTTCCTGTGTTATACAGGTGCAGTCTTCTGGAGAGGACAGAATACTTGTGATGGGAGCAACAAACAGGCCACAGGAGCTTGATGATGCTGTTCTCAGGTATCAAAATGTCTCTTCCTTTGTTTGAATACAGTAATATGATGTTTGTTATGAAGAGCAGGTTTTGCTACTTAGTGTTTTGGTTGTTTTAAGTTTTGGAATAAGTAGCAAAAGCTGTTTGGCAAGGTTTATTTAAGCTCTCAAAGAGGTGCCTGTCTCTTCGCTCTTGGCATACATCTGCATAAGCATGATGGCCTTGGAATTGTCTAAAACAGCAGTACCTGTTGAGACCAAGTCAGCATTTTATAACCCTCTTGCATCTTACATATTGCTTTTTTATTATTTGGATTTTAATGGCAAGATGAAGGAAGAAATCTGGCCAGTGAAATCCAGTATTTCTTCTCTGTGAATATTGGACTTCTGATGTCCCATGCAATTACAGGTCTTGCTGTAGATTTGCCTTAGGACTTTTTTGCTACAAGTTCTCATACTTTCTTCTCTCGTCATTCTTGATTGAGGAAAATGGACATGTCAGCACTGTCTGAACAAATAAAACAAGTTGTTAATGATTCCAAAGACTTTTTGTGTACAATGAAGAGATGCTTGATTTTGTTGCTGGTAGCTGGTGGTATTTCTACCTTTAGAGTGTTACCTCTCTGGGAGGACTCATATTTTCAGATAAGAGTAAGGTGATACTGGTGGCTCGTGCGTATTGTTTGGTGTTTGGTTTGGGGTTTTTTTTGGGGGGGGGGGGGTGTTAATCTGTAGTTTTACTCCCAAGAATTTGATGATGTAAGTGAAATTTTGACACTTACCAACCCAAATGATAGATCTGTATGCGCTAAAAAGTTACAGAAGTGTCTGTGTATATATGTTTGGTTTTTTCTAGACGATTCACCAAACGGGTATACGTGTCTTTACCAAATGAGGAAGTAAGTATTGTTTTCCATGCATTTTCTTCATTTTAAGATCAATTTTATTTAAAAAGCATAAAATATATTTCATAGGCTATTCTTAACTTGCCCTAGTGGATGACTACAATTCTGTGAATTAACTTCTGGCCCAGCTTGGCCATACACACTGTGCTTTAATTCTGGTGACTATCTTAAGTTTTGGCATTATTTTTTTTTTTTTTACATGTGCTAGTAGTAAATCTGGTAGTAGCTACTCAGTGGTTCTTGGCTAGTGGGGTGTTGCTGACGAGCTGGCAGGCATGGACAAGTCTGAAGTAGGGCTTGCAGGAAAACGTTTGGTTGGCTGGACAAGAGTGTTTAGTGCAAAAGATGAGAGTAGCTTTTTTAAAGTAATGTTTTTCAGCTCAACAGCCGATTAGGGCTTTTGATGAGGATTCTAATGTATTATTCTTGAAGCAGTTTGACCCTTGATCTCAGAACCCCGTACCAGCTACTATGAAGAAAATTAACTCTATCCCAGCCAAAACCGGCACCTTACCAAACCCGTCTTTTCCCCTGGGGAGACAGTAGTGTACCGTCTAATCACAAAAGCACTATAGGCAAGTTTAAACTAGTGAAGCACAAAAGCTAACCTGCCAAACACATAGTTTTGTTGTTGCAACAGAATTTTAAGTGCACCATGAAAATGAGTTTTACATCTGATAAATGTATCTTCTTTTCAGACAAGATTGATTTTGCTAAAAAATCTTCTAAGCAAGCAAGGAAGTCCATTGACCCAAAAAGAGTTGGCGCAACTAGCTAGGTAAGTATTTTGTAACAATACTAAATAAACATACTCATCTATTTTAGTTATTAAACTGTTCTTATGCAAAAAAAAAAAAAAAAATCCCCCCAAACCCCAACTGAAACTGAAATATAATAACAATAATTGTGATGAAAAGGAATATAACAAAAAGACCCAAGAAAAGACAAGTGATGCATAGTGCAATTGCTCACCACCCGCTGACTGATGCCTGAGCAGTGATCTGCCCCTTCTGGCCGACCCCCACCACTTTATATACTGAGCATGATGTTCTGTGGTATGGAATATGCCTTTGGCTAGTTCGGGCCAGCTGTCCTGGCCATGCTCCCTCCCAGCCTCTTGTACACCTGCTTGCTGGCAGAGCATGGGAAACTGAAAAATCTTTAATTTAGGGTAAGTGCTACTTAGCAACAACTGAAACCTCAGTGTGTTTTCAACATTATTTTCATACTAAGTCCAAAACACACTGTACTAGCTACTAGAAGAAAATCAACTCTATCCCAGGCGAAACCAGGACAGCAACTTGAGTACGCTTTTTTTTTAAATGGTTTAGCCAAAATACGAAAGCTGAGGGTCCTGCCTTCTTCATTTGCCATCTTTGTTTTGAAAGAGATAGGTATTTAACCCCCTGTGGCAGTATACCCCCTCTGTGATTTTGTGTTCCTTTGCTCCTCTGCAACTTTTTCTATGAACTGTAACAGAATTACCTCCAGAAGACTGAGCTATGAAGCTCTTGCTACAGCCAGCCACTGCTCTACAAGCTGGGTGGATGGGGTTTTTTGTTTTAAATTTTTTGTTAGGCAACCCTTACTACTTGTTTTCACTTATGTTGGCAATATGTATTGGTGGCTTCCTGCTTCAGTGGAGGCTTTTAATGTGGAAAGTATTTCAATGGTTAACTTGGAAATTAAGTCTAATTCTGGAAAAGCTCCCATAGAGATTGGGTCCTTGGTTTGATTCCACCCCCTCCCCCCTTGTGGTTCTGAGGATTTGAATGTCAGTTGAGTTTTTGGTTTTATATTCATCTATGGCAAATGATGACAAACTAGTGGTAGGGCATTCTTGTAAGAGAAATAGTAAATGTGCTTGAGATTAGTTTTCACCTACAAATCCTAGTTGGTTGCTATCTTTTTGCTTTTCCTAGCATGTTATTTGGGACTTGAATATCTGTACTTAAATTTAATCTGGAAAAGACTTAAGTATAGTTCACTTACGTTGAATGCACTTCTGATTTATTAAACTTGCAAAACAACATCAAAATAGTACTTCTGATTAAGTAACACTTTAATAACCTGCAATTAAAATGAGATGGTTTGAAGGAGGTTTGTTTTTTGGTTTTGTTTTTTTTCTTCCTTCTTTCCCCCACTTTTTCCTTTGTCAAAGAATGACAGATGGATACTCTGGAAGTGATTTAACTGCATTGGCGAAGGATGCAGCGCTGGGCCCTATTCGAGGTAAGCTGCATAGCTTTTTATTTACGTTTTGAAAAAACTCAGTGCCCTTGATATTAGAGATATTCTCTTTTCCTACATCTTTTAAACTCTTAAACCTCTGAAATTAAGCTTTTTAGATTTGGATTTTGGTCTCTTCCTCATAATAGCATCTTTATAAGATTTACCTTACACAAAACCCTTCAGTAGCTCACCATGTGAAACAGACAATTTATGTGTCTTAAGAGGAAAGCAGGGTGAAGTGTTTTTCACAGATTTGTGGGATTTTTAACTAGTGCATCTTTCCTAGGCTGGTATTAGTTCTCTTATATTTAAATTATTACTTGAATAGCAGTCTCTGACTGCATTACTTGTCTTATAAAGTGGGCAGATTGCCTTCAAGTCTGAAAGAAGGAGATACTGAAACAGAAGCAATTTTGTGTTTCCTTATGGTTTTTTAGATATGGTTTGAATGGCATAGCTTTTTTTATTTTTAAATCTTCTTAATGTTGAATTGTGATCCAGATGACAATTGTGACTCAAGTAGAGTTTAACTGTAATTGTTCTTCCTCTGACACTTCCAGCTTTGAAAAAATACGATTTTAATGCAAAGTGAATACCTCTCTTCAAAAAAAAAAAAAACCCAAATCCCAACCGTGACACCCACCACCACCCCCCTTTGTTCTCTTTTACTAGCTAGTTATTATGTGTCCAGTAGCCACATCTGAAGGGGATGATTTTGTTTAGTGGAGATCCATAGTGGCAATTTGTAAAGAAAAGATTCTGAAGATTTGATGTTAGTTTTCTGTTTGCCGATACATTGTCCTACCTGATAGAAAGGTACTAAAGGCAGCCGGAGCAGAAGTGTTCTGTAATATCAGTGTATTATGTGTAAATAAAAGTTGTTGCAAGTCTCTTAAATGATTTATGGGGAGGAGAGGTCTGTGCATGTTTTGTGGGTGTGTTTGTTTTACTACTTTTTTTTTTTTTTTTTTTAATTGAGTCAAAAATCCTATAGCATCCAGTTTTGCCAGTGTGCTATCTCTTTGAAAGCAGCTGCTGGAAAGTAATGGTTTTTTTACCCACTTCCAGCTGTTGAGAATGTAAGGCACATCTTCCAAAATCCTGTATAATAACTGGGAAACAGAAATTCATTTAATAGCTCTCGCAAGAGACATCATGTCTCCTAAGACTTTGAATATATTTATTTAGAGTGGTTGAATAAATAATTTATGCATTTAGGTATGCAGGCTTTACTTTGCTGACAAATCACTTCACACGCAAGTCCATTTTGAGAAGAAACCATGAAATGGTGTGCAACCTGTTTCTTACCCCTGTTCCTGGCTTCCATAAAAAAAAAAAATTAAAATAAATTGTTTTATAAAGTCAGCCTTGCCAATCCTGCCTAGATTCTTTTTCTTGCGCCCTCTGAGCAAAAAGTTTGCTGTAGTATGTTGATGCCATAACAGTACTGCAAGTAAAAAAAACCCATAAAATGGTGGAATCTAATCATTCCTGTATCCTTCACCAGTACTGCATGGGCAAGAAGCACTCCTGTGTGCCCTGCCTGGTTTTTATTTCTGTATCCTTAGCTGTCAGTACCTTTCTGTTTCCTGAAAATTGTGCGTGTTTGAGGGGTAAGGGGGTTGCATGTACCAGGAATAATATGGGGGAAGACAGCTCTGTTACGCTTGTGTGCTGTTCCCCGTACTTTGGGAAGAAGGAAGCAGTTCTGCTACCACTTTGTACTGTATGTGCAGCGATTGAGTGTGGGAGCAGCCTGGTTGAGGAGCTGATGAATGAGGAAGAAGGAGGTAAAAACATGATGTACCTTTCTGTACAGGAGATTATGTTGAGGCAGAGAGGTATAATCTTTAGCTGTGGGTTTTTTTCAGAATAGAAGTGCTTTTAACATGCTTTAGTTGTCAGAAGTGATGAAAGTTTTCTTATGAATCTCACTGATCTTCCTTCATTTTTACAGAACTAAAACCAGAACAGGTGAAGAACATGTCTGCCAGTGAGGTATGCTGTTCTAGCAGTTTGAATAGAATGCATGCTCACCAGAAACTTTTAGGGTCCCTTTATTTACACATAGTATCATACAAAATACCTAACATAATTTTGGGGGGGTATTACCTTTTTGATTACTTCTTCACTGAAGAAAATTCTTTTGAGATTGAGAACCAAATCTGTCCTCAGATGTCTGAGGTTCTTTGTGTAGTTTGTTGGTTATCAGGTGTAAGAGTGCCTCTTCTTCTCATAGGAATTCTCTGCTGTTCTTAGTTTCAGCTGACTGGTCCTATCTTTTCCTTCACACTGAACTGCAACTTGATCTGTTGCCTATCAGATGATGTCAGAGGCCTTGCTTTTATTTTCTCGCAGTGTTACTCCCCCAAAACACTCCCAGAAGTATTATGTCAAGTGATTTATTTTATTTCTACCTCCCACCCTCATCTTTACATAAAGCAAGTCATCTTAGGGAGAACCTCTGAGGGATTTTAAAACATTTGTTTGTGTGTATGTATAATACTTAGATTCATTCACGTGGACCACCATAAAGCAAAAAAAAAAAAAAAAAAAAAAAAAAATTAAGTTCCTCACCACAAATTGCATCTGTAAACATCAAAAGAAAAGGAAGAGGTTGGTCCTGCATATAAGTTTCTGTTCAAATGTGTGTGCATGTCACAGTTACTTAGGGGACAACGAAGCAAAACTTAATTCCCCTGTTGTTTTCTGTGTTTAGCCTTAGATCATGGCTAAGGCTATGACAAGCTGAAAGGAATTGTTGCAGGAAGATGAGAACATCTGTGATAATTTGTTGTGAATGCAAGTGTATCTCCAATAGCCTATCAACACTAGTCCCAAAGAAATATGGGCAATCTTCTCCAATTGTAATGTTAATACTCCTTTAATAATGAGCTCACTTGTTCCACACACTTTGGTTATCTCCCATCATGTTTGGACATTTCTCTATACAGGAAATGTCTGCTAATAATCGTGTCCTCAGCAAACAACTGAAAGGCATGTGTTGAATCAGAGAGGTTAGATAATCGGGATTACTTGGCTGACCGCATAATATGGTCTGCATACAGCTGTGGTAAGGGCAGGAACTTTCAGTGCCTTGATCTCCTGGTATGCAGGGGTATGCCATAAATGTGTTTAAAAAAATCCCATGCCTTATCATTTACTCAGTTCTGTGCCCTCATGTGCACCAGCTTGCGCCACCTAGTGAAATAGGAAGTAATAACACAATTTCATGGGCTATTAAATAACAAGGCAGACATGATGATTACCAAATGTTAATTCATTAAAAATGGTAAATACTGATAGTCTTAAATTACAAGACTCTTGCACCGGGTCATACAATCATAGAACATCCCAGGTTGGAAGGGACCTTGAAAGATCATCTGCTTGGACCTTTCATGGGAAAGGGAGCCTAGATGAGATTATCTACCACCCTGCCCAATCACATCTTGAAAACCTCCAGCAATGGGGACTCTACCACATCCCTGGGGACGTTGTTCCAGTGAATGACTGTTGCCACTGTAAAAAATTTCTTATATCAAGATGAAGCCCTCATAGAATGTGCTTTGTTACAAGTGAATACTGAAGTACTTGAATAAACTGAAGTAAGTAAAGCACTTGTGATCCTGATGTCTTTCACTTTTTGTTTAGATGAGAAATATCAAACTATCAGATTTCACTGAGTCTTTGAAGAAGATAAAGCGCAGTTTGAGCCCTCAGACCCTGGAAGCATATATTCGCTGGAACAAGGACTTTGGAGATACCACAGTGTGAAACACTACTTGAAGTGAAACAAAGTGCTGCCTAAGGAGCAATTGGTACAGGCTACTGGAAAGCAGCCAGAGTTTACAGGACTTTACAGATCTTTAAGTATCTGCATTAAAACTTGAGATTAAGAAAAAATTATACAATGTGAAATGTGTTCATCAAAGCCTCCTTGCCATTTAGTGAGGATTTACACACTGTTAAGAGCACAATAGGACTTGAGATAAGATTCCTAGCAATCTGATTATGGTTTGAACAATAATGTATGTATTTTGTTTCAGCTAGAAGGCTCTGATGATATTGATCATTGGAAAACCTTTTCCCTATGTTGTGCGTGTGGCTTTTTGTTTTTAATTTTTCCATGACATTGATGTCTGGCTTGCTTCCTTATAACTACTAACTTACAATTGGAGGTTTGTAAACTTTGGTTCAGTTTTTGACTTTTTTATCCTTAATGTGCCAAATAAAACAATTTCCCTATGCAGAAATGAAGAACAGCATTGGGGAATTATGGTTATTAAAATGTAAAAAGCAGCTGGTCTGTTATTATTTGTCTTTTTGTTTAGTTGTAATGTGACTGTATTGTTCACAGAACAGTTTTAAAGACCTTTGATAGCAGAACAGCAAAAAAACCCAACCCTATAAAACCCATTCAAACTGTCTTTTAAAAAAAATTACTAAATAAAAAAAATAGACTAAGACATTCATTTACTGGCAGTATTTTCTCTTAACGCATTTTGTAACGCTTCTATTGGTAGAATGTTAGCTTACGCTTATGGTGTACAACTTGGAAGCCCAGCTGCTGTTTGAGAGAGTAAGTGATGCTAATTGTCAAGTTTCAGAAATGACGTGTTTCTACTCTGTATTTTGGTCTGTTTATGATAATTGAAAGTAAAATTTCCATTGTGATAATTTTTTTAATCTACACATGTAAGCATTAAAATACAAGGCTACATGTTTAATACATGGCACACATTAATGTTTTTATAGCTTTCATATGTTTTGGTTTATATATTAAAGTATGAAACACTCAACTGATCTGCTTTTTTAAAAAGAAACTGCATCTTTGTACAAATACTTGTTTTTATTATATAAATGACAAGCTATTTAAAAAAAACCACTTAAGTGATAGCCTTTAAATACTGTAATAAAGGAAAACATCTTTGCCTTTACTTCTAAAGGCCTGACAACTTGTTTACAAATTCCACATGGATTAAACACAGATGTTTGCAAGGCAGAGCAGTAGTTCCTTTTTAGAGCAGGTTTGTGGGTTTTTATTTGGGTATTGTTGTTGTTTTGGTTTGTTTTTTTTTTTCTTAAAAAAAAAAAAAGACAACTCTCCCAACTTAGTGATGTTACAAAAGTGCATATTGTTTACAGTTGTTTAAACTAAATTGAGTTATAAGCTTTGTTTAGTTTTGGTCTTAAAAGAAAATTCTGTTCTTAATTTTTCATTTAACTTATTTTTTATTGGTAGGAGTAAGTCAAATACTTCTGGGACTACTCACCTGAAAGTTGACTATAAATAATATATTTTATATATATAAAAATCTATATGAAAAAAACTCCTAGCTGATAGATGCAGTGTAAGTATAGTAATACCCAGAGAGGACTCTGTGCTCACTGTGTAGTATTGGGTACTAAATAGCAGAAACTGTGTCAAACTTTTGAGACACACAGATGCAATATGTTTGGGATTCTGTTTTTTTGACCCAGAGATGCTTTTAACTGATCTTAAGATGAAAAGCAATTAAATCAGAGAAGATTGTGTTACACTAGTATGCCTTTTGAAATAGTCTAACTAAACCTCTTCTAGCCTTCTAAGGGTATGACTCTCTCAAATGTATGTCTGATGTAAATGAAACATGTGACTTCCATTCCCCTGATTCACTTCCCTGGAGAAGTAAGAAATGCTAAAAGATTGCAGTTTCTTAAATCTCATGTATTGCTTGCTTTGCCTTAGTTCTGCCCTCAGTAGACCATATCTATTGTTGGAAATTCCTGGCTGACTTGATCCGTATTTGTCGTAGACTTCATAGTGCTAAGGATGAATATTACTGTTCTATTAGCGTCTGCCAGATAGCTAAACAACTAAGAAAGGCCCTTAGTCTTCCTATTCATAAAGCTTGTAAACTTTCCTTGAGATCCTTTGCAAATGAGAACTTTGAGGGTAACACTTCTGGTTTTGAGTGTTCCTAAATATTTGTTAGCAAATTCTGTTTTCCTCCACTTAGTTTTGAGGAACATACCAGTATTTATTTCAAATACATGCCTATTGGCATGTGATAGGTACCTGAGATGCGGAGGTACAAGTTCCCATCTGCTAGAGCACCACCAGCACGCAGCACAAAGGGTCAGAAGTCTCGGCTGCTACTTCAGAAAGAAAAGGGACTAGCCCTTTCACTTCTTTGTACAACCAGTTCAGGTCAAAAGAATCTGTGTGACTGGTACGACTGCTTTTTGGTTATCTATTCTGCCCCGATTGTTTTCTGCATAATGGATGAACTACAGCTCTATAAATTATTTCTAGAACACAGTAATAAGAACTTAATTTTGTTCTGCAACATCAGTTTGCCCCTCAGCTGCTGGATTTTTAACACATGACCAAGTGCCATTTGGTTCATACATCGCCTTTAAATGTCTGTCTTATGCTATTTTTTTGAATAGTATATTTTAAGAATAATTCTGTTCTCCTTAAGGCATTATCTTGTATCTTCTGGTTGCTTGCTTTACATGTACTAAGTCCCAGCCCTGTGATTTTCATCTATGCGTTGGATTAACTGTGTATAAAAGCCTATCTGAAAAAAACCATACCAACCACCAAAAAAACCAACTAACACCCCCCCCCCCCCCCAAACCCTGTATTTCCCAAATCTATGGTATTTTATATAGAACTTTGCACCTGCATTTGCCATAAAATCAGATTGTGTTCTAATACAGCATCTTGAATTAAGATAGGACAAGCAGGACAGCAGCTTGGATGCTTTTAACCTTTGGAAATATTACCATTGTGTTAGCTCTCAAACCACCTTTTTCTTCCTTTTTGTTTTTTTTTTTTCTTTTTCTCCCCTCTCCTTGAATTGACCCACTTTTTTGAGATGATTAGAAAGCAGTTTGTCTGGCCCTCTGCAAGTGTGTTCTGCTGACTTAAAGTGTAGCAGTTACTGGAGGGAATAAAAAAACCAATCCATGCCTGTTTTTTTTAACAACCTTCTTCATGCAGCTTTGCCTTTTTGGAAGAACAATGTCTTCTCAGGCAGCAGATTGCTGCTTTTCATGGCATAACAGGAGAGAAGAACTCGGGCACTGTGTGATGCTCTTTCTCCTTAACACAAGAATTTGTCATGTGTTAACGATGTTCCCTTTACTAATGTTGTCTTTTCTGTAGAGTACACCAAACCTGTACAGATTATCTCCTTGCAGCTAAGACAAAACCAACGCTGAATATTAAAGATAAGCCTTAAACTAGGATATTTATGCACACATAAGTCTCTGTCCTGTTAGTTTCTTAGACTTTACAGAGTTCAGTGTATTAGAAATAGGCATTCTGCCCCTGAGATGTCTTACTGACTCTACTTCAGAAAGTCAGTTGCTAATACAGTTTTGTTGAATATGGCCCTGCAACTTACTTTATGTAGATAATAAATGTGATAGTAACACTTCAAAAAGGAAAAGAATGGGATCTCTGAACTGAGAAGGAATTTGTTGTCACTGTACTAATTGGAGGCCATTGCTGATTTCACTGCTAGATTCCCTCAAATGTTTTTAAAATGACAGTTCTTATATGTATAACTTACTCAGACAGTTAACCTCACCTTCTGGTGCAGAATAAATAGTATTTTTTCTATTCTAAACAAGCGGGTTTTGGCACTGGCTGGCATTGCTGCCAAGTCCCTCCTGTGAAATTTAAGTACTTTTTACTGGGAGTACTGAAGTCGGATATGCTGGCACATTTAACTGAGATGTCTCTTCTGCAACCAGTATGGAAAGCAGCGTTCTACTTGGCGCTTCCTTAACCACCTATGGTGAAACTTTGTGCCCTAGATTCTTACAGTGCTTTCGTACCCAAGACATGGATAATGCATAGTTGTGCCTAAAACGTGCTTATCTAGCTGCTCCAGTGCTTCAGCGATGCTTCTGCATGTGGCAGCTTTGGGAGGTGGCAAGCGCTATTGTAGGTTACAGATCTTGATTCGTTGTCTGTGGCAGTCTCAAGCTTTTGTGATGTTTTTAGTGGCGGGGACTTCTACCAGATATCAAAAACGGAATGAAAAGTAGCAAGCAGGTAGTGAATGCAACTAGTTATCTCGGTCATTGTGCTAATTAGAGGTGGTTGCTGATTTCATTGTTAGGTTCTCTTGAGCTGCTATTTAGTGTTGAAGGATGTTGTTTTACTCATCTGTGTGAATTTTCATGCTTAGGGTGATCTGCTGGTTATCCTAAGAGAAGACCAATGGATCAGTTATTTTCTTCTAGAATTTTTTTCTTTAAATATTCTTGTCAATATTTTTTCTTTTAAATACTGTAACTATAATTCCACAGGATGAGGAGGTTAAACTGTCGCTTCCTGCAAATGCAAAATCATCTTCTGAAGTATGGGGAAATGTGTATTGTGTTTTTCCTGCTTCTCATGTAAACTGTTAACTGTCTTAAAGTAGAAACTGTTTACTTTGTCAATAACTACCTCCTGAGTTTGGCAATAATTGGCAAGGTATACACTCCTTCAGTGGATTAAATCTGTTGGCTAAACACTGTGGGTTCTTCAGAGTTTGATCTTTTGATTTGCAAATTCTTGACATGATGTCTGGAAACTACAGTGATCAACCTTGTTTTGCTGTAAGACTTTCCTTGCCTCCATAAGACGCACTTGTTAAAATCCTGTTTCAGAGAAGCGGCTTTGAGGAAAAAGGGCAATGTTCTTTGCAGTTGGTTAATATAGGCGTATTCTTCTAAGATGCTGGGGTGTAGCCTCTCGGTTCTGTGGGTTTTTTTACTGTTAGACGTGGGGAAGAAAGTACTTCATCTAATACTCGCACACCTGTCAAAGGGACTGGAAATATAGAAACTGTTTTTGCCACAAGATTCAATTTTTTATTCATGTGAAGGGCTAGTCAGTATTTTTCAGAAATCTGGTTTAAAATGACAAAAACCAAAGGCGAAGACAAAACACTATACCCCACCCCCATTAAATATGTTGGGTGACTCCAGTCTGGGATGGGGTTAACTCTTGTATCTTGTTGTTTTGAAGCACTTTTGTTTCATTGTTCTTTTAAGAATGTTTTCTGAAATGTTAAAACACCATTTTATTAATAAGCAATGTAAAAAAGCATGATGAGCAGTCACATAGCTTTAGCTTCACAATAAAATGTTGCATTTGTCCTGTTCTTACTGTTTTCTTGTCTGTTTATCAGGTAAAATGCCCAAAACTAAGAGCCTTTTCATTAAACCTGAAGCTGGTTTAATTGCTGCTGTTTTTTTTAAAAAAAAATTTTTTTTAAAAATCAGGTGTTGTATACCAGATGATGGAACAATAAATACGTAAATACCTCATTTGGTTTCTAAACGACATGACTCAAGTTCTTAGAACTAATGTAAACAGAAGTGCTACTTCCTAAATAAATGTGCTGAAACGGAAAGTGTGTGCCTATCCTCCTATCCTAGTCTTGCTAAATCACAGTGAAAACCAGGAGGTTTCAGATAACTAATTCTGGTAGTCATGGTAAAGTCCTGAAAATAGCTACTTGGAGCCAATTTACTTGATACCAAAATGTCACCTTTTCTTTTGCTGGGGGGGGGGAGAGTGCTGCTGTTATTTTCGAGGTAACAATCTAAATTCTTCACTTATCCTATCTCCTCACTGTTGGTAAGTCTTTCTAGCCATTGTCTTGAGGCTGCATCTGGACTCCTAACAACTACTGGGACTTTCTGTTCTACAGTTACATCCTGACGATAAGATTAAAAAAAAAAAGTTGGATTAGAGTAATTTTAATATTATATATCTGGCAGCATTAGGGGTCTCTCAAAAAGCAGCCATGACCACTGCCTTCAACATGTCATTGTATCTATCACTGTTCAAGCAAACCAAATAAAAATCCATGCAGCAAACAGGAAAAAAAAAAAACCAAAAAAAACCCCACCACGTTTTCGACTGAAGCATTAAGAGCTATTACTGCTTCTGTCAAGCATTAATTCCTTGGGATAGAAAGACAGCATTGTTGTCTATGCGGGATGATTATCCAGTATCTCTTTTTGGGTGAAATGTTACTACTTGGAGGCAGATTCTGAACCACTGAAATTATTTTGATTAGCAATTTTGTGTATAGGTTACAGATACTCAAATAGACTTTTATTCTTGTAGAGGAGGTGCTCAGATAAACTTAGTGAGGAAGCAAGAGCCTGAAAACAACATCCCAGCACTTGCTGTTGAAATCTACAAAGGTTATGGACTTGGCAGCATACTCTGGCCTGAAGCATGTTAGACTCATTAAATCTTTTCCCATTCCAGCGAAGATGGTGTGAGACAAGGCTCCATGCCTCATGTAAGATGCAGGCATATTTCAGATTAAATCTGTTTATTTCTGTATTTTAATGTTTTAAATTTGCCAGAAAAAGTGAGGAAAAATTAGTTTAAAGTTTTGTGGGGTTTGTTTTGCTTTGTGTTCTCTTCACTCAAGCCATCTTTCTGCAAATTTCTGAATACTTTGCAAACTTGTCAAATCCAGCCTGTTTCCTACGGCTGTGGAACAGACAATAGTTATGCAACTTTCTCTAAGTCCATTTTTTTTATTCTGCATGTAATGGTAATACAGAAAATACTATGTAGTGGTGAAGGCAGAAAGATATAATTTAGCTAAAATCCATCTCTCAACACATGCAGGTGCTTTATTGGTGCTGTGGTGTAGCTAAAAAAAACCAAAAAAGTTGGAATTTCAGAAGCCTACAACCAACCTAATGAGCAAAGTGTGTTGTTTTTACCAAATGCTTTTGAAGATTCCACTTTTTTTGCAAATACACATTGTAAGCACAGTATGTTCTTTCCAATATTGTAACTTCTATTATTTTCAAATTTTATTTTAGTAATTTCTAAAAGGCCTCAAACTTGCTTCAGTTGTAAGACACCCTTGAAGACTGTGAGTTTTGTTATATGCAGCATGCTAGTATCAGCTGTGCTATTAGTTGTAGTATTTCTCTTCTGTGAATTCTAGAAGTGCAATTTTATTATAACTAACTGTTTTCCTCTTCTGGGAGGAAATATGCTAAGACATGAAATAATAAAAAAAAGACTGATAAGGTGTTGATAATTAAGTAACCAAACAACTTTGCATTTGTGGAGCATATCACATGGATAAAATGTTACCCCTGTGGTTCACCTGACTTCTGATTTCCTGGTTAAATTTGGGTGGAAGTAGCAGCTGCAGCCTGTGGGGAGTTTATGTACTACAACAGTGCAGTTGGAATTCTCTTACCTGTCATGGAAATTTTACAGACTGCAAATATTTTTTTTTTTAATTGTTCCCAAAACTACTTCTGTACACTGGAAGAAACTTCATTATAGCCAACAGCTTAGACTGAGCAGGTCTGAGACACTAAATGTGTCTCATGGAATACAATTACCTGTCCAGTTGCTCCCAACCACAGTAAGTCTTTTGGTGTGGTTCACAGAACAGATTAGATGCAAATAACACTTTTAACCACTCTTAACTATGGTCACTGACAACGGAGCAGACCGTTAAAAGACTAAAGACAGGACAGTGTTACAGGAACTTGTTTCAAGTACCTTCCTAGGCACAATATCTAGCTTCAATTTTTATTCCTACCTCTTTTCACTTATTTCCCAAAGGCAATAATAAATAACCTGTCTTGTGACTAAATCTTTCTGTACATTAAATCACACACAGGTATTTTGTAACGCAGTTTTCCTTAAAAGAACTAACCTAACTTCCAATTAAACTTCAGTTTTGTATTTCGTTCCTTCTGACAGAACCTATTGGGCACTAGTGCTCCGCCAGTCAGGTCACACAAGGAGATTACTGTCACCTTGCAGCCCTCACGTCCCCATGTTCCAGAGCCTCAGTAAGAGCGGCCACACTACCTTAAACGTGGCTCTGTGTTTTTCTTCCCACAAAGTCCCCTCTCTCCTTCGGACCACCACAGACTTTGGGATGGGGTTCGGCCGACTGTAGATCACGCTGCTGTACGGTAGTGCTTCCAGTATTTTAACACATTCAGAGCGACGGGAGCAGTTCTCAGAACTTCAGCACGCGAAGCAGTGACCGCATTTTCAACAACAGCGTTCCTGTGGTTCTGAGAGCTACTGTCCTTTCCAAGGTTTGCGTATTGGTAGAAAAAATCCACTCAGAGGTGCGTACTTACTGCCGTTAATGCGGACTACAGCAGCAGAGGACCGGCCGTAGTGACGCTGTGGCGATTTTTTGGGTGTACTTTTGTATGGCGGAAGCGGTGACACGAAACCGTCCTTGGAGTATCACGACCACCGCGACGCGAGTCCGTCCTTGGAGTTCTGGCGGATAGCGGGCAGGTAACAGGCAGAAAGGCAGCGGGCCTCCACACCGTGTGTCACGGGGGAAGGCTGTCGGGCTGAGGGAGCTGGGGCGGGCGGGGCCTCTGCCGCCCCGCCCCCCCCGCCTGCCTGCCTGCGGCCGCCAGCACACTGCCTGAGGCGACGGCGACGGCTGAGAACGAAGCGACGGGGGGGTGTGGGGGGTGTCCCCCCGCGCTGCCGCCGGGGGAGGAGGGGCGGGCTCCCCTCCAGCCCGAAGGCGCCTCCCAGCCCCGGGGACGGGGCGGGCGCCCCCTCCGTCGGGCGTCACATCCGCTGCCGCGCGTGGCCTTACGGGTCCGCTCGTTGCCGTAGCGACGGAAGCCTCCTCCGCCTCTTCCGGCTTCGCATGGCGCCGTCTCTTCCGGTGCGGGGAATAATATGGTGAGTGGCCCGCGCTGGGGGGAGGGGAAGTCGCGCGTGGGAGCGGGGCGAGGCAGGCCGTGTGGGGCGGCCGCTCCCGGGCGGGGCGGGGTGCCCGCCGCTGCGGCGGGGCCTGGCCGGGACAGAGCGCCCCGGTGCCGGCCCGGCCTGCAGCGCGCCGCGCCGCGCCGCCTCCGCCGTCCCCCGCCCCACTCCTGGTGCGAGCCCCGCCGAGCCGGCGGTGACGTGGCTGCGCGCGGGGATCCGCCCCGCCCGGCCGGGCCTCCGTCGCCGGCGGCGTCACCCGTTACCCGCCGCCGAGCGCCGCCGCCGCTCGCCGCCCGCCGGCGGGGCGCTGGGGAAGCGCCCCTCCCTTCGCCGCGGCGGGGGCACCTGCTGCGGGGCGGCCGGGCCTGGTGCGGCCGTTAACGGCTCCGGCGCCCGCGGGGTACTTCCTCTTCGCAGCCCGCCTCCCCCGCGCTTTCCCCGGTCACCGGCGGCTCCCCGGGGCCCCGGCCGGTGGGTGGCGGAGAGGCGGCACTGCGGGCGGGGGCGGGGGGAGGCTTCTCGGCCGGGGGAGGGTCTCGACGGAGTGACCCGCGCTCAGGCCTGTGGTTTGGGTCTGGGCCTGGGCCTCAGGGTTGTCGTTCGGCGCCGGATCCGCCGGGGAGCTGAAACCCGCATCAGGGCAAACGGGTTATGTTGCCCCCCGCTCCCGCGTGTCAGTGACCGCCACGGGACCGTCACCCTTGCTACGGACAGCTCGCTTCCCAGAGGGGAAAAGTCGTTCTTTTGGCAACGACCACCCGGCATGCTTGTTCTGCTGGGTGGCTCGACTTTCCCTTTTTATGCTGAGCACAAATAAGCTGATATCGGTATCCGTAACAGGTACCGTCACCTGTTGGCACTGCTGGAGCAGGCACTCGCGCTCACTGTAGGAATACTTCTTGTACAGCTGTTTTAGCAGCACGTGGGGACCTTCAGCGGCTGAGGTGCGGGACAGCTGCCCTCCTGCTCAGCACAGAGGTGTTTCTCTCCGTTGTGTCAGCAGAAGTTTAGGTGCTCGGGACGCTTTAATGCCAGAGGGCAACATCGGCTGGCTTAGAGCTTGCTTCTAGGGGTGAGCTGTGGCTAACATGGGTTCGCATGACGTTCTCCTCTGTGCTGCAGCATATGCAACTTTAACGCACGGCATCCTTCAGTAAGCGGGGAGGTGTTGGCACAGTGTGGTTTGGCAGTGGGCGTACTGCTAACAGTATGGGAAGGCAATGGCTGCTAAGGTGACAGAGTAACCTTCATAAGCAGGCAGTCCGCTGCCTGTTAGAAAAGCTTTCCGAAGTGTTCTGTCAGCCTGTATGCCTCTATTGAGGGGAAAAAAAAAATCATCACGTAACGATTTGCTAGTAAAGAAAATAGTAAGCGCCAGCCTTTTGCCCCAGGTGAGCTAAACTTGGGTCTATAGTACTGCTTTTTTAATTCATGGCACCAAGGTGTACGTGTATTTCTACAGATAATATGAGATACAGCTGTGTCAACAAACATGTCTGTAAGTTAATTGAGTCTGTTTTGGCGACCTGCCTGTTAGTATGTCTTTTTGTTTTCTGCTGGCAGTTACAGATGTGATAGCTTACAATCAAACCTTATTTCATCCAGCCCCAAATCGCTGCATATGACTGACCATCCATTACAAGTCCACAAATTTCTATTGCAAATCAGAGGGGCTTTTCAAATGGAAAGCTTACTTCTTTGTGGGGAGAGTAGAAGGGAGGACAACTAACTAGAAGCATGGGCCCTCTGAGGAAGAGGAGCAAGTGGCATGGTTGATGAGTTTTTCTGGTAGTCATAGAATCATTTAGGTTGGAAAAGACCTTCAAGATCATCAAGTCCAACCATCATCCATGCCCACTAAACCATGTTATGGAGTACCCCGTCTACTCGCTTTTTGAATACCTCCAGGGATGGAGACTCAACCACTTCTCTGGGCAGCCTATTCCAATGTCTGACAACCCTCTCAGTAAAGAAATTTTTCCTAATATCTAACCTAAATCTCCCTTGCCTCAACTTGAGGCCATTTCCTCTTGTCCTATTTCCAGCCACCTGACAGAAGAGACCTGTCACACTTTCGGGAGAGCCACGTAGCACCCCGTTGTCCCATCCCACTCCCTGTATGCACATACGTCCTCTTCACCCCAGGAAAACACTTGTCTGCATGTAATTGGAAGTTAGGAGAGGGACACCTACAGTGACCGCGTCTACTGTGCATGTTTAGGTTAAGCTACAACTGAGATTGTTTGTATGTCTCATCATGTTACTGGCCTTGTGTCTACCACATTACAGATGATACCAGCATTGTTTTTATTTCTCTGATGGGTTCTCATTTTTTTATACATATATATATATACACATATATACACACACATTATTTTCCTGTTTAATAAGCCAGTTGGCTTTGGATAGGAAGTGAGCTTTGGTAAAGAAAAACATTTGTGTTTCCAGAACATCTGTAGTAGTTTTATTTAAATAAAAGTAAAAAAAACCACTCTTTAAATGGTATTTTGGTATGTTTTCCAGTAAACTTGAATTCTGGATTATATCTAAATGAAGCTTGATTCTAAGTAATTCATAATTTTCTAATATAATAACCATGTAAAACGTAAAATATTGCTGAACTTAATATTTATGGACTATCTCTACTTAACAAAAACCTCATTCTGATGCTTTGATAAAATTATGAAAATAGTCCATAAATGAAGGTTTCCTTTTTGCTAATTTAAACTATGGTTTAAGTAAAATTTTTAATTAAACTTTTAATTATTTTTTTTTTAAGGGGACAATACACCTGTTCCGCAAATCACAGAGATCATTGGTTGGAAAGTTAACACATGAGTTTAGGCTGGTTGCAGCAGATAGGAGGGTAAGTATTTCTTTTTAAGAATGAATAATAATAAAAAAGACATTAACTGTGATAAGTTAAAATACCTTATTAACTTGAGTATATTTTGAGAATATTTCTTTGAAATTTTCCAGCTGTGCTTAAAAAAAAAATTCCGGCTGTGAAGCTGGATTCCTTCCTGTGCATTGTCCCTGTCAATTAGTGTTCTCCAGAATTGTACTTATATTTAATGTGTTCAGTAGAACTGTAAACTGAATATGCATAGATGTTTTGGGGACTTAAATTCCAGCACAAAGAAAGGAACCCACTAATATAAAGTTGTATAAAGCTGTCTTCAAAAGTCAGATGGTGTGTGCTGTAATTAAATGCAAATATTATACGGGGTGATTTTTTTAGACCAAAAAGGTATTTTAAGCATGGTGCACAAGCGTAGTTTACAAACAAGTTTTGAGACTATCTGTAGAGTTAAAAATAGAATATGGGCTTGCTCTGAAATGAGTTATAAATTTTTGGGAGGGAGGAGAAGCCAGTTCTGCTTGCATGATGAAGTACTACAATATTGTTTTTTAAAACCAGATCGATATATTTTTGTCTTGTAAATTTTGGAAGATGTAAAATACATATTTATTCTCATCAACAGTCCTGGAAGATCTTGCTGTTTGGTGCTATAAATTTAATATGTATTGGCTTCCTGCTAATGTGGTGCAGCTCTACAAACAGCATAGGTAGGTGGCTCTCTTGTGCTGAAACTACAATCAACTACCATGTGTTTCTTAGCTTGTGAAGTTCCAACATACTAAAAAAGCAAAGTTCAGCACGTAATGGAGTTACGTGGCTGCACAGCCAGGTTTGGAAAGTGCTTCCTTTTGATTTGCCACAGTCAGGTTAGAGGCATTTCTCACAGGCAAGTGTGAATGGGTGAAAGCCCTTCAAAATCTGCAAGGCTTTCCAGACCTGCTGGTCACTTTCCTCCTGCAGTACCCTCTTTATCTTTAAGATTGCAAAAAAGTAGACTTTTAAGCTAGTCCTCAAAACCTGTTCCTTACATAAATAGCACCAGTGACATACAGAGACTCTCACTTGCAGTTGAATCAAGATGTTTGTAGTGTGGCAAAGGCTTCTCTGATTCCAGGACTGCCCCTTTTCAATATCTTGTATATCTTCTGCTTTTGTATAGGGGTTCCAAGATGCTTCCCATCATCTGTGCTGAAAGTAGAATGCCTTACATTTTTAATTTGGGACACAGGTTTTCTTGCAGTTTCAGGATGGGTCGGACAAACAAAACAAGTAAAAAATTCTGTTGAACCTACTTTTCACTGCAGTAATGCACATAAAAGGTCTCTTGCTTTGGTGGATGTTGTGTTGCTGGAAGTTCTGACTTTTCTGTATTTAAATTCTTAGTCACAACTTAGTCACAGGCTTAATACCTTTTGTATCTGTCTGGGCATTATTACATGCTTTATTAGAATTAGGATTGCCATAATTAACCTGTTTTTATGAAGTTAAATATATTGGTGTATTTAGGACATTCATATTATATACATGTTAAAAAGACAGAGAGACTTGCTCTATCAGCAGAGACCGTTTCTGTAGGTAGAAGATGGAAAAGAGCTGCACATAAGAGGGACTTAGAAGAATACAAGTGATTGCTGCATTGAAAAATTACATTGTTTTAATATTTGCTTTTTTCACAGCTTTAACTGCTTACACGTATTTGACAATCTTTGACCTTTTCAGGTGAGGTTTTTTCCCATTTAGTCTACTCTTCTTTTGCGCCTGTCTTTGTATATTTCTATACATAGAAAATTTATTTACAGATACAAACACATGTTATTTAGTTATCAGTATAGAAACACTAACTGGTTTAAATATAGCTTAAATGAGTATAAAATTGTACATCGTAATAAATAGATGATGAGAAACATCATAGCTGTATTGAGAACAACTAGTAACAAATCAGTTCCATCATGGATTTTTCTGTGCAGATGCGTAACAACGTAAAACAGAATCGAGCATCAAACTGTTATCCAATGGTTCACTCGGAACATTTCCCTAATGCCACAGTCATTGGTTCTGAAGTACCCCTCAGTTTTAGCATCAGGGAACAGGGAGTATGTAATCCTATTTCTATTTCAAAATATTTCAAAAGCTAGATCCACATGCTCTTCCAATAAGGCCATTAGATATTTTTAGTATTTTTCCTGTTTCCTAACAAAATTATATTAAAACTACTTTAAGCATAAAAGTTCTGAACACTTTTGATGATATTGAGAATACAGACATGAAATATATTCAATTCGTACCTGAGTTGCAGGTTGGCAGCAGTGATTGGGAAATAAACTGCATAAAATGCATGTATTTTTTAATTATTAACCTACATCCTTTTCCTTGCTGGCTCACTAGCTTATAAAAAGTATGGATCAGCTACCTGCTGTCTGTTTTGCCCATTACATACTATTGCTTATCTGACTGATAGTAAAACATTTATAAATAACAGCAGCAAACATGCAGAAAGGAAAATGAAAGGAAAATGATATAGACAAAAAATATTTAACTTGATCTGTGACTGCATTAGAATTGTGATGTAACTTTAATGAATCTCATATTTCTCTTAGAATTTTGTATCTGCTGAGTTTTGTCATCTTGACTCAAAATACCTTTTTCACCTTGGGGAAAGTTTTGATGTTGTATTTTGTATTTGTATAGAATATTAATTTTTTTTTTAGTTTTAGGAGAAGATGGAATACCCTTGGCACTCACATATTAGGTTAATGAGGGGATGGACTAGAAGATTATTCTAACTCATAGTGATCTCTTTCAAGAGTTTTGATTTGCTGGAAGGGAGAACAATGCTCAGTAATTCTGCTGCAAAAATCAGTTTCTGGTTTTTTCATTTTTATCATCTTCCTGGTCACTTATAATAGTCTAACTGAGTATATAATTTACTATTTTGTATATGAGCAGTATTATTTCCTCTGCTTTTGCTTTTACTCCACACAGCTGTGGATCAGGTTGTGAGGATATGATTATTCAGCAGCTGTGGGGATGAATTCTTGATCCAGTCTGATTTAACATTGTCATTAATTAAGAAAGAGCTGCATAAAGGCACAGATGGCACTGAATCTGGGTGGCTTCCAATAAAAAAAATACTGTCCAGAGGGGTCAACAGAGGAAAAATAGGCAAAGGAAATGACACTCATCCTTGAAAAATTCAGGGTAGTACCATGGGGATAAAATAATTGGAATTTCAGACGTTCAGTATGAGAGAAACACTTGGAAAGAAAACAGCAAGAGAGACCCGTGGCTGTCAGTGAATGGCCAGTTAGATTAGAGCGTGTGTAGATGAAAGCAGCCAAAAAAGTAAATCTGTTTTGGCCATATACATATATAAATTACACTGTGGAAGAGAAAGGCAATACTTGGCATAGACTGAGTCTTATTCTAGAGTGCTAAATCTAATTCACGGTATATCTCTAAAAGAAGAGTTTAATGCAGAGCTTGCTTTACTTTTTCACTGGGATACAAAGGAAGTGACAAAATGTGACAGTCCTGTCATCTCACTTATCATGTTCGTTCTCATTTAAATGGCCTTTCTCAGGTTACAGTATTTCTAGGCAAGTTCATAAAACACATGTAAGAAGAGCATTACTGTGTGTCTAGTTTGATACTTTTGCTTTTGCTTTGTGCTTTTCAATACTGTATGACATTACTATGTGTGATAGCAGACAGTATTAAAAGGATTTTCTCAAACCACCTTTCCCTGTTAGTCACATTCTGGGGTACCTGGTCTCACGTGCTCCAGGTCCCTTTCAGAAAAATTCGTGGAGTGCATGCACTGGTTGTGCTGGTTTGTGTCAGGGCCTCAGTGGAAAAATGCATTGCATTTGGAGTTATGGTAAACTTGATTTAGGCTGAGTGATGTTCTATATTGAAGAACGTTGGTGGTAGCCTTTGCAAGCACAGCATTAGGCTGTCTCCTGGTGTAAGGAATTAGACCGACTACCGTTCTGCTAAAATTGTTTGCTGCCCTTTTTATGGGAACAGCAGAGACGTTGTTGTGCAGTCTCAGTTTTATTCCCAAGCACAACCTTTTCTGGATTCACTGGAACCCTCATTGTGACAGTGACGGAGGGGTTGAGTTCATGGTAAGACGTGGCTATATTAATTTGTTCAGTTCTGATGGCTTAAGTGTATATTTGTAGATTATCCAGTTTGTAAAGGCTGCAGTTCTTTATCATAGTCTAATTCTCACCCTTTTTTCAGTTTGGTAACATGTCTAATAAGCTACTGGGTAATGATGAAGAAACCTAGCCCAGTCTACTCATTTGGGTAAGTACTAATAACAAGATCTAGTGTTTGATAATACAATATTTGATATGTTGCTGACTATTGTTGCCTGTCTCCCCTAACAGCCATGACTAATAATCTGTGTGTAAAAGAGCTTAAAAATAAGGAGGCCCAAGGCTGGTGGTGTAAAGAACAGTTATGGAATAGGGGAGGAGACGAAAGGGGAGGGACAGGAAAAATAATTAAGAAATGCTTAATTTTAAGCTGTTTGTGATGAGTGGAGCGTTGGCTTAAAAGAAATTGAAAATAATGCCTGTTCCATAAAACTACCAGTTTCTTCCCATCTATCTGCTCTTGAAAGAAAGAACTGGAAATAGTAGGTCTGTCCTGCTGGCTCCTGTACAGACTAGAAGGGATTTGATGCATTGTTCAATGTTCTGTGTTTCTAAACTTAATTCTCAAATTTCAGGTTTGAAAGGTTTGAAGTTCTAGCTGTATTTGCATCTACAGTTCTGGCACAGCTTGGTGCTCTTTTTATACTGAAAGAAAGGTAGGGTTATGTACTATTTTCTTTAATTTTGTGTTACATATGAAGATACCTCAGACTGAGCAAAAGTATATACATTCTACAAATGGTATCTGTAGAGAGCTATTGTAGAAAAAACTTAAGATTTTTTAAAATATTGCTAAACCTTACTGCTCACTTATATTGATTACACTACATGTAGGCTTTAGATATAATGATAGGAATTGATAAATGTAGTTAAATTGCTTTCAAGGAAAATACTCTTAAGAACCATATTTTCCAAAAAGTTAGATATTTCATTTAATGCATTTCCCTATGCATCTTGACTTTTTAAGTTCATTAATAAATAAAACTTTTTTGAAAATTTTTTTTTACTTCAGTTAATTCATGAAGTAAAGCAACTTCATAATGTCTTATGGATCTGAACATTTAAACTATCAGCTTCATCAGTCCCTCAAAATTTTCTCAAGTATTAATTTGACACACTATCTGTGCATTTGTATTTCAGGAGGTTAGCCTAAAAAGTTATTTTAGTCTTTAAAAAAGAAGAGGCTTTTGTTAACATCTGGAATTTAAAACTGGGCCAGTGTGGCTTCAGTTTTTCTATCCAAGGGCTCTATTTTATCTATAAAGGGTTAAGAACTTTGCAATTTTATACTGTAGGATGATCTGTTTTACTGACAATACACTGGAATGAATTCTAATAATGATGCACTGCCAAAGCCTCTAAGTTTTTGAACATCAATTTTAGGAAATTCCCAAAACTTGTCATAGGTTTTTCTGTTACAGCTGAAGCTCATTTCTTATTTTACTGGTGGGTGGGTAAAAAAAAAGATTTATATCTCCACTACAGTATCCAACATCTACTTTATTTGGCCTTGCTTAGTGAGAGGCTGTTAAGTCAGGGACTTCATACTTAGTTTCTTGTGATTACCAACACTGGTGGTGGCAGTAGCAATACTTTTTGGCATGTTCATTTACAAGCATTTTTTTATTGTGTAGGCAGCATTTATGATAGCTAGCACCTATGTGGCCCAGTTTGGAAGTAGATGGAAAATTACAGCCTGCTTGATTTCAGTGTTAAATGCTTTCATCACTTATAAAAACTGCTGTGCTTATTTAAGCAATTCATTTTTTTGCAGTACTGTATCTGTCAGGTTTTGTTTATGAATGGCAGCTAATTCTTCAGAACTGAATAATAAACTTCAGGTATCAAGGTTTTATTGTGTGGATAACTCAAATTTTCAATTATTTTTGTAGTGCAGAGCGGTTTCTGGAACAACCTGAGATACACACGTAAGAAATTATTTTGACATGTAAAGTGATGTTTTTTTCAGTGTCCCTTTGTGTGTCTAATTCTTAATGTAGCATGTGTTAATTATGCAAGTACATTCAACACCAAATTGGTTTTGGTACCTTGGTATTTGTTTCAAACTATGTGCAAGCTATATTGTAAACAGTTTTTTCAAGGTACAATTGAAATGTAATGCACGTGCTCTCTTAAATGATGATTTAACTATATATTGCTGGTTTTGCTAGTTTAGTTACTCTCATTTCTTATGAAGGCCTGGTATGTGGCAGGGGAGGATGCTGTGATCGTTAGGGAACTGGAGGTGTTGCAAAGACGTTGAAGACTAAAAAGAACATGGGGAAAGGAAAAGAAGCTGTTACAGGGCAAAAGACTGGGACATGGGATGTGTGGTTTAGTTGTAGTTCTCCTATTAAAGGGAAGGGGCATAGGGCATCATTCCGCAGGAAACAAAGCTTTTTTTAGCTGTACTGCTGAGGGGACAATGTATTTATATCTTCAAAGGACAAACATGTATTTGTGTGCATATATGCAATTAGTTAAGAACTGTTACTCAACACTACGAACATTATGTACAGCCTAATGTGATAACACTAATGTACAAAGTTCAGTGATAACTGATAAAATGATAATACACTGCCAGTTATTAAGCATTACACTAGTTTATCTTACGCTGGTTTTCAGTCTCAGGGGAAGATACCAAGCAAAGTATTTTAATATTGTTGCTAGTAATTACAGCTTGATTTCATGTTTTGTGATGATGTGAAATTAAGATACTTTTTCCCCCCTCCCTCCCCCCCTCCCTAGAGGGCGACTGCTGGTTGGTACTTTCGTGGCTCTCTTTTTCAACTTATTTACAATGCTTTCCATTAGGAATAAGCCTTTTGCTTATGTCTCTGAAGGTATGTGATAAATTAATCTATAACAAGAATTGGGAAAAGATTTTAATGTTCTTATTTTTATCAAGGTATAATTTGTTTGGTAACTTTCTTAACTAGTGGGTATATATTACTATTACCTCCATTAATATAACTTCATGCAGTTTAGAATTGCCATCCGAATTTCAACTCTAGTTTGCTTATAGGGCTCTCTGAGTAGTATGTAGTCATTAATATGATAAACTGAGTATCATTTTATTACTGAAGTACCCTTTATTTTCAGTCTTTTGGATTCAACCAGTGAAGGTCATCTGACAGATAGCAGAACTTTGAAGATATTTAATGGATGTATTAATGGATTAAAAATAAATTAATGTAATAATTCTACTTAATAGCTCTTTTACTTGGGACTTTCTCACTGTGAATTAGGCTTGTGATCATTCCCACTAACTGTAAATTGTTTATAGTTATATATTATACTTTATATTACCAGAAGGATAATTATGTTGGTTATAATCTGCCATTATATTTGTATTTCATAACTTCAGATTATTATGAGAGATTGGCATTTTACTTACTGCCTGGAACAGTCAGACTTTGTTTTTTTTCAAGTGGCAATGAATCTGTTGAGATACATTTGTTCATTCACAGTGTATTGGGTTCTTCCCTTAAAATAAAATTTTTTGTGTACTTTAAAATGGATACCTTTACCTGTAGTAACTTTATTACCTTCTTTCTTTTGCAGCTGCCAGCACAAGTTGGCTTCAGGAGCATGTTGCAGATCTTAGTAGAAGGTAAAGCTTTATAATGCTTTTCAAAATTGTTAGCTTCTGGAAGGCAGTCTTGGGTTTTTGTGTATAGTAACAATTTGGATGGGTATTGAGGCATAAACTGTTGTGTATTAGAGCTTTTAGAATAGCTTCACCTACTGTAGGTCTAGTGTATGAACTTTAGAGCAAACATTGTCTCTCGTGTTTCCTAGATACATCAATCTAATAAGAATACATCTTTCTGCATAACTTTCCCTTTGAATGTGTTCATTACATTGTATGTAATTCTCCTTGGATGAGGTGAGGTAAACTAGCTTTGTCCTGTACAGACTTCAACTGCATTTCTCAACAATCATTACCTGAGTGATATATTTTGTAGTAATTTGTGTTTGTTTACTCTGTGGGGTGGGCAAATTACTAGGATAGTTGCAGTTTAAATGTGATATATGAAACAGGTTACTCACTAAAGCATAACTATGGAAACTCCTCACCTGTCCAGCAGGAAACTGGAAAGTCTGTGTCTTCTAGGGGCTGAAGCAGTGTTGCTCATTCATCTTATCTGTTAACCCTCCTGCTTGTATTGGATGTCGGAATGTGAGATAACATTGTTCATAAATAATTTTGTCAGATGTCAGAAATGTTTATGTTGAGCCATATGTGTTCATCCAAGTACTTATGCTGTCAGTAGCAAAATAAGAATGTTAAACCATATTGTATAACATGTTAATTATGCTGCAAGGCCCATCTGTTTCTGCGTGTTGTGATTTTTGTAAACAGTTAAGGAATGCAGAGAACACGCTCTTGTTAAACAGAAGAATTGATTTTATACGGATATAAGGTATTACATCATCAGACCCAAATTCTGCAAAACAGCTTTGGAAGACTAACAATAGGGTTGCCCAAGTACCTGGAGTTTCAGTGCAAAAAAAAAAAAAAAAAAAAAAAAAATAGTGGATAGCAATCACAGACACTATAAGGATGTGGTAACACAGTGTTACAGGGAAGGACACGGATACTTTGAAGGGCTCCCAGATCTACAGTCTAGAAATACTACTGGGTTTTGAGATAACCTGTAGACAATTATACCAACAATTTTTAAAAAATTACTCAATTTGGTTAGTATGTATACAGCTATTTCAAATGTGTTCTGTGAAGCACTGCTGATTAGAAAATGTCTGCACATATATGTAATTATGTTGATTAAAATTCTCATAGGAGCAGACCAGCACATGATGTCTAAACATAAGTTGGTTCTAAACAGAGCAACAAAACATTTCATGTTGTCTTTTCCTTTAAATTTTCAAGTATGTGACATGCACTTACATTCACTGGGAAGTACAGAAACCCTTCTCTCTCTTCATGCTCCCATTGATAGGAGATAACTATAAATAAATAGCTTTTCCCAATGTTCCCTCATGGGTTTTGGGGTCTCCTCTCATTCAGCTAGCTGGTCTTCTCCCTCTTTTCAGACTCCATGAATTAGTTAGCTTTGGCTTTAGAACACTTTTGCACACCAAGGTGGCAGATGGATTGAAGACTAGTGATATGCAAACCCCCCAAGACTTACATATATGTAATAGCAATATCTGAACCTGTGAAGTATTTGTGTTGCATAGAGCTGACACAGCTAGCTATGTTACCAGAAGAAAAAAAGGAGCACAAGATATGCATGTAGAAAAACTGTATAAAGATTAGTGTAGTATAATGTTTTGTAGATGGGAAGATAGACTTAAAGCAAATTTAAGGTGCAGGAGGTAAGTATTAATTTCAGATATGAGAGATAATGTGATGTGGATCTAAACTTGATTAATTTTTGCTGACATCAGACTATTATGGAACGTTGAGCAGAATTAGAATGGCCTTTTCAGTCCCCAAAGACATGATTTGCTGTGACTGCAAGGTGTATTTGAAGTCAAATGCCGAAATAGTGGGTGTAACTCTTTTCGGTTTTGAAGTAATGATGAACAGCTAGCTGACAACTGCTTTTTCTGGTTTGTTACAGTATTTGTGGAATCATCCCAGGATTGAGTAGCATCTTTCTGCCACGAATGAACCCTTTTGTCTTGATTGATATTGCTGGAGCTCTAGCTCTTTGCATTACATATATGCTCATTGAAATCAAGTACGTACAGTTGTTGCTTAAAAAAAGTAACTCTTTTTGTATCCAGTTTGTGGGAAATTGCATTTTTTACATGAAAGGAATGATCTCATCAAAAGCTGTATTATTTTTTTTTAATGGGATTGCAACTCCATGAATATATTCATCTTTTTTCAAAGATGTACAGTTCAGATGAGATTAGCATGTGTAATATTCTGTGAGTGTATATAATTTAAAAGAATGAAAAAGAATCAAAATTCTTAGGCCTTTCAAAAATGTCAATACCTACTCTTCTTTAAAATTGTTCTTTCTCTCTAGCAATTATTTCGCTGTAGACACAGCCTCTGCTATAGCAATTGCTTTGATGACATTTGGTACCATGTATCCCATGAGTGTTTACAGTGGGAAAGTACTACTCCAGGTAAGACGTCACAAACCAATGTTTTTTGTGGTTTCAGTTTTGTTAAATGTCCTTGTTTTTTACAAAACATAAAATCTATTGTAAGCATTTGAATAGGAGATGTTCCCAGGGGAATTTGTGATGTGCTAGAAGAATTTTAAGGGCAGTAGAAATATGCATCATAAAGTCATAAGAATTTATTGTTTAATGCCATTGGTCTCTTGTGTAGGTAGACCAGACTTAAAGGCTCTCTCACTTAAACAGGGCCAGTTAATCTTTATTATAAATTTTTTCTTGTTTTTTTTTCCCCCCTCTTCTTTTTCTTGAAGACAACCCCACCTCATGTGATTGGCCAGTTAGATAAACTTCTTAGAGAGGTAAGTCAGTGTGTAATGCATAACATAGAGTGCACAGCTAACATTAAATAAGCATTCAGGAATATGAAGAGTTTTTGTGAGTAGACCAAGAAGATTGCTAAAGAATAATTTGTTTAATATTTTTTAGCTGCATGTAGAAAATATGGATCTTGCTATCTAAGATGAATAGTGTCATTCAGGTATCTGGAACAAATCTGTTAAAGTAGTGCAGACTGTTTTTATTGAATAAATTTGAGCTACTGTTCAAAGTGGTGTACAAATGTGAGGGGGGGAGGAAAATGAGTACAGGCAGCTGTTGACTTACAGCATATCGAGTTGAGAAAATATTGCAGTTTGGCAGCAAGAGTTACTTGAAATTAGTTACTTAATTCCACTTTTTTGGTGGATTTGGATGTTTAAGGGTAGCAAAACTACAGTAGATAAGCATTAGCAGCATCATTAGCAGACATTGTTCTGTGTATGGAAGCTTTTATTTCACTACTGAAAATGCTGTATTATTCAGCTATGTGTAAAAGTACATTTCTAAAAGGATTTGAAACATTATTTCTAATTTATTTTCATATTTCTGGATGTTTGTGTAAAATTAGGTTTCAACTTTGGATGGCGTCTTAGAAGTTCGAAATGAGCATTTCTGGACATTAGGTTTTGGCACTTTGGTAAGTTATGTCTATTGTCTTTTTAGCCTTTAAAAAAGAGTTGTCAGTTACTATTTTAAATTTTTTATTTAAATAATGTATGATATTTCTCCTGAAATCTTAAATATAAAAAAATTTGCTGGAGTCAATACTCAGTCCTTGTGATTTATTGCAAAACTTCTCTTCCCCTGTCCTTTATATTTTTTTTAAAGCTTTGTAATTGGTTAATATTATTTAAGTATATTGGACCCCTGGATTAAAGCATGCATTTTGCAACTGTAAAATTTGTTTTGTATTTTGGCAGTGAAGAAAACCCCAAACAATAGTAAAGACATTTTTCAAATGGTATATTAGCGTAAATTGTCTCAGAGGGGAGAAAAAGGAAACTGTAAACCTATAGGTACCAAAGGCCTACTGTAGAGTCATATGTTTTCAGCATTTCGGGGCGGGGGGGAATAAAACAACTACAGTTGTGTACTCATGTTCTGTAAGCTGAAAGCAAGCAAGGGTTTTTTTGTGATACAGAATGATTACACAGAACTCAGTTATTCCTAAGTTGATGCAGGTATGTTGTGACAGCCAGAAGATTAAGACTGTTAGAATTTTTCTCTACTTCTGAATTCTTCCAGTATGCTACCCTTCTTAAAAAAAGAAAAAGGCAGCAGCTCTGACTTGCTGATGTGAAAACAGCTTTCAGTTTACTATTCTGCTACCCAAAATACTGGGTCACAGCATTGTTGGATTGATCACAGATATTTACAAAACCTTTGTAAGCATATTTACCTATTGGCACCTTCCAGATTGTAGTAGAAACTTCCTGAGACCTGGATATGTTTTCAGCTGCACCATCTGATGTAAAAATGGCTTATATAGCACAAGGTGTGAACCATGTTCTTCATTAAATATGAACTGAAAATGCATGTGAGGGGTTCTGTTTTGTGTCCTATTCTCTTCTGCAGCAGTAGTTCAAGGTAAATGAGATAGTGTTACTGAGAGGAAGGCAGGGGCAGCCTGCAGTTATGCGCACATCCAGGAGAAACTCTTTAAGTTTGAGTTCCACAAGGGGCGTTGCCTCTGTTCTTGCTAATGGTCCCAATTTGAGCGTGTCTGCCACGCGTGTTGTCCTCTCATCTGCTCCAACAGCACAGTGATGACACTTTTTCCTAAATTTGGCCTATGGAGTTTGTCTGCACTTTGTTCTTTTCCGCTTTTTTCCCCGGCTGTTGCCTTTCCATTCCTGCCATCACATGTTGTATTTTATAGTTTGGTTTTAAGTCTCACTTTTCCTGAATGATGATCTTGCTATGTTCATAAGAGTTTAACGCATTAGGAAAGATCAAAATGTATCCTAATTATGGAATTACTTAATAAGTTTCTCAGTTCAGTCGGTAGTCTCCACTGTGAAAGGTCTTTGCATAATTCTCTGCAGGATAACTTACCTCTTCTTGAATGCATATGGAGAATCTTTATTGAAGTAACAGTTAACAGCCAACTTATTTTTATCACTTTCTAGGCTGGATCAGTACATGTCCGAATTCGGAGAGATGCAAATGAACAAATGGTACTTGCCCATGTCACTAACAGATTATACACATTGGTCTCTACCTTGACTGTTCAGATTTTCAAAGATGACTGGATCAGACCTACCTTATCATCTGTGCCTATTGCAAACAATATTCTGAACCTTTCGGATCATCATGTTATTCCAATGCCATCTTTGAAAGCTGCTGATAATTTGCACCCTGTTACATCCACTCCAGCTAAGCCCAGCAGCCCACCGCCAGAATTTTCTTTTAATACACCAGGCAAAAACGTGAGTCCAGTCATCCTTTTAAACACTCAAACAAGGCCCTATGGATTGGGCTTTAATCATGGATCCACACCCTACAGCACTGTACTCAATCAAGGATTTGGAATACCGGGAATGGGAGCAACTCAAGGATTCAGAACTGGTTTTACAAATGTCCCAAGCAGATATGGAACAAACGCTCATGGTCAACCCCGACCATAATAAACAGCATTATTTATTGTACTTAAGGGTATTGACTTAATTCTTTTATTACCCAATTTTTATAAACATTTGGAATGTCAGATCATTCTAAATGGCTGGGAACAAGTGCATTGTTCATATTCATGAAATGGTTAAATTGCAATTTTTTTCTTTGCATCAGCAGCAGCCTGTATAATGCCACAAATATTTTCCAGACTTATGATACTTTACAGGTAGTTTTTATAGAGTGTCTATTTCTATTCAGCTTTTTATTCACTTTTCTTTATTTTCCCAAGAATGTATTGTGATATAGCACAACTCCATAAGAGAGTAAAATTGTGACCAGGTAGCATTTTTTTTTCTAATGACAATTGCTTACTGAATGCTGAATAGCTGAGAGACTAGGAAATTGCGGAAATAAAAGTCCAGGTTTTTAGAGATGTTTTGATTGCTGTATTAAGCTGTCTTTTGGCAAAGTCACAATTAGTTTTTGGTTGCAAAAATCCATCAATATTCATATTGTGGCCATTGTGAAGACAATCTGGCATTTCAGATTCCAATTAATTTTGTGAGACCATGTTTCTACATTTTTATTGATGCTTTTATAGAAATTCAGATGGTTCAGCAACCATTTTCTAGTTGTAAGTATTCCATATTCATCTCTGATATTTCTTCCTTTTTGGTTTAACTGCAAAATTATTTAGCAATATACTGGGAAATAAAATATTTCAAACTTAAGATTTTACAAGCACCTCTTTTTTATGATTAACCCTATGTAAGATACAGAGCAGATGGCTGTATTGTTTCTGAAGCCAGTATTTAATTTTTGACTATGGAAAGTATTCTCTGATTCGATTGTGACTTTGTATTTTTCCTCTTTGTATTTTTTCTGTAGCTTCAGGGGAAAAAGTATCTATTTATATTCCTGGTTTATATCCAGAGTACAGGTCAGTGATCGATGACAGTTCTTAGTCATTGCTAGAGTGCTTAACCTTTGGGGCACGCTTGGAACAAGACTGCTACCTTGTCTCTGTTTTTGCATAATCGTTCTTCTGTACATCCAGAAGGCCATGTCTCTTCAGGGCCTTTCTCAGACAGCTCTTCCCTCTGACTGCTGTCTTTCTTCACTGCTCTGATAAGAGGGAAAGGCCTTTTAGAAATACTTCAATTTTTTCTGTTCTCCTGTGCAGTATGTTAGCTTATAATTCCCTAGCCAACACCTCCTCTGCACTTTCTCCTGCATCTCTTGTCTGCTGAGGCATGGGTTGCCTATTCCTATTGTTTCACTTGCAACTCAGGGTGCTATATATTGGCTTCCACCTTGTTAATCTGTATACTAAGTCTCTCCATTTGTCCAAGGTCGTTACATGGAGCTGTAGTATCTCAGGGACTCCAAAGATATTATGTTACCTGAAGATAATGGGTTTGATAGAGAAATCTTTCTCTTGTAGAACTGAGTTGAGAAAACAGTCTTCATTTGAATTTTGAAGATCTGTGGCCTCTGCACTGGCTGAGGATTTCTTTTTCTGCATAAGGACATTGCTTTCCTCTCCCCCCCCCCCCCCCCACCTGTGTTTCTTGCTCCAATGCATGGAGGAGGGTGTCACTCTTGCAAACAAAGCAAGGTGACATTCTGCATGATGGTATCTTGCCGGGATGTTTTAGGCTGAGGGTAGTGTCGAGACTGCCACTGGTATACAGTCCATGTAAGCTACAAGTAGGGAATCTAGTTCTGTACTTCATTTGCAGCAAGAGTAACAGTTCCACTGCTGTGTTAGAAAATGTAATGACCCAGAAAACTTGCATTTGAAGATTACAGTGGACTTATATCAGCTGGCTATGTCTCTATGAGGTCAGTATTGGCTCAGTAATCACCTTTGTTTCATTACTCTGTCTTTATGTGTAGTCTTCACATGTGCCATCGCTGCATAGAAATTCACTGAAGTACAGAACACTTGAACAGATTCTCTGTACCTCTTGGGTGCTGAACTAGACTGCACTCTACAGCATCTGCAACACCTTAGAGCCAGCAGAATGTTTACAATATACTACTCTGGTGTGGCCTATTTGAAAATTGTTCCTTACTCCAGTTTCATAACCAAACACTTGCCCTTTTTCTGATATTTTAAATACATTGTATATATTGATTGCATGCCTACTTGTTTTTAGTAGAAAATTAAAGCTCCATTTTCATAAAAAATGAAGCTGATCTTTGATTTAAAATGAGAAGGGAGAATGAGAATCCCAGAATTCTGAGTGCAATATTATCACTTTAACAAAATTATTTTTTGGAGTGATTGTTTACAATATATATCATATGTGCAGATGATAAAGATTCTTTTAGAGATTAGAACAGCTTTTTAGCTGCTTTATTGTTATGAATATATTAAGAATATTTGTTAAATCAGCACAGAGTAAAATGTCTCCTTTTATATGAGGAAAATAAAATCAATGTCATCCTTAAATGACAAGGAAAAAGTGGTAATTTGTGTACAAGATTTTATAGTTATCTTTTTATATATATTGATTGATTAAGTGATGCTCTCGGGTGATACTTCAATCTCAATGAGCAGATGTGTGAAACTTCAGAACTGTTTTGCTGGGTCTGCTGCCAATGTAGACTGGGTCCTTGTAATAATTCTACAGAAAGCATTTTTACTGCATTTTGTCTTTTCTAATTGTATTTTGCTGTTAGGTGGTCACAAGCTAATTGTTTATTTGAAATGTGGTGAATAAGAATTGCTAATTTATATCGTCTTCATTCCTAGTGATAGGAATGCTGCTCCAGCTAGAGAAAAAAGAAGACTGGTGCTCACTGTCATTTCTGTCTACCAGAGGATTTGGCACTGTTACTCTCTTAACTTGTTCCAACTGTGATTGCATAGGATCACTTCACTTGTAGGCAAACGCATCAAGCTTTAGCGAATTTGAGGGGCATTCACTTAGGCTTAAGATTCTTGTGAAAAACTGCACTGTCCTGATATAAAGGGAGCTAGAGCACCCACTACAATACAAATAACTAATGTAATATGGGGGTTTTTTTGCAGTGTTACCTATCGAGTACTGGCTCTTGAGTTCATTCTGTTCTGCGTTCCCTTCACCCAAGTAATAACCACATACACCTTTGGAAGGACTCTGACAAGCCAGTGACAGCCTCTCGCGGGTGGTAGATAGCTGATTTCCCCCCCCTGCCCCCCCTTGACTGAGATGTGACAAATCCTCTTCAAGGAGAGAACCTGTGCAGCAATTCTGCTGATTTGTGTTACTATTAGATTAGTTGAAGTCCCTCAGTTGATTTCTGTCCCCTACTGCCACCATTGAACAGGGACAGAGAAACTATCCAGGGATAGGTTCTTCAACATAAAGCCTGTCTGAATTCTGAAGTGATTATCTGTACCGTGCATGTCTAGATCCTACAGATCTGGATACTTAGTGATACTCAGTGTTGAAACCAAGAGTGGAAGAGATACCACTCCTGGTCTTTTCACTTGTATTTTTTGTTTTCTGGGTATTCTATCAAATGGCTAGACTTTCTCCTACCTGCTTGTTCTCCTCTGCCTTAGCAGCAGTGAGAACCCACCTTGCACCATGTCTTTGCTTTAGTGACTACTTCAGGTTCTTGTGCTTTTGGGAGCTTAGATTCTTGGATTAACATGGTTATTGGGCTGATCTAAGTTTTCCTTCCAGCAGTTATTTTTTAAAGGAATGATGGATCGTATAAATTGCTAAGATGATGACCCTCCCCTCTTTAAGTAAACCCTTTTCAGGGCTCACATCCAGTTAAGAGATGGCTCTCTTTTCCTGTACCCTGCCACTGCCCCCCAAAACCCAAGGGGAAAAAAAAAATGAAAGCCACCTCATGTTTTCTTTGTGTTTTTAGAACCATTGAATCATACTACACCAACCTGTATCTCATTTCTTTGAACTGAGTAAACATAACTCGGGAGAACTGCATGCTCAGGCAGTGAGAAGTTGGTGACAAAACTGACGTACCAGAGGTTTGGTGTACTACATGGTTAAAGTATGGTTTCAACTAACTCTATTAGAGATTTTTAAAAAATAGGCTTTTCCCAGTTATAACAACCTTCTGGTCTCACATTTCATAGCGAAGCCTATTTTAAGTTAACTTCCAAATTCCTGAAGAAGCAGAGTAGCAGTGCACACTGCAAATGCATACTGCATTTTTCAGAGGCCCTGCAAAGTATGAAGTACCACAAGAGTTCACCTGTAAAAATGAAATTAGCCACACAAACTCATGTTTAATATTTCTGTATATAGCAATTTTGTTACCTTTTTTTCACCACTTTGGAGGGTGCAGTAGGTGCCTTACATTGCTCAGAGTATTCAAACTTCAGAGGATTTAATTTAGTTGTTTAGAATGTTTTCTCATGGGCTGAAGTAGAGGAGAATATGATAGCAAAGAGTTGAAATAGCTTTGATGTACAGTAATATCTGAAAATAAACACATCTGTCCAATTTTTAGAATTTTCATTGTATTCTATTTCAGAAGGTGCATGCAAAATAGAAACATTTCTCACAAATGTTAAACTGATGGGAAAACATAAAATGCTTTTGTTTCATCTTGAGCAACAAAACCAGACTGAATTTCATTTTCAGGCTGTCCTGTAATAGTAAAATTTTACAAATTTGCATTGCTGTAAATACATATTTCTATTGTGACTTTAAAATATGTATGTAAATATTGTCTTAAGTTCAGAAATGTTTGCTTTAGGAAAATGGCAAAATACAGGCCAAATCTGACATGCCCACAATTCCATAGCTTATTTCCTTTTTAAATCTCTTTGCCTAGGTATGGAACTTTCTAATGGAAGAATTTTGGAGCAGTAAAATACTGACTTTTTTTTCTCAGTTCACCCTTTACCAGCGTGGGGTTTTTTGTTGCTTTTTTTTTCTTCAAATGCTCTCATCTTTTTCTCACCAGTGGAAACCATATTTCTGTAGGTAGCTTTTGAATACTGTTCTTCTGGCTTCTCCTACTTATTTCATTCCAGGCTAGATTTTTGCCAGGGTGTTAAACTAAATTTATTAAATAATTTCAGTAAAGAATGTAAAAGCACAGGGTTGTTAAACTGGTGAGTATCTTTTTCTGATACAGGCTATGGCTTGTCCTTACTTCTTGGTGCTTAAACTGTCTTCTTGCTTCTGACTCTCATTTTAACCTTGATAGATAGCACTTTGCCTTTAAAATTATATTTATATGAAACTATAGTTTCAAAAGTGATCACTTTCCTAGTATGATTACTTCTGATGTAATCTGTATTAAAAACAGCAGTTTGGGTTTGGGTTTTTTTTTATTTTGGGTCAAATTGTGAATGATTCTCACATGAATGAATGGTGTGTCCTGGTGTATTGCTCCCACACACCACCTACTGTTCTGTTTGTATCTCCTCTGTTGCAGTCAAAGCATGATGGAAACCCCCACATACCTTCCTCTTAGCATCACTCCCCACCACCCTTCTCCATCAAAAAGTATCCAACAAACAACAGGGAAAAAAACTGAATTTGGGTTATTTCTCTGTTTCCTGGTGGCCTGCTGTCTGTGGACAAGAGCCCTTGCAGCCTGTGTGTCAGGAGTTCTAGCAACTCATTTCGGTATGAGGTGGTTTAGTTCAACTCAAAGTAGAAGTTGGTTTTAGTGTGATTTTTGCCCCTTGATAATGTATAACTTTCCATTGCTGAACACTGCAAAAGTTGGTCACACCTTGTAAAAGCTGTAGGTAATGCTTAAGTAGGGAGGCATTCCCTCCTGGGATCTTAATAGGTGACATAAAACAGTGATAACAATCCAGAAAAATCCTGGGTTTTTTTATTCAGAGGTAAGACATGGAAAGATCAAATTCTTTCCAGGCTGAAACCAATTCTTATTTAATGCTATCTTATTTGGCTACATGGAACATTGGGCCAGGAACAGTTGAATCTATAATCAGTCTAGGAAGAGCTATCATTATGTTTTGCTTCACTTTAGTGCTCTCCAATGCAGTTAAATAGCAAACGTGAAGGTGGGCAAACAGTATTTAGAATGCAGTATGATTTGTTGCCATTTTGTCTATCACAGGTTTAGATACTCCAGTACAAACACTTGCAGGATTTTGCTGAGATTGTCGATAGTGGTTTTGTCAAGGTTTTCTTCTGTGTCCTCCACGGTATGCCATACTGCAGGAAAAGGGGATGGAATCAGATGTAGGACTGGAACTCCTGTAAGAAAGAAAGTGAAATTTGGAGAAATATTGGAGAAGTTCTGTTAAGCTAACTGATATGTCGCCATTTAGCAATAGAGTCAGGTAACTACTCAATAAGCTTACTTTATAGAGGAGTGTGTGTCACTGTAGCTTCCTTTTACCTTCTCTTTTTGCGAAGCCTGTGACTGCATCCCATTTATTTCATTGTGTGTTTCTTAAAATTGGCACCTTCCTTTCCTTTGAGTACTTTTACCTCTTTTTTTTTTTTTTTTTTTTTTTAAGGCACCTGTAGCTAGTAGTTTTACTGTGACACTTGCTTTTTTTTTTTTTTTTTTTTGAGATCCTTTGCATTGTAGTAGTTGATAGCATGTTTAGGAGCTACAGAAGGGCAGAGAAACCACTGCAGCTCCCCAAACTGAAAAATAATTACCATGTTCTTGTGACAGTGTTAAGATTGAGCACTTTTTGAAGTATATTTTTTAGTCTTCTCTATAAATGGTAAAATTGGGTGTCTGTATTTTTACTCTGTAAAATATAATCAATGTTATCCTCAGATAAAAGAAATTCCACTTGAAAGGATCCATATCACTGCATATATATATATATACATCAAGCCACCTATACGCACTGAAACTTTTAGTTAAAGGAGGACTTAAATCAGTCTTCTGCTTCCTGATCACTTTTTGCAGGGAGCATTGTTTCTCTCCAGCCTCTTTCCTGTTTTACTGCTTTTCCTCTCTCATTTTTCAGCTGCATACCACTAAGGAATCTCTTTTCTTCACTAGGTGTTAATTGTGTTACTAGAAAAGGTTTTGAGGTGTTGTCCTGGTTTCAGCTGGGATAGAGTTAATTGTCTTCCTAGTAGCTGGTATGGTGCTATGTTTTGAGTTCAGTATGCGAAGAATGTTGATAACACTGATGTTTTCAGTTGTTGCTAAGTAATGTTTAGTCTAAAGTCAAGGATTTTTCAGCTTCTCATGCCCAGCCAGTGAGAAAGCTGGAGGGGCACAAGAAGTTGGCACAGGACGGAGCTACGGCAGCTGACCCAAACTGGCCAACGGGGTATTCCATACCATGTGACGCCACATCTAGTATATAAACTGTGGGGGGGTGAGGACGGGGGATCGCTGCTCGGGGACTAGCTGGGTGTCGATCGGCAGGTGGTGAGCAATTGCACTGCGCATCATTTGTACATTCCAATCCTTTTATTATTGCTGTTGTCATTTTATTAGTGTTATCATTATCATTATTAGTTTCTTCTTCTCTGTTCTATTAAACCATTCTTATCTCAACCCATGAGTTTTACTTTTTTTCCTGATTTTCTCCCCCATCCCACTGGGTGGGGGGGGGGCAGTGAGTGAGCGGCTGTGTGGTGCTTAGTTGCTGGCTGGGGTTAAACCACGACAGGTGTAGTCATTGTTTTCCCCTATCAGCTTCTCCCATGTAGGATTTTTTATATCCCTGGACATGCATATGATGGCTGTGTTGGTCTTTTTGGACCTGGGCCCTGCCTTGGTGAGAAAAATGGGATTCATGGAATTGAAGAGCCATTGAGCAGGAGAGAGTAACCACAGCTCAGTGAAGAGAGCACTTGCTTAGAAGTGAAGAGGTGTAGCTGCTCTTGTGCCTGCTTCCAGAGCTGTGTCCGCATTTTACTTTACTCTGGAGTTAACAGCATAAGCAATGGTAAAATTAGGGGCCAGATATGAAGACACCTCCCTCCTTTCCTAGGTAGATATCCTCTTCCTTGAACTACTGTTACATTCCTTTTTGGTTAACCATTCTCTTGCAATATGACTCTTGGTAGTCCTTGCTGTACAGTGGAAAACTTCAATCAGAAAAGTTTACTACATCTACTATCCTTCTTTGGCCCACCTTAGTTTTGAAGATGTTCTGCTGAGTGCTTGAACTGAGAAGGACATCAAGTCCGCATCTTGAACTTGGACAAGTGCTTTAATCACTGACCTGTAGCTTGACAAGGTGGCAGCAGTAGAACAACTGCTTTCCCTTTCTTTGATTGCATCCCAAAGGAAAAGAATGAACACAAAGTCAGAGGCTATGGCGTGGGTGTCTGCCAGGAGAAATGCTTAGGTAGGGAATCCCAGTTTCAGGTATGTGCCTAATTCCAGGACAGATTTCAAGCACATTGTGTCCTTTGCTATTTCTGCTGCCTACTCTATGCACCTTTCCCACCCCTCAATCTGACAGCTGTGAAATCTCCATTCTCTTTAGGGTATGAGGATGTCTTAATTTGAGTATGTGAGTTTTTGCAGGAGTCAGTGCCTTCACATTTAAACAGGTAATAGTGAGCATTACTGTAACTTTGACAACAGATCTTTGGAGATTTTTGTAGTCTTTGAAAATATGACCCTTGAGTGTTTCACTGCTCCTAGAAATAACTAGCTGGCTAGTGTAGTATGTAGTGATATCCCACTGGATCAGACCTGCTTATCTTCATAGGACACTACTGCTGACAGAAATTTCCATTATCTCTGTGCCACTGGAGCTGTGCTCGTGCAAAAAGATGATGGGTATGTTTTATCACTGCTTTTGTTCGGGTGTGTTTTTCAAAGCTGTGACTCTTGGCCTGCGTAAAGTTGAATTTGGAAGCCTCAAGTTGGGGCAAATAAACTTGAAAAACAGGATCATATGCACTTGCTTGTTCACTAAATGATGCATTTGTTACTGAACTTATACTTTAAAACAGAAGAGCTTCTGGTACCTCTTAATAAAAATGGAACATGGTCATCTTCAACCAAGCCTCGATGCAAAGTAGTCTGGAAATACTGCCTTTCAACAAGATGATTCTTCAACAGATTCATGTTGTGTAGCTTTTGCTCTGTAATTCACAATGAAAGTGATTATTACAACTTTTGGACAGTAAGAGGCATGTTAGCACATTTGAATTCTTTTTCCTCTCACGGAAACTTTTTCCATCAAAGAAGAAAAAGGAGTTGGTGACTGTCTTTTGCATTTGTTTAGTACTTAGAGGACCTCAAGATTGGTGCTATTACCCTCATTTTACAGAAGTGAGAACTAAAACAAACACACAAGTGAAGCAGTTCCCAAGAGCCGCAGTGTGACAATCACTAATAGAACGTTTCATGGCTTCCAAGCATCTGGGAATCTTCCTCAGATATTTTATTAATTAAATATTAAAATCTTTGTATAGGTTTAAGATGCACCAAATTTAACATTTCTGTTATTAAATATTATAACTGTAAAACAGAAAAGTAATCTAAAAATCTGATTTACTTAATACATTCAGGACTTAATATTTTCAGAAACTACACACTAATTTTTCAAATTTACCAAAAGCCCATACCCCTCTCCTTACCAATTGCTTGCAGCCTCTGAAACCACCGAATAGTGTTAGGAAAATAATTGGGAAAGACTGGGTTTGGTGCACCAATTAAATCCAGTAGTACAAGCAAGTCCTACAGAAGAAAGAATCTTTAATACAGAGTTCTTTACACCACCACCAACAGTAGCAGCAGCAGCAATGAAACCTCTTGATTTCTGTATAGGTCATGACTAGGTCTTTGATAGCTCTGGCCAAAGATCTGGCTTTTCCACCATGGTGCCAGAAGAACTCATTAGCAGAACCCAATTCCAATCTGATGCATTTTGCTGTCTTTCTGAGGAGGAAACTGTAGGCTGTTTCTCTGTTCCTCAAGCTGAAGCAGACTGCATTGTTTTGTTTGCAGTTTGTGTGTTATATCCCTTTAAAAGAAAAACTATGGTAGGTGGGGAGAAAGAGGAAATTGCTTCTTCCCCGGAGAACAACAACGAAGTCTGTCAAGGTAAAGACATTTTATGAGTCACAAGATACAGTGACAGAAGAAAAGTGTCTCAGCAGTGAGTAGGGAAACTAGAAGGCAGTAGGGAGAAGGGAGCAGACAACCAGAATGTTCGTAGGAATCAGAGGGAAACAGAGAGCTTGCTGCAGCTTAGTGCTGAGCTAGGGGAGATTTGTTCATAGACTGATACTATGTCTGTGCTCTTTCCTCACTTTGAATTATCTCTCTTGAAGAAGGTGGGTATCTTAGTTTATATTCTAATAAATTGGTGTATTTTGATTTTTCTGACTCCTCCTCATACTTGCATGGAGGAATTCTAACTAAGCAGATTTACCTGAAAAGCTCTTGCCAACTCTATTTTATCACATCTCAAAATTTCCACAAGCCTGCTTATCCTTTAACTTTGGTGGGGTTCATTGTTTCTTGGGAATTTGGCCAATTACTTACTAATTAAATGTTTCAAAAATGTAACTTACTGTTACTCATTACGGAGGTGGAAGCCACTTACTATGCCCTGCAGCTGATTTGTGGTTGTTGAATCAGGTGGATGTGGAGTAGATACCATTTTTTGAGCTAAGTGTTGAGATCCATAGAGGGAATCGGAAGGGGACCATCGGACAAAGGCTTCTTCACCATCAAAAAAAATGAGCTGAAGTGAAAGGTCTGGTCTTGACGTTGAGCTGGTCTATTGGAGGAAGTTAAAAGTAACATAACTAATTCTGGCCAGAACATTAAATAAAGGACAAATATTATAGTCATATAAGTAACATCAGTAGGGGTATATTTTCAAGGTACCCTATGCAAACCTTCCTATGTCTGTTAAAAGACACATTACGGTGTAATAGTGGTAGTGATCAGTTATTATTATTTATCTAGCACAGTGACACGTTCTCCAGCCTGGAATCATTTTGGTTCTGGTTAAAAGTTTCATTTCTGACTTCACCGGACATGAGCTGGATATGTTGAGACAGGTCTGCAAAAGCAGGTAGCAGAAACATCATCTCAAATAACGAGGAGACATGTCAGCAACAACACCTGACGTGACTGCTAAAATTGTTACTTGATAACACCACAAAGGAGTAATATCTCTGCTACAGTTGTGCACCAGTGGAGCTGAATTATGTATTTGTAAAATTTCAACAACCAAAAATAACACAGCAGGAAAAACTGAGAATATATATGATTAATGTATTTAAGGTCACAAAGGAGACATCTGTGTGAAATTTCTTCCCCATGTAGAAGGAGCCTTTTTTCTCTCTCTCAGTTTACTAACTGAAGTCTTGTTTGCACTGCCAACGTTTCCTAATAATCTACAACAAGGCTAAACCCAGTTCAGTTCTGCTATATGAACAGCTTGGGGAACTGTAGTCTTGGCAGTTGCTATAAATACGTTAACCCCTCTATGAATTAATGCTACTTCAAGTGAAAGCGTATGATGTGGTTAAAAAGGTGGGGTCACTGGCAACAGTCATGTCCTCTATGGGCTACAACTCCCAACTAGCTGGAGCTGATCCAATATAAACAGTAGTAGAAAACTTCTATAAAATGTCTCTCACGTAAGCAAGATGATATTGATTATGCTCACAGCGATACATGGATTTCTCTAATGGCACTGCTTTGCTGCCCTTTGTCCTTTGCACAGGACACGAGCTCTTTTGATAGCAGTCATTTTGCATTATATTCTGGAGGAAACTATTAATGCCACTTGAATTTTACAAAGTAATATTTTATTGTTATTACTGTTTAACACATTCCCAGGTCTGAGTAACGTAGAGAGATGTCTTTGCCTTTTAAACTTACTCTATATAACTGGAGAAACATCAAGATAAAAATCACAGCTTCAAGTTAAAGTATAAATAGATTTGGCTGAAAACGTAACAAAGTCTGTTATGCTACTATGAGCAGAGCAAAAGGGTCATAGCTAATGTATTAAGCAGATGGATCCGAAAGTATACTTTGTTAACAGGCTGTACAAATGGTATCCTGTGCAAACTAATTAGATTGCCCTTTTGTCAAATGCTGTGATCTTACATGATAAAACAATTTAATCAAAAAATGATGTATTACTTGCAAAAAATTCCCGTCTTTAAGTCAGTGTGCAGGTTGTTCCATAAATAACCATCAGGCAAATTTATTATAAATGAAGCTTCTAAATGAAGGCATAGGTATTACAGGAGTGCTTTGTTTTGCGATTAAAAATATCGGCATACTCTTAATTTTCTAACTCTTAAATATTCTAATGTCAGAAGGCACCAAATCAGTTTCTGGAAACAACTGCTGACGGGTAATCTTAATACCTGAACTGAGTGTATTCCTGACACTTTGTAAAGCATTTGAGAGACCTTTTCCTGTGAAAGTTGTTAGTGTATGAGAAGTATTCTTCTGTAAACAGTAAATACTGGACCAGTAGATGGCACTCATGAATCTGTAATCCTACAAATTTGTAATCCTACAGGCTTTTAGAGCTTGTAGGATCAACAGATTTTTGTGCCTAGCAATGGCAGCACTTTGAAGCAGATTTTCATAGCATAGGTAACACAGACTGATAACATTATACTATTACTTGACTGTTTTCCTGTACTCAGCCATCACTTGTTACATAAATAAACTATTCAAATTGATAAAGGAAAACAAGAAGAAAAGCTTGAAATCATTATGGGATGGAGGGATGTGAGTGTAACTGTCCTGCACAGCAATTAGTTCATCCATCTCCCAAAACAGTATAACTGAGAGATTTTTAAAATGCAAGATTCAGAAAGCAACAAAACTTTGTCAATGACCCTAGATGTCACTGGATACAATAGGAGCTTCTGAGTAGGGTTCTGTGCCTTTTAGATAGGATTATATCTCACCAAGTCTATGAACCGTATTATTCATGTATAAATTGTTATTTTTATATAGTATATATTTATTAGATAATTTTTAGATAGCCACCCTTTGCATAAGAAGTTTTAATGTGATAATGTACTCTAAAGAGGTAGATAGAGATCTCTGTTCTGTTCTTCTTGAAGTCAATGGGAGTTTTACTACAGGCACAGCAATCAGAGACTCATGCATGCAGGCTATGGGAGAGAACATGGAAGTGCCCTAAGGCCTGTTGCTGTTGCAAAAACAAATGAAAATGAAACAAGCAAACTACCTTGATTAATTGAAGCTTGTTATCCAGTGCACGTGCCAGCTCCAATATCATAGCACAAGGCACAGCTGAATCAGTTGCTCCTACAAACACTCTCTCCTGCCATTGTTGTCCAAAGAATTTTGAGTCGTAGTGGCAAGCAAGTACTAGATGGCGTTTTGCAGAGGGGTCGAGAGTACTGATAATATTTGAAAATGTTTGATATCCATATGGTGTGTATCTCTGAAAGGTATCTTCTTCAATTTCCCAACCAGCCTGTAATCTTTGAAGACGGTGCTTGATATGCTACAATTAAAAAAAAAAAAATCTTATTAATATTGCTTGCTTCCCAAAGATATTGCAGACAAATTGTCATTAGCTAATTAATAGTGGCACTTAAGCTTATTTCTGTAATATCACGGTATTTCTAGAAGATAAATTTTATAGCAAAAAATTTAACATCACTATATAAAATAAGCAACGTCTTTGCTACCTTAGCCTTTGACTGGCTCACTTGCTTTTCATTTCTCCCTTTTGTCTCTTGTCTTTGGAGTCTGAAGGTGCTTTGAATAATTGCCCATTAATATGACACATTAAGATCTTGATCTCTGAAGTTTCCAGGCCAGTGTTTTTTCAGGTGTAACCAGACAGATTTAATGTTTACCTCTTCAAATCTAAACTCAGTTATGCCCTTAAATTCAATGTCAGAACTGGATGCAGAGAAGGTGTGGCTATTTTGACAATTACTACACATAGATGCCACAGTAGTATTTAAAAAAAAAAGTTGGCAGGGGGTGGGGGTGGTGGTTGTTTGGTGTGGGTTTTCTTAGAGAGAAATCTGCCCTTCAAGTGACATAAGTTGTTTACAAGGCTGTAAGAGACAGTTTGATTCCTGTAAATTAAAGAAAGAATTAAACATTTCAGAACAATGTTTTAAAAATGAAATCCTCTAAGTATAGCTCCTGTAAAGATAAAAATTAAGACAGTGAGTCTATAAAAGAGATCATTCGTTTTAGGTATCTTCCTACCTAAAGAGAATACCTTTAACAACCCCAGTTATACTTAGTACAGAGTTCTGGCTAACTCTTGTTAGAGGGCCATCTCTGTTGAGCAACTTATTTTTATGGGTCCCTAGAGTGCTTCTTCAAGGCAGATTCCTCTCTCTTTAAATAAACATTAGGAAAAGCCTCTAAGGGGAAAAAAAGAAAATAGACTTTGAAGACTTGTCCTGCTCGTAGTGAAGTCAGTGGGAATATTGCCATAAATTTTAGTGCTAGAACAAACTTCCATTTTGTTTGTGGTCACCCACTGAAAGCTTTTATGGCATTGTATGGTCTATCCACTATCTGTAGGCAGAGCAAAGGACGTCTGTTATGGATTAAGGGGAATATATAAGCCTGGATGGAGTTCCCAGTGTGCACCAGCCATGAGTGCACTAGCCTTCTCCCTTAAAGGAGTCTGATGCTTTTTCTGTGTCTTTAACAAAGAAATGTCATCCATTTTGAATGCCATTGTGCTCCAATGATGGAGGACTCTTCTTTTTTTCCTTTGGCGGGGGTCCACTTTGGTACATGCTGTTACCTTGTAACAGGATAATCCTATTTTGAACATAATTTGTGGTTTTCTAGCTTAGGCTCAGCTGGGGTTTTATTGTTTGCTTTTTTTCTTACTTTTTTCCCTTTCACTTGGCTGCCTTCCAGGGTATCACTAAAGAAACCACAAAACTAAATCTATAGAGACATGTGCGCACACGCGTGCGCGCGCACACACACACACAAAGCATAAAAAAGCTGCATTTTTCCAGTCTACCCATTGCAGAGTGGCAAATAAACTGACTGTAGTTAGGGCTATCTTGGAGCTGTTGAGTCACTGCCTAAAGGGTAAATGAAGGCTCATGAGGTGTTGTGAATGTCTTCTAGTAAACTCAGCTGTACCACTGTTTTAGCCTTGCTCTTGGCTAATGTAGTCCAGAGCCAGCATGGCACACAGTCCTGAAGATGCCCACACCGTGAGTGCAGAGCAGAGGTGTCAACAGGGCAGCAACCCAGCCATGTGGTTGGTCACAAGTCAAGTTGTAACTCCTTGTGGCTCACATACAATGTGCTGGAGCTTTTACGGGCTTGGGGCCAGGTGCAATCTGGATATGTTAGCCCAGCATTAACATACTGCTGTGCTTGGGCCAGCGGAGCTAGCATGGTACTTGGACCAGTGCTGCACTTTGTCACGTTGACCATTTGATCTGCGTGCCCGTTTGGGCCCCTCTGATCCCTTTTTGTGCTGATACACCCATCTGAAGCAACACTACAGAGGAGTGTAACAGCGCAGGACCTCTCCAGAAAAAGGGCAGGACGGTGTCATTCATTTCATCGCCATGTATGGTCCCAGGGGGTTTGAACGAGTGACCAAAAACCTGCTCGTGTGAGGGAAAGGACAAGGGTTGTGTTGTACTTTGGGTAACAAACCTCAGGCAAGCTTTTAAACTTAAAACATAAATTTTTAAACAGGTTTTTTTTTTTCCATCATGCTATGCAGCCCTGGGAAATAATGTCAGCTAAAGTGCAAGCTGTGTCATGTAGGCTCTATGCAGTCTAGACTTGAACAATGATAGAGTTCATCCTACCGAATGAAAGGAATGTGTCTGTCCCTTTAGCGGTCACAAAAGGCGCTACCAGAATATAAATAATAGATGTTCTTAGAGGTTTTCAGGAAATGTTGTCTTACCTGTCGTACGACATAATTTCCTGGTGATCCTGAGTATCTTTCTATCAGGATAGGGCGCAAATCATTCTCCCACATTTCAGAAACATCTGTGTTTGCTGCAACTTTTTGAATAGCGTCAGAATGTAAAATTCTTGGTTGGTGAGAATACTGTAGGAGGGAGAAAAAGGAAAGATTGCTCTAACTATTACCAGACCTTTTTAAACATAGTTTGCTTCAGAATTACAGTAAATGTGATACATTATGCTGCTTTGATTTACTGACAACAAAAAGTAATTTTAAAAAAAGCTTTTATCTCAAAAATGATTGACACTTTTATGTTATGTAGCTTCTGTATTTTTGATTTCCATGCAAAATATACTAGTATTAAAAACATGGGGAGAAATTTTTACCTATCAACTAGCTGTAAAAACTCAACCTGTGTTTGGGTTCTCTTTTCTAGTACCCGAATTCTACATACATACAGTCATGTCTCTTACCATGTCACCTTCAAATGAGGTTTCCATTGAGACAAACACCAGAAGCTTTTTTTATAGTAGTAATAATATTTAGCTTTATGCTGTGTCTACATTATGAGGTGCAGTACTGCAAAGAAATACATAAGCTAGCTCAGTCCTGGAAAGAGTGAAGCCTCTGCCTACTGTGGTGGTATTGGTGTGACTACACAGCATGGTGCAGCTCATTTAGGACTAGCTGGGGTATGCATCAGCTTTGTGACACATGGCTTAACCTCAGACTTGGCAGCTTATCTCCTGTGACAACAGATAGTAGTGCTAGGACCTCCCAAGTGGCTTCTTTTCTGTTGCCTAAACACAGACCTTTAGAGCTATTTTGAGTGACCTAGAATACTTGAGACATCCTCATGGGGCTCGCAAATGCGCATCTTTGATGTGCAAGAGCCTTGTGCTGTTCTGGAGTGGTAGCTGAATGCCAGGTGGGATCCCCAAGGGCATCTCAAATGCCCCTTTGGGCACCTGATTTGAATCTATCCAATCTCTAGCAGTTGTCTCCTCAGGAACTTCCTGAGCCACTCCTGTTTTTATAGATTCCTATTTTGGGGACTATCATAGGATGCTCCTATCATATCCATTCCTTTTTTCTATCATAGGGACTTCCCTCTACTTCTCTTTTTCTCCCACTGAAAAATCCTGGTCTGTTTACTTGTTCTTCGATCAGAACTGCCTTGATCAGACTTCCTGTCCTTCAGTGTACCCTGTCTACCTCGTTCTTTCTGAGGAAAGGGAGGGAAGGAAACTGGAACATGACTGCCCCATAGCTTATAGTGTAGGATAATGGTATTTTCTATTTTATTCTTTTCCTTTCTTCAAACTGTTTAACAAATTACTTGCTTTTGGGCTGCTGCTGCATCAAACTGACGTTTTCATAGATGTATTTACTCTTAACTCCATCATTGTGTATGTACTAAAAAATAATCATTCCCCCTCCTTTCCCACTCACTCATGTGCGTCTTTTCACATTTATCTGAAATGACTGCTGAAACTCATTACCTGGCCAGAAAGTATACTTACCTTGAGATCTTCTGCAGTCCTGTATAATGACCTGTTATCTTAATTACCCTGACTGATGAATATTGTTATAAAATGGTTTTTGCCTCACTATTTGTCTTCTTTTCTACTCCATTTGTGTGTGTGCTGAGCAAAGCAAGCACAAGCACAAGTATTTTCTAGATTTCACTGTAAACATTTAATTCTACCCTTCTCTTTTCCTAGCTGTTTATCTGTGTGTAGACCTTTCCTCTAATTCCACTTCAGTTTACTAGTGAAATTAGTAGAGGGGAGACACAAAGACACTGAATCTTACCATGCCAATTTTACTATAGTGTTTAAAGCTGAATTTTAAGACTATAAGGACACCAAATTTTAGGATGTGCAGTTAACATTTTTAATGCTAGGAAATTTTGACATGGGTTAAAGAAAAATGGCATTTCATCTGATATAAAGAAGAACTTTTACAGGTTTGGAAATTGTATTGTAGAAGATGCATAAACTGTCTTTTGAAAGACCAGAAGTTTAATACAGTGGAATTTACACCAGTGTAGAAAACGCACAGATGAGAAAATGTTGTTAGGGAGCTGTTCTGCTTAGGAGGAACAGGCTGTAAGAGGAGAGAGAAAAGCTAAAGCTATGCACTTCAGAAGAGTGTAGGAGGACAATTTAATTAAGGAAGTTCAGAAAATATGCCTTCATTTGAATGAATGACGGGCTCAATTAGAACGTGGAATTGTCTTGTTTCTAACCATAGAGCATGCCTGGTAATTGGGGTCATTGAATCACATCAAAGAAACACGATTCTTATTATTAAAGTACAAACGTATGAAAACACTTAGAAGAGAGGAATAAATTCCCATTTCTAATAATGGAGATACTTTCAAATTTGGAAAGTGAAAGGAATTACAAAAGTGGTCATGAAATAAGAGAGAAACAGAATGAGATCTGTAGGTGACTCATTCCTTACAGTGTTGGTCAATGCCTATTTCCTCCACGGCCGCAGCAGGAAGGCAGAGCAATACATTTATGACAGGGCTATCACTAAACCATTTGCACTAAGCTGCATAAAACTGAGAGACTTGAACTTCTACAAGTAGCCCAAGCTTACCTGCCGATTTTGGTATAGTTCAGCTTGGTGCCAAGGGAAGTTAGCTTCTAAGAACTCTTAAGTTTAGGACCTGATTCATCCTCCTCAATGACAGAAGGAGGGGAAGGTCTGTACGCTGTAGGACTTTCAACTTCTGGCTCACACATCCCTTTAGGGAGAAGGAACAAAAGTTGTCAAGGGCCAAGAATTTGATGAAAAAGAGGAAGTGGTTCTTGGTTAGTGTCTGCATGAGCAGAGGAGTTCAGATGCTATGGTTCCATGGTTAGATGATACTACTTACATCATTGGCAAGCAGATTGACTAGTTGGAATGGCATGAGCTAAAGAGTGTCTTGGTGTGGCTCAAGAGGGCTGAAAAAAGGAGCGGGGGGGGCTACAGGCTTGTACGTTGACTAGTATGACTAAAGATTTAGCCTCATGTATTCTTATAGATGTATTATATATGTGCATATACCTGTACTGTGCATACTATAGATGTATTATGTTACAGATATGTTGTCTATACAGGAGCTGTATATACTGTAAGATACAATTAATAGAACAGAATGACAAAGTTTCTCTTTTTTCTAAAAAAAACCAAACAACCCAGCACTTATTTGAATGGGGAGTGAATAAAATCAAGGAGAAAGGGAATGACTAAGGTGAAGTGGGTGGAAAGGTATAAGGGAAGCTTCATTTTGCCTGTTGGTCCTGGACACATATATTGGTGAAGAGAACTGTGCACTGGATTAGCGGAGTTCAGTCAAACACCTGGTGATGGGCCCTAGAAGTATATTTTCCCCTTGGAAATTCCTGAACCCTTTAATTGAATGTAATTCGCAGTTGTACGCTCTCCCATGTTCCACGTGGTTTAGTTCTTCATGAAGAAACTATGTTAGAGTTTCATAATCAACCACTAAGAGTTGTTAACACAGAGAAATCAGGGGTCTACTGCTTATTACTGTTTCATTAAACGTTATCTCGAGACTGCTTTTTTCACTAGTTCACACAACACTTTGAATTAAAAACAATACAGTGTGGTTCTATGACATATTAGAGTATTACATCCTTTCAAAACAATTTTGCAGCAGCTATCAACACCACCCCTACCTGTTTTTTCTAGCTAAATGTGCATCACTGCTGGAAGAGCTATTTGTTTCCTCAAACCAAGACACCATCCTCCGAATCACCATGATCACGTTGAAAACTGGAGTATAATAGAATGTTATATGGAATATAATGTCAGATTTTGATCCCTCTTCTCCTGTTTGGGTTTCCCCTCAAGTTCACCAGCTGCCCCCAACAAAGCTTATCACGCTAGCTGCCCATTCCGAGGCACTGCAAAAGGCATCGCCAACATGACAGACGTGTGAAGAAGGCTTGTTCTCTGCGGCCATCAGCCCGGGGGAGAGGGAAGCCATGTTACCCACCCTCACCTGCGCTCCCCCGCCGAGCGCGGGCCGATGACCCGCCGCCGAAATCCACGTTCGCCCCCGAGGCGGTAGGGCAGCAGGCTGCGAGACCTTTCCCGGCCTCCCGGGAAGGTGCTACCCGCCCCCCGCAGCCAAGGGGAGAGGCAAGAAGCGCCTGAGAAACGCGAAGGTGACCCACCTTCTCCAGGGTCCAGTCCGCTCCGGTCTCCCTCCCGCGCACCAGCTGAGAGCAGGCGACGGCGGAGAGGCACAGTGCCCCGAGCAGGCGGGAAGCGGCCGCCGCCCCCTCGCCCGCGGCCATCCCCCTCCTCTCCCCTCACGGCTCTCCTCGCGGGCCCCTTCCCTCCGCCTTGCCGAGGCCCGGGGGTGGAAAGGGGAGAGAGCCAGGGCCGGCGGCGGCGGCGAAGGCGAGGCGGGAGGAAGGCTGCCGCAGAAGCGGGCGCCGGCTGTGGCGGCCGCGGCTCTCCCAGCCTCTCCTAGCTCGTCTCCCCTCCGAAAAGAGCCTCGTGCCTGGCACCACGTCAGCAGTGCCAGGAGGGCTGCCTGTGACCAACCCCGGGCCCGCCGCCGCCGCCGCCCCCTCCCTCCTCTCCTCTCCTCCCCCGGGGCCGCGGGCTGTTGCAAGAGGAGGCTCGCAGGGGCTTGTGATTTTCGCCCCGAGAAAAGCCGCAGCCGGCGGTTTCCCCTGGAAGCCGGTTTTGTGTTTCCAGGGACGGCTCTGAAACAAACCGAGGCTGCGATCTCCGCCCGTTCGAGCGCGGGTGGGCAGCTCCGGGCGCTGCAGCGAGGGTTCTCCGGGGCGGCTCTGGGCTCCTGCTGAGAACGGGCCTGGATCACCGCTCGCTCCTGACGACCAGTCCAAAACGAGCGTTCGTGAAGGGTCTCGAAAGGCAACGACCTACAGAGTTGCGAAGTGGTTTAATTTGTTATTTTACGAGCTCTTCTTCCTATCTTTTATAGGCTGAAACCGACAATACTTGCTAAAATGACAATCCTGTCTCGAGGCGTCTTACATTCTGCAATGATACTCTTAACTACCAATGAAGCAAAATTTGAGGTGAAGGCAATATTTTGCAGTAGCCCAATTAAAATCATTAAACCAAAGATGCAAGCCTCTGAGCACACAAGCCCTTCTTTAGGTCACTTGACATCACCATCCTTCCTCTGCGGTTTTGTAGAAAACATATGACTATTCTGCATCGCAGATATTCCATTTAAAGTCTCCAACTTTTACATCATTCTTAAAGCTCAGACTTAATGCTAAAACAAATTGAAAGAAAAAAAAGAATAAAGAAAGAAAGGAGGGAGGGAGGGAGCAGGAGTAATCATCTTGCTGCTTTTCAGCCTCATACTGGAAAGCCGCATCCTGGAAACTACAGCTTTGCAAGTATTCAAAGTGTCTGTGAGGGTAATATTAGAGAAATGGAGCAATTTGTTGATTTGCAGATGCTTGACCCAGATTCCATAGATTTCCTAGAAAAGCTGGTGGATCTGCTGCCCAGCATACAGATGGGATCTCTGGTGGTGATAGTTTTACTGCAGATTCAGCATCCTTCTAGCTGATACTCATAATGTGGCTGTATCCAAAATTTTCCTATATGGGGAAACAAAGAGTTAATTTAAATCCATGCCTTTTTTTTTTTTCCCCTCACAAAAGTCCACATGTTGCTTTGCTAGGAAATTTTTCCAAATGCAAAGCCAAGTCACTGGTGAATAGGGAGAAATGGGCAGTCATTTGATTACCAAGAAAAATCAGCATGGTTTACAGATTCTTAGGCAAAAGCCCCGGCATGTCAGCAGAGATCAAGTCACGGGAAATTAGTCTAAATCCATCTACCAAGACGACAGTGATCCTAACAGGACTCCACAACAGAACAAAATTCTGTTGCCCCTCCATCACATTTCCTGTGGTTGACTATATAATCCAGATGCTGGACAAAATTTCTGGCTGATGTGCCAGGGTTCTCATACAATTCAGCAGAAAAAAAAAAATACAATAGCTACAGGAGAAATTTGCCAAGAATATAAGCTTGATTCAGGACTAGTTAACACTGTTTTCCCCTAAGGGACTGTGGACTCACCAAGGGCTGCAATTCTTTGATAGCTTATGAATTTGGCAAGCATGAAGCCAGCTTAAGACAGCGTTGGTCTCACCTACATGGGAAACAGATAACAATGTAAGTACGTGCCAGACCAGAAGCGTAGAGAGATTGAACAGGATTTTTTAAAGGTGTTACTTCCAAAATTTGGAGGGGAGACCTTCCTCCCCTCCCCCTCCAGAACAGAAAGTTCCTTGTCTAGTGATATAAAGAAGACTGAGAAGAGAAGAAAAAGAATCTATTGAAATGTAACACAAATCAGAGCAGTTCACAGCTGAAAAGAGAATTATGTAACTATTTTAAAAAAGATTACACAAAGTTAAAAAAAAATTATTCAAAGGTGATGAACTTTTTGTTTTTCCAGAGATTTATAAAGGAAAAAAACATGTTGTTTAGTCCTACTCCATACTACCAAATTGAAAAGATGTCAACAAACTGCTCAGTGGTCAACTGTTCGATTTTATACATTATCAATAGTTGGGTTATTACCCTGAAAATTCAAATAGATGTAACCAGGTGTCGTCTAGAGAATAAAAAAAAAAAAGAGATTATTTGAAGAAAAGCATACATTATCTGTGAAAATACAATCTGTACATTGTTCCTTTCCTGTAACCCACTTGATGTGACAGTGCCATCTACTGAAGTCCCGAAGGATAGACGTTAGAGGCAGCACCGGCAAAAGCTTTTCCTTGTGCTGGCACTACAGCGTACAAGCGTTTCAGCCCAAACCGCCCCTTGGAAGCGGAGGCTGCGTGCTCTGTCATTACCTTGGTTATTAACCCTGGAGAAATGCACTGTCAAATGCTGCGGATTTAATGCGTGCCTGTTTTCTCAATAAGGGGGACTCCAGCACCTTCCACTGTTTCAAATACAGTTTTGATGCTCAGCTCTTTCAACTGGCAGGCCCGGGGTAGGGAGAAGAGAGTAAGTGTGGTTTGTTGTGTTTTGAATCTGCCTAATACAAGGCAATTTTGTGACTGAGCTATGGCTGATTTACCAGCAGTGGTAAGCCAGCAGTTACAATATACAGCCTGAGACTTCCGGTGTTTGGCAGCCTGGACTGCTGCATATTCAGAAATCTATAGGCAGCTCTGACAGCCCAGCAGGAAAGGGTGGTGGAGCTGATGTTCACAAAGCAGCACATGGGCCTGCAGGTGCCTGGTGCTCATGTGCGTCCTGTAGGCTTGAGCTGCTGTTCTTCCCAGTCCACTCGTCCACTGTTGATCTCTGTGGGGTTTGGAACAGAGCCTTTATCAGGCTGTTGAAGTACCGCGCTTGGTGATTCAGGTTTTAGACATTCTGTTTCCATGGGCTGATGTATTCACAGACAAGGTTTACTAACTGAAATGCATGGGTGTCATGGTTTGATCCCAGCCGGCAACTAAGCACCATGCAGCTGCTTGTTCACTCTCTGTCCACCCAGTGGGATGGGGGAGAGAATCAAAAAAAAGTAAAACTCATGGGTTGAGATAAAGACAGTTTAATAGGACAGAAAGGAAGAAAAAAATAATAACAATATGATAATCATAATAAAAGAATTAGAATATAAAAAACAATTGATGCACAGTGCAATTGCTCATCACTCACCGACCAATGCCCAGTTAGTTCCTGAGCAGCAATCCACCCCACCGCTGGCCAACTCCCCCCAGTTTATATACTGGACATGACATCACATGGTATGGAATACCCCTTTGGCCAGTTTGGGTCAGCTGTCTTGGCTGTGTCCCCTCCCAACTTCTTGTGCCCCTCCAGCCTTCTTGCTGGCTGGGCATGAGAAGCTGAACAATCCTTGACTTTAAACTAAACATTACTTGGCAACAACAGAAAACATCAATGTGTTATCAATATTCTCCTCATACTGAATCCAAAACACAGCACTATATTAGCTACTAGAAAGAAAATTAACTCTATCCCAGCCGAAACCAGGAGAGCAGGTGAACCCTAAACACTTATTTAGGGAAATAACTTTATGTTGTTTATTTCAGACAATAGGACTATATGACATGAATGAGGCTGCCCACCCAGCAGGCGCAAGGATTTGTGAGTTCATTATTTCAACTAGCGGGGGAGTAAGTGAATTCCAAAAGATCAATGACATATAATGAATAATATAAATCTGTATTTTGTTTTCAGTGGATTTATACCAAGACAAATTTTGATTCCATGTTTTTTAAGCCTATACTAAACTTTTCACTGTTTTGTTGGAGGTAGATTTTAGGACAAAGTTCAGCTAAGGGCTCAAACCGAGACGATGAGGTAATTCAGAGACAGATCCACATTTCAGGATTTTATCCAAACCAAACCTGAACTCCTAATCTTTTTCAGTTCTCTTACAGGGGAGGAAGAAAGGAAACCATGAACTGAAAAAAAAAAAAGAGAGAGGGAAAAGCATTTTGACATTTTGTCCATACAGATATTAGTTCCTCTTTTTGCCAGCATTTCTTGCAGATTTTGCAAATCCTGAATGGGGCATTTGCTATGCAAGATCAGTGTCAAAAGCAGTGAAAACTAATCATGGCAGCACATGCTTATGGAATTTCTCAAGGCAAATGCACCCGTCAAGTCTCCCAGGACATTGCCTTCTTTGTAACCCAGTTAGATGATATGAAAATATTCCAAACATCAGATTGGTGAATAGAAATTAATATATTATGTTTCCATTTTCAGATACAAAATATCCAAATGCTCTCAGCATTAATTTCAAACTGGAGAAACTTGACATATTTTTAGAGTTATAAAGCAGTCGTTCCAAATGCAGTTTGTCTATACAGACCTAGTGGTCCATATAGAATGAAAACCAAGGTTTTTATAAAAGCAAATACAATAAAAGTTACCCCTATGTCCTGGTATCTTGTAGCTGTAAGAGAGAGCAATTTTTATGTGCAGCTGGCTTCAGGAGGGAAAGCTCTGAGCTGTGAAAACAAGCTAACCATCTGAGGGAATGATGTGGGCTCAGAAACAAGATGAAGAACTGATGAAATCCACAGGAAATCACTAATTATCGTAGTCACAAAAATAACAAACCAGAATGTTCACCATGTCAGTCGGTGCAGAGAGGGCTAATGCTGTCATGATGCTGCACTATATAGTCTCACAAAGTCAGTTGTGCGTATGCACAGAGGTATGTGCGACTCTGTACGTAGATGCTGAAATGCAGAGTTGCTTTCAGATGTGTTTTACTCAGAGATCTTTACAAACAGAACAGTTTTTGGATGCTTCAGGAGTATTTGTTTAGTAGAAAGTACTGCTGCGCAAATACTTAAAGCAGCTTGTTTTGTTTTGGCTGATGCTGTTCTGTGTTCTGTAATAAATTGATTTTAACTAATCCATCTTCTGTTCTAATTTTTGAAAAAGCAGCTATTATGGCTTAGGGCAGCAAATTAAATGGCACCAACCCTATTGGATGATATAAAGCTGAGCTTCTTTACAAAGAAGTATAATCGTTGCCCAGTGACTGTGGTAATACCTAATATCCATCTGGTATCGTCCATAAACAGCTATTTTTACGGCTGTTACTCAGAACGTGAGAAGCTCTCTACACTTTAAATACTCTAGAGTATGAGTCCTTGCTGTGCTGAACATCAAAAATCATGTTTATGGAGGCAAGCTCTATGTTTACAGTGGTGGCGTGTGGGAGTCCCACTTTAGAGGAAAAAGGAAACGAAGATTGCTCAGTTATCTGGTGCAGAGCTTTGGCAAGAACATCCTCTATTCATGGAATAGCCTTCATTAAAAAGTCCCAGGGTGTTTTGTAGCATTCAAAACCAGTTAAAAGCAGAATCAACCATTAACTGCTACAGTTTTAGTTTAAAGTAGTTCCAGATTTTGACAAGAAGCTGCCGGCTAATTATTTATCAAATAAACTGGCCCCAGTCAGAACACGGACCTGGTCACACTCTGTATCAGCTGCACTGTGTAAAGGTTTGATGCAAAATAGGGTGAAGTAAGTGGAAAGACTCCACTCAGCTTCAGTGAGTTTTAGGCCAGGCCTCAGGAGTATAAGATGAAGGAAACGAGAAACGTACGTTACAAACAGCACTATAAATGACAAAGCACCAATCTGCTTCTCCATCTGTCTTGCTGAGCTGAGAATTAGAAGCCTTTGAATTTCTGTTGACAGTTTGCCTTCTCCAAGTGTTTTTGGTCTGGTATATAATTTAAACCTCAGTAACATCTTATGGTGGGGGATATTATTTCAAGACTCATACAGAGAAAACTGAATCCAAATTCAAGAAGGAAGATTATGTGGTGTCATTTAACAGGGAGCTTTTGGGCTGGAGGGAGGTTACAAATGCAGTTTTTGCCTTGTGACCAGTTTTATTTAGTACTTTTGCTAAATGCGTTTGCTTAATATCTTGCATGCAGAGATTTGCTGATGCTGCAAGAGCGGCATCATTAATGTAGAGCAGGAAGACGGGATTTGGGTGAATCAGAGTATTAGAAGCAGGGGGGGGGGGGTGGGGGGGGGTGGTGAAGCGTAGTAGCAGACAAGGACAGTCGTGTCCCAAAGGGCCCGGAGAACTTCCGTGGTAGGCTACAAGCTCATCGGTGGAGGCTACCAAAAGGCACACGGGGACCGGCAGGCACGCTGTGCGCAAAAAGCCCTTTCGAGCTACCGGGTCGGAGCGGCCACGAAAAAGACCGACGCGATCCCGTGACACACTAGGTCAAGTATTTCCTGTGCAGAGATGAAGGGCCTCCTCCGAGGCCCGGGGGAAATCTCCGTGGGGCTGCGCTGCGGCACCCACGCCCCGGAAAGGTGAACCGAAAGTGGCGCAGATGGAGAGAAGGGCCGCGGCGGCCCCAGCCGGGCCCGGGAGCAGGGAGGCCCGGGGCGCTGCCTGAGATACAGCGGGGAGGGTGGAGGAGCTGTCGAAACTCGAGGCCGGCGCCGGCACGACAGCGAGCGGGTGCGAGCTGGCGCGGGCCCAAGTTTCGGCACGACTGGAGGCGGCGGGGGCAGGAGAGGCGAGGCAAGGGCGGCGGCGGGGCGCCAGCTGCAAGATGGAGCGCAAGCAGCCGCTGAAGGCGCCGCCCCGCCGCGCCGCGCCCCGCCGTCCCGTTAGCGGTTCAGGGCAGCAACCGCCACAGGCAAGAAAACTAACGGAAACTCTTTCGGGCAGGCCTGCGCATGCGCCGCCTCAGTCTCCGAGCCCCGCTCGCGCGAGGCACGCCGGGACTTGTAGTTCGCTGGGGCGCGGCTCCCCGGGCCAGAGCGGGGCTGGGGGACTACAGCTCCCGGCAGCCCCCGCGCCGCAGCCCGTCCCGGGCGGCTGTGGTGTGTGCGGGGAGCCGCGGGGCTGCGCGGCGGGTGAGATGCGCGCGAGGCAGCTGCGGCCGGGGGGCAGCCGGCGTCTGGCGGGGCCGCAGGTGAGGGCGGGGGGGCGCGCGCGCGCCGCCGTTGGGGCCGGGAGCCGGCGCGCGCGGCGGGGGAGGGAGGGTGGCGGCGGCGGCGGTGGTGGTGGTGGTGGTGGTGGTGAGGGGGGCGCGGGGGCCGGGCCCGCCGCGGCGGGGAAGTGCGGGGGCGGATTCGGAAAGTTCCTGCCGCGGCGGGAGCGGCGACGTCGCCGCCGCCGACCCCGGCAAGGGCCCTGCCCCGGGGGTTGTGGGGGCGGCCGCCCCCCCCCGCCGCCCCCCGCGGGGGGAAGCGCCGTCGCGGCGGCAGCTCCGCCCTGGCGCGGGGGTGCCCCGGGGTGGGGGTGACGGGCCGAGGCCACATCATCTCCGGAGCGCGGCGCCGCGGGGAGCTGTGCCGGCAGGGGCGGGTCGCCCAGCGGGGATTTAAACCCGGGACGGACGGGACGGGACGGGCGGCTGCCAGCGCCAGCCCGGACGGGGCTGCGTGACCCGCGGCAGGCAGGACGCATCCCGCCGCCGGTCCCGCCCGCCGCGGCCCGGCCTGTGGTGGCGAGGAGGCCGCCCGCAAGTCCAGCCCCGGCACCTGCGGGCGGCCCCGAGCTCCGACGGCGGGAGCCGGGCTGCTGCGCGGCGGGGGCTTCTGTCTCTCCCGGCGGAAACCGGGAAAGCGACCAGCTCCCGCGGGGGTAAGAGCAGCGGGAGGAGCCGCTCGGAGCGGGGCTCGAAGTCCGTGTCTTGTCTGGCAGGGGGAAAGGAGGGCGAGTTAAGTGCCAGAGGTTGGAGAAGCTGCCTGAAAGCCGCTTGGTTCGGGAGCAGCCCCGAAAGGAAGGGGAGGGTCAGCGCTTCTGCTGCGAGAGCAGGCTGGAAAGTGGGCTGCGAGCTGTGCAGCAGAGGAAGGGGGCAGGTGGGCTCCCTTCGTAGCCCGTGTGCACCTCTGCTTTTTGAGGTGTAGGGCTTTTTCTTACATATAAATATACAATCGTAGGATTAATATGCGCTTACTTTATTTGATGTTCAGAGTCAGTTTATCCTGACTACAAAGTGAGCAGTTTCTATGGTTTTCCTTCCTTAGAAAGATCCATTCTTTCCTACCAAGTAGCAAAAATAAACTTCATTAAAGGCTTATATGCAAATACACTTGGTATGAAAAGGCTTTGTAAATGCAAATGCATCGTGCTTTTGGTAAATATAATTAACATTCTAATTAGGCAGCTGTAGGTGAGCTTTCACAGCGTGTTTTCACTGTCTAAATTAAACTTGCTTAGTAGACCCGTTAATTCTTTCACATCGTATGGCTTTTCTATTTTCTGTTACATTGGTTAGGCATTATTGTTTTTTAATTCAGATCCACCCCTGAGGCTTGGTGTTTGCTGTCTCTGGTATCTGTGGGAAGTGAGGGAGAGAAAAGCAATGTGTAGAACACAAAAATAAGTCCTCTTCAAGCAAAGTTGAAGGCACTGTGAAGCTGCTTTCTTGAGAAAGGTGCTTAAGTCTTACTGTTGCTTGCCCTCACTCTTCCTATTTATGACCTTCACCTCTATCGTGTTTTGTTTAGTGTGTTCTTTAAGGCAGAAGTTGACTTTTCAGGTGTTGTTGGTAAATGTCCAGCAACTCTTGAGTATTTGAAGACAACAGTTTGTAGATACCTGTGCTGAAAATCCAGAAGGTATCAATTTGTTCTCTCCTTTGGAGCCTCTGTTAGGAATTTTTATCACAGAACCAAGAGCTTATTTTCCTTCCAGCACTGCAATTCATGTACCTCTCTTTCCTTATCTACCTTTTAGAATGCAGTGGCAGTGGGGTTTTGAGTTATTACACTGGTAAATACCAGGAGTGCGTAATCTATTAAATGGACTGTTTTACCAGTTGTCAGCCTTATTTCTAGTAAGGACAGTTTATGTTGTGTATGATAAACTGTGGCATTTCTTTTCTAAAATTTAATTTAATTTAATCTTAGTAATATACTTGCTGAGATTTTTTTGTATGTAAGGGAAGGAAAAAACACATGAGCTTATTGATTTTGGTGTCCTATATGGATCTATGCTCCTTTAAAAACTGTTAGTGATACATAATATCTATGTACTTGAACCACTTTTGCATTCACAGCTAACTTTATGTGGCAGAAGCTGCACGGGGAATCTAAAAATGATTCGTTTCGCACATTTCAGTTGCTCATGAAAAGTTTGAAATACTGAATCAGGTAGCACAGCATCTTGTAACAAGATGCTTATAAAATGATCTATTTTAAAAGTTTGTTGCAGACTTGCTTTTTAATCAGACATGAGTATTAAATGATATTTTTTTCCAAAAGAACGAATGCTCAATTGTATGCTATGCATATCTTCCTACAGTTAGAGTTTGTGCAAGATGTTCTTCAGTTGTCTTGAACAAAAGTATTAAGATGGTATCCTGAGTACATGCTACACAGAGGTTTTTTGAGTTTTGACATTATGGGTTTTTGGACATTTCAATGCATTTAGTAAATTTCCTTCCCTACCCACCAGGTTCTCAGTGTACAACTACAGAGCAGAGCTATGGTCTACTTCCCGCTCCCCCCCCCCTTAACTATTAAGTGCTTTTCTCTGCTAAATTACTGTTAATTAAAAGATGTGGTAATGTATTGGGGAGTGTTAGGTCTGATTTGTCTTGGGTATCATGCAGTGGGAAAACAGTTAAGTTCAAGTTATAAGTACAAAATGTTACTAACATAACATATTTGAGTACAAGGAATTGGTGATCCTGCTGCTTCAAAGTAGAGTGGTTATGACATTGCTATGCAATTTTATGCATTTTATGTGGAATAACAACTTTATATTTTCCCCTACAGGCAGAGTACAACATTTCAAAATGCTGGAGATTATCGGGGTGAAGCTAGAGATTACATTTAATGTGATTGTGTCTTCAGACGTTCTGCTCCTGCATTTCATGAGCTAAAATATTTTATAAAAATGAAATCAGATATCTTCACTGATCTCCAAGTTAACCATGTCCTGTGAATTCAGAGAAGACTTTCTGAAGGAGGAATAGATTCATCACATACGTGGACTTTTGTTGTTGCTCAAGGATACACTTTTTTTTTCTTCATTCTAAAAGGCTATCTACATGAAGATAAATCTGCATTTAAGATATGATTTGTGGAATTAGGTGAACAAGGATATTTTTAATGAGTTACTGACAATTATTTCCATCTGTGTTTCCAGCTTTTTTTTTAATACATAAAAATGAAGGACAAGTATAAAACAGTAGAGCTGATGTATTTCTGTGAGGCCTTTATGTAAGCCTCTGTTGTCCGGACGTGGTGCTAAAGGACAGGCAATCTGCTTTTGATCGGCTGATTGTAACTGCGGAAAGAGAACCTTTAATTTAAAGTAACTTACGGCTGAAATTATTTTGCTCTTTGGCTTGCACAGAATGAAAGGGAAAATTAAGTTTTACTGGTCAGGGGCATTTTACTGAACTAGAAAGGGACAGTTACATTATCCTTGTTTCCATTTCAAACCAAGAACTGACAACATATTTTTCTTAGAATTTGACTACTAGGGAGATCTAGACAGAGTAAAGCAAGTCAGATGTCAGCAAACGACTCTTCTCCCCCATCCTTACAGAAGTTTTCCCCACCTACGTGTCATGCTGCTGCACCACAAACCCCAACTTTGTCTTCAAGTCCCCAGTCGGGGCTCTCCAGTCGACTCTCCAATGGTAGTTTCAGTACCCAGAGCCTCACCAACTCCCGGGGCTCTATGCATGGGGTCTCCTTCCTTCTGCAGATTGGTCTCACTCGAGAGACTGTCACCATTGAAGCTCAGGACCTGTCCCTCTCTGCTGTTAAAGACCTCGTGTGCTCCATAGTTTACCAGAAGGTATGGTATAACACTACCACGTCCTGCTGATGGCAACAGTTGTTTTGTAACAGACTGCTAGGAAAAACAACACGTGACTGGAATATGCCAAGAAGTTTGGTACAGTGACAAAGATCCATGTTAGATGTTTGCAGTTATGCACAAAGAAATTTTGTTAACTCCCAAGATAGAAGCTTTTAAATTAAAAAGGAGTAAACCCTCCTGTTACTTTCTTGCTTGTGAAATCTAGTAAAAGAAGATGTAGTAGTAAATTTTCTGCGAGGATTAGTTTTCACAATATGGAGAATATGCTTTTTCCTTTCAGTGATTGTCACTGATATCTTAGGTTTTTACTGGTTTATGCTCATTCCTGTTAAGGAGTATTCTTGGAACAGTATAGCCAGCTGTAATGAAAGGACCAATTGTGGCTACAGAAATGCATTGCAGGCCTGCGGACTTGCATGATCCTAGCTTTTCTTTTTGTTTCTAGTTAATAATTAAAACCCCCACCGAACAGTTAATACTGTCCTAGTATTGTTATTCCATATAAGGAATACATGCGTTACTCTTTTTATGAGAGGATTATTATCAGCATAATTTCTATTAAGAGAGGGTCAACCATGAAATAAAAAAAATCTTAACCTACTTTTCAAATGTGTCTTGGTTAAGCTGTTGCAAGTTCTGACTCTCTAGGAAGGAAATATCATTGATCTTGCTGTTTTTGCGTCCAAGTTTTATCTTTATTTAGGTTAGGTAGGTTAGATCCTACTAAGCAACCTGAAAAGTAGTTAACATTGTTTCACAAAATAATGAAGAAATAATTGTTCTTTTCCCTCAAGGTCAGGGGTGGATGAGAGGGAGGGTGTTGCAGGTAGATTATTTTATAGGGAATTGTTTTCTCCGTGTCTTTCATTGTAGTGATTGGTATTTATGGTTGATTAGTTTTATTAGATGGTTCTTTTTCACTTAATAGCTTGAAAGAAAGTAAATGCAAACATTATATGAACTTTCATTTGCACATGCTTGTGTATCTTTTTTCCCCATCTCACAACTTACTGCATCTTCCCTATTTTCACAAAATAGTTGGCAAGCAAGCTGATTTTGTAATAACTTTATGGGCTACCAAAATGTAGTTCAGCATGTTAGTTCCTTTCTGAAGAGACAAGTTATTTGGGTCAACTTTTTTTTTTTTTGGTACCATGCATGTTAGGTGCACTTTTTTGCAGCCATTTTAGGGGCTGCTTTTTCTTTCTGTATCAACAGAAATCTTCTGTTTCTTCTTTGCATCTGCATATTTCCTGTCTCCTATCTTAAAGAAAGATGAAAACAAATACATTCACACTTTTCTTTTTCCTTTCGGTTCTTTTGACAGGCTCAGCTAAAAATTTAGCTCCGGTTCTTGTTTTAGCTCAAGAAACTTTTTATATGCTGAGCCTAATCTACTGCAAAACTGATGAGGATTTCACGATCAGTTTTCCTCTTTTGTCTGGCTTTGATTCAGTTTATGCTCTCCTGCAGCTGGTGCTACCAGTAAATGACTGCTCAGTGAGAATATGTTTGCAGGCAGCAAACTGATCAGGAAACAACCTTATGTGTGGTGGATTCATCTTTCATAAGTAGTTTTGCAGCCAGTGCACAAGTGGCAGTATCTTCCCTCTGCCCTGTATCTGACAGCAGTATGTCCTGCCGTGACTTTTTCTCTTAGATCTGGTGACTGTTGCAAGCATATTAAATAATCTAGTATTAATACATAATTTTGTTTTTATGTAAAAATTGTAAACTGTGTTCTTCTGTGTACTGTCATGCATATGGCTGCCTGTTTTTTCCAGTTGAAAGCTTCGCAGCTATTGGGTATGCCTTTGAGATTCAACAGTGTTAAAGCTTCCCTTTCCTTTGGTATTCCACAGCCTGCTTAAACTGTCTTTTCTTGACTGGTTCCTGGCTCTCAACTTCAGAGTACTATATAGTTTGTTCTTGTGACAGTTCTGTAGTTAGCAGTATCTATTTACTGTTGCCCTTCTTTAATGAAAAAGGAGAAATATCTTTTTTTACTTGGAATAATTTATAGCTTTTCGTCTTGAGTGGTGTCTTTACTAGAATTAAGTGGAAGTTTCCTTGCTTGTTTTTAATAGTGCTTTTAAATCACATTTCAGCCTTGTATTTCTCTACATATCTGGAACAAAAAAAAGTTTCAGGTATCTTTCCTCATTTTCTTGGGAGCTGGAACTGTCTGCCTAACTCTATTTCAGGCTACAATTACAGTATCAAAAGCATTGATTAGGACTTACAGCAGATCTCTGAGGAGGCTGGATTTTAACCTTTGTAAAAGTAATTATAGCATCCTCAGAAGTCTGGAGAAAAATAATTTATGCCTTACCTTTATTTCAGGGGAAATTAATCAACTGGGGAGGGAACAATCCTGCAAAAGCCTGTGTTGGAGGGCAGTTTGGTTAGGAAATAAGTACTGTGTTTACCTAATGCATTTTCATAGCGCTTTCTGTATTGCCAGTCTCGCCATATTGTTGATGGTTGGCTGTGCTTCCTGCTTCAAAGGCTACTGTTTGGTGTAGCTTGTTCAGGTTTTGCAGAAGGGTAATTAAAAGTAGCATCAGCAGAACTGAAACTAAAGAGATGTGGCTGCAAGGAGAGCAAGATGAGTAATGCAAATATTTGATTTGTCTCTTAGCTCTGTTAAAAATATTCTAAACATTGGGAGAGGAGCAAAAACTTTTTTTTCGTGTTTAAAGTTAAATTCAGGGAGCACTATGTTGGGGGTATTGTATATTGGAATGCTTAATAGAAGTCCTCAGAAAAAACAAACTTTAGACTTTATAGGGATGCTTCAAAAGATTCTTGGTTATAGTCTCAATCTATCTTCTCTGTTCATTCCTTATCTAGACTGCTCTATGTTAAAGTACCAGACATACAGTTCTCAGGGGGAGTCTGAAGAGGAACCAAAGCATGACCAGATATGACTGCTGGAATAGACGGAATGTGTTTAGAAGCAGAAAAATGTGTAGCATAAGTTGTAGATGGACAGTGTGTGTCCTTGCACATTGATCAGATATTACAGAGGCAAGTTCTTAATCCTGTTTTGTGTTTAAATACTGTTTCTTCATTCCTCACATGAGAGGACATGAAGTAGAACATAGGGCTTACTAGCTTAAAACCAGAAACTCGCATGTGGTGATACTCCACTGCCTGCAAACTAAGAATTATGTAGGACAGCATGCTATAAAGGCTTTAGTCTAACTTATTTATTTTGTTCTAGTTCAACTAACAGCTCTAAATGAAAAATATGTGATTGTTCTGTGCTATTACTTATATAGTATCAGTACCTGCAAGATTTATCATAACTTTTTTCTTAAAATTACGAATCTTTACTTTCATGGTTCTGAAACTTCCCTTATCTACTTTTTTTATCTACAAACTTGTCCTTCATCCTTCTCATTTTCAGTCATACTCAGCATCCTCCTTCTTTACATACCTTTCCTCCAATGGCTTTGCTACATTTTGCTCTGAAATAGGCCAATTGCTTTTCTACCTTAGGGTGTTTGCCTGAAATTCTTGTGATCCTTTCTAACCGTTGCCTTCTCTTTGACTTGAATACTTATACACAGTTTACCTGTACAATCTGTTTCTTAACCTTCCAAACTAGTTTTTCTACCTCACTGAACCCACCCAAATGGTCACCACTTAGCAAAGTCAAAGAGATATTTCTTATGTCTTACTGATTAACAAATCTCTCTCGGATTTTTCTTCTGTGTTTTCATAACATGGTGCTCTCATATGTCTTAAATGTAAAAAAGAAAAAAAAAAACCACAAACCAAACTTATTTTCTCACTCTCTTCCTCGTCTTTATCTGCCCTTATATATTTCTAGTGTTTCATTCACGTTTGCTGTACTTGTTTCCTCTCTATTTGTCTTATCGAGCTTGATCCAGCTTAGTATTTTTTGGTCTATCTTGTGTCTTATTTAGTTCACCTCCAAAAGTAATTTTTCCTTTCATGGCTTGCCTCTTTCAGGTTTGTTCTTAAACCTTCTCTACCAACAATGTTTACAATTCTGCTATTGCTGAACTTTTCCGTATGTAGTGTGTTGGGTTTTTTTCATTTCTTTCTTCGAAGTAGTTGCAAAATTGTCTTGCTTATGTATAGGCTTGAAACCCTTATCTAGCACCTGTTGCTTTCATTTTGATTCCTGTAACTCTTCTGTATTTGGTGTCTTTGCTTTTGCTAGCAATAGTACTTTTGTTGTCTTAATTTTTCTTCATCCTAACATGATGATTCTCTTTCAACTGCACATGTAATTGTCTGTCTCTCAACAGCAAATTAATGATTGTCTATAATCTCATTTCTACTTGATTACTGGCTTTCTTTGTGCTGCTTTGTTCTTTCATTTTATTTTTTTGGCTATTTTTTCCATGTTGGGTTTATTGGTCATTTTTCTCTCTATAGGCAGAGTCCTTAAGTTGTCGTTGTTTACTTTAAATATTGTCTCTTCTCCCAATGGTACTTATGCTTTCTTACTAGATTGTTTCCTGCCACATTATGCTATTTTGACTTGCCTGAATTCAGGCCTTAATCTGTCAATAGCCACTTACACAGGTACTTAACATGTACATACTCACATTTATTTCTTCAAGACTCTGAACTGTGTAAGCTGTTGAGAACACAATCACTGGAAGTATAGCTGTGTTTAAAAGGAGTTAAATTTTGCACTTTTTTGATAGTCCTGCCTATTATTTTAATTAGACTAGGCGGGATTTCATTTTTGATAATTGGAATATGACTGAAGTCCTTGGATTGTTTGGAAAACTAGCCAGTTTCCTTTGAAGATGAAGTAGACTGGGGTGCAGCAGGGAAGGAGATGAGGAGATGTGTTCAAATATTTTGCTTTGATAATCAGGGGAAAAAAAGTCTGACATGAAGAACACACAAATAGATCTGTAGAATTTGCTAAGTGACAATTAACTGTATACCTGTATTATTCATATACCTAAGAACTCAAGCTTTAATGCGGCTGAATTAAAGTTGTTTGGATAGCTAGCTTTTCAGTGAGTGCTGCTGAAGGGGAAAGAAGTGTTTATTTTAAAATACTTTAAATTGTAATGTAAAAAGACCAAAACATGTGGAATGAATATGAGCTGTCTTCCAAAGGTTTGGACACTGTCATGGTAATGGCTATCTAACCAAATTGTGGCAGAGGTGTTGACTTGAAGCTTAATATGATTTCTCAAGTGTTAACAGATGTTTTACTAATAAAATATTGAGAAGTAAAGGATCATATTATAAGGATCATATTACAATCCATCCGTGTTACAAATGGATCTCTACAACTCTTGCAGTAACAACTTAATTTGGTGTGATAAATAGGCAACAGTACTGCAGCCATCCTTCTCGGTGCTTCTCCAGGTTAAGCTTGTAATAGTTCATGGTGCTTGTTTTTGAATGGCTCTAAAATTAATGCAAATCATGTTTTGTATTCATCATCTGTGCTCAAATCTTCTTTCCCCCCTGTTGGTCTGCCTTCTTGACTTGTCATCTGCTTTCTTTGTGTGAGCTAAATATGGCAGCAAAGTAATAGAGAGATGGGGCATGAGAAGCAAACATGCCTGTGAGAAGATGACAGCTGGGGAGTACTGGGGGCACAGAGTTGGTATATGCGGAGCAGATAAGCATTTCCAACGTGGTAATAGGTGTGTATGCTGGAAAACCTAGCCAAGCAGTAGTCCCAGTATGTCTGTACTGAGGCATCTGGTGAGGGAAAGATCTCATGCAACATGTTTGAAGCTAATTGTCTGTGTGATAATGTGATTTGGCACACGGTTCTAAAGAGTAGGAGTGAATAGCTGGGTAGGGACACAGGATAACAGATTGGAGTGATTTCAGTGAACGAAGAGACTTTCCAAGGTAATGGGTGTTTTGCACCATTAGACTTTGGAATTAACTTTCAGTGGTTTGAAGCATTTGTTTTGAGTTATGATGGGTCATGAGATATTGGACCTTGAAACAATATTCGCCTACGCTTTTCCCTAGTGTGAATTTTTGGCGACTGGTCCAGAACTTTGTAAAGTAAGTCCTGGAACTTGAAGTAGAGGGATTTTTCAGTTACTGCCAAGATAGAGAGAAGCCTCAGTTGTGTTTTGCTCCAGCAATACTGGCTGCTGTATATTGAGTTTTTCTGGGTAAAAAGAATGGTGTAATGCACAATCAATTAAAACTAGACATACCGTAACTTGCAGTATAAGCATTCTAGATAACATCAATTGTTTTTCCTCAGTGTAACTGCAGTAATGCGCTAGTAGTGTTACTTGTGCTAGTACCACCCAAGTACAAAGGATTGCATACATTCTTTACATAAGTTGATGATATTGGTGTACCAGAGATGAATTTTGGCACAGTCTATTGCATACGTAGACTTCCCGCAAGTGATTTCCTGTAGTTAGATGCTCTTTTGGAACTGTTAACATTGGGAACAGTCTCCTTTTTGCTTTTAGGAAACCTAGTAATACTGGGATTAGCAGTTATATGTTCTGAGTCACTGTGCAGATACTTTGGGCTTTTATGCAGGAAAGTAATAGCTGTATAATCCCGTAAGATAAAAAAGGCTTTAAAAAATTCTGCTTTGAGTTTTTTTTTTTTTCAAGTTTACATTATAAGCTCCTAACACTTCAGAGGAACTGTGTAGTGTTCTTCCTTAACAGCTTCATGTAACTGAGCATAAGGAAGGCTATAAAAGCTGTACTTTTCTGCAGTACGCGAGAGAAAAAATTGGTAGTGTACAACTTGAACATAGTTTCAGCTTTGCGTAAAAGTTCTGTTAAAAGACACCACTTGAAATAAAAGCCTTGTTAATCGATGAGGTTATTCTTGGCCAGCAGTCCACACACAGCCTTCTGGCTAAGGTGCTAGCGAGGAATGCTGTATTCCCACATGTACTGGAGAGCGGAAGAGAGAGCAGGGCGCTGCAGGTCTGTAAGGAGCCAAGCTGCTTGCACAGCCTCCCCATCGAAGCCTGGCCAAGTGCCTTAGATGCGGGCTCTGACGGGCCACCTGCAGCTCATCAGGGCCGGCCATGCAGAGGGCAGCCAGCCAGCGCTTCCATTGCTTGGGCGCACAGGACTGTAGTGGGGGCAGAGGAGAGTAATCTGAGCTGAAGTATGTGGAAAGGAGCGGTCAGAGGCATCTTTGCATTAGGGTCTGTTCTTTTATAACAGGGGAATTGTGGCGGGAATGAGTGCAAGGAAAGGGCAGGACTTGTTCATCAAACTTGAAAAGTTTTGTTAGGGATAATTGAATCCAACAGCCTCCTGGCGGAGGTGAGGCTGCTGCAGGTCTGTGCCCGAGGTCCAACCAGTAGCAAGATTGACCATGTATTCCCAGTAGGCACAGGCACTTGGATAGAGGTGTGCAACGCATACGTGTATAGACACAGATTGTCACAGGCAGACACACAGAGCACTCACATGAACACAAACAGCAGCAATGGTCTTGTGCTGTACCCTTCTCTGGTGGTTTAGGATGAAGGTCCGTTAGTGGGAAAACATGCAGACACCCACACACCCACACGGAAAAAAGTGGATGTCTCCAGCACCTGGGCTCACACACTCTGCCCAGTAGCAGCTCCTGGATCTTGGTCTTTCCAGTTGCTGGCACCTGCATATTCAAGCTACTGGGGCCCACTGCAGTTGTTGGCTCTTGATTTCACTCAATCTGGTCTCTCCAGTCGCTGGCACCACAGCCACATGGGTCCTCTGACCTGTGGTCTGGCTCAAGTTGCTGGCACTCAGAACCCTGATACACACATGTGTGCTCAGAATCAAACCCATCATCCAGGAAAATAGTTAGAAATGGAATTTAATGAAAAGATAGTATAGATGGTGCTGATCAGGCACGGGACATAGCCAAACAATTGTTCTGACCAGCCCCTGTTTACAGCCTTTTTTATCTTCTTATCCTTCTATTATTATCCTTATTTTATCATGTATTATTTTATTATATTATCCTTATCCTTCTGTTTTTTCTCTACATTTGTTGTTCCCTGAATCACCTCTTTCCTTGCCTTTGGTTCCTTCCATAAACATCCCATAATAAGTATTTTACAATCCTAATTCCCTGGCATCTTATAATGTGTCCCATACCATTGGGCAGCAACCCCTCTCAGTCCAAAAGGTGCTCTAGTGTTGACTTATTTTGATGGGTTTTATTGGCTGGAAACTTGGGCTGAGGCTCTGCTGTGAGAGCCCTGGGAGGGACCTGGACAGGGTATCTTTTCCTTGGAGTCCTTAATTTGGGTTCCCCACCTGCCTTTGTGCCTCTCTGCTCCACTGGCATGTGGAGATGGGCCTTTGGTGGGCTGACAGCTCCTGTGATGGCCCTGGGAGGAGCTGGACAGGGTGTTATGTGGCTGCCCCACCTGTGTTGTTCCTCTGTGCTCCATTGTGGGCACGCAGACAAGCACCTAACCTAACAGGCAGGATAGTTAAGGAAGCTGTTGCAATGTTCCTTAGCTATGGCTGTTCCTGTTGTGGATTCAGGAGAACCTTGTAGCAACTGCAACTCTGTAGTACCAGTCAACAGGTTATCTCTATTCTAACACTTCTAGTTTTTGGAACTATTGTTTCAGAAATGAAGATCAGGCATGCACGATGCATAGAAAAATGTGTCCTGAGTGAAGTCTGTCACATATATCTATAGAAACTGTATACAGAGTCTGTGTTTCATGATAAGCTTCTTGCAATAAATGCTAGCATAGATTATTGTTAGTCCTGGGCTTGTGATTCTGTATCTTAGTCTAGAAGTTACTGATCAAGCTGAAGCTTGCAAATAGAGGGAATTATCTTTTATGAGGTTAAATATTACAGTTACAAAACCAGACAACCTTTCACAGTCATTTCATCCATGAGTATGTATAATTGTTTTGAGAGAAGAGGGCAGTAAAACATGTCACTACAGTATCATAAGCATTCACAATATACAGCTGAAAAGGTCAAGTTAATTAACATAGAACCAAAGGTGGATGTTGATGCCAACAGTTCTAACAATCTATAATAGATGACTTTGCTTTTTTTACAATACTTTTTTCCATAGAAATTAAATTAGCCTTTGTCTGGACTTTATTTGAAAACCAAATCTTAATTATAGGCATTATACTGTTATTTACAAACTTTGGAATTAATGTTGATGCTGCTTTCTAAGGAATGTAATGTCTCATTTTTAATGATTACACTTGCTGTCACAAAGAAGATTTTGAGTATTCATCTGTAACTTTTGTTTATTGTGTCAGCTAATGCTTTTTAGTCACCAAAATTAATGCAGTACGTTTAAAACATTTTAATAAATCCAAGATTTGTACAAGAGAATGGGTAAATGGTGCACATGCAGAATACATATGGTCTTAGCATTTAGAATAAGTGCTTCTTGGCATGTCATTACGTGACCTGGTTACTGGGGTTGGGGATTATGTGTAGGGATGTTCTGGCAGCTGCATGATAGATTTATGGTCTCAAAGAATGAAAAAAAGAGAAACAAAGACGTATCTTTATCAAAAGAAGGAGGCTTAAACCTGTGAAATATCTTAGAGGTTCCTTAAAATCTGTGGTTTGTAGGTGGTGCTGTGAAATTAATACAAAGAGGCAGTAGTTCATGCTGATTCCCTCCTTGCAGCTGAATTAATATCAGCTTCAATAAAAAGCGTCATGTTTATCTGCAGGCAGATACCGTATTCACGTTGACTTTCTCTCCCTTTTGTTGGAATTAAGTTTTTCAGCAGCACAATGCAATTGATATACTATAAATAAAAGTTATCCTGAGGATACATTTGATTGTAGCATTGATGTGGTAGCTTCCTCTTGTTGATACTAGCATTTAGATGTGATACCTGGCGAAACAGTGTCTATAGTATTGAAGAATAAAACCTCACAGCACTTATTAAAAAAATGTAAACATGATTTGTTTTTGAGGCACAGTGGAATTTTGAGTTAGAGCTTAAAGCAGGTTTATGCACTGTTTCAGGTATGAAGAACTGTCAGTTCCCTTGGAAGGCTTACTAGTGTGCTGTATCTATGCATGTTCTGAATATGAAGTCAAGTCCTGTGCATACTTGCAGAGATACTGAGACATGTATTTGGGCAGCACAGCTAGTTCTCAGGCTTTTTATTTGCTTTCCTAATACAAATAATCTTTGGGCGATTGGGAAAATGTAATTTTCAGAATATTCATGGATATTTGCTGTTTATCAAGACCAATCAGCGGAGAGTACACTGAAATAAAGTATGGTAAGAGAGGAGTTCTTACAGGTAATTCCAGATGACTGAAGAGATTTTAATCAATAGCATTTTATTGTATAAAATTTTAAAAAGCATCTGGTTTCGGGGAGTATAATGCTGCTGTCATATCTGTACTGTCATGCCTACTGTACAGATACAAGAGAGTGTCAAATTTATGTAGGGAACCTAAGAGAGAGTTGGGAGACAGAGGAAGCAGCCTGCTGCTTTGGCATCAGCCCAGTAAATCAGTTTCTTGGTGCTGCGGTTAAATATCTGCTGGTGTCAGTATAATGTTGTGACGTCTGTCTTTTACTTTTGCTTGGATTAAAAGGCACAAATTCTGCATCTCTTTGTGACAGTCCAAGTAGATAGTATGCTTTCCAGAGCGTGGGGATTCTTTGGTATTATGTGTAATGTAAATGTGTAAGGGTGTGCACACCAAAACAGAGAAGGCCATCTTAATATTTTGGATAAAATTGCTACCAGAAGGAGGAAATTATTTGCTCTCTGAATGGGAAGGGAGTGTGAAGACAATGGGCATGACAGATACCTTCATTATGTCTTTGATTTGGTAGAAACAAGTCCTTGACTACTTTAGTTAAGGACAATTAATATACCACAAGCTTCATGCAGTTTAGACCCTGTTGCTTACTGACTGTGCAAGACCTAAATTACCAAACTGTAGTCTGTTATCTAATTAATTGGAAGTTTGTTGTGTGCTTTTCCATACTTTTTCCCACATTCTTCCTGTTTTCTTCTATGGAGCACTTCTGTATGTGTGTTCCCACCTCGAGTTTGAATTCTGGTTTAAAAAAAGAAGGCCAAAGGAGCTGGTTGATCGTTACTCATTTCTCTCCAGGGTCTATTCCTGCTCTTTTTCTCTGTGAAATGTCTTGTTTACTTTTAACCTTCTCATTTTAAGAAGTTTAATTCACACTTGACAGTATTTTGAAGAGTGGGGAGAATACAGAATAAGAAAGCTGTTTTCAGTGAAGTGTCATGGAGAAATGGCATGTTACTTAGTGTATCTATCCCCTCTATGGATTTTCAATATTATCTTCTGTCCATGTGGGGAATCGAGTTTTCCTTTTCTTGCCTCTGCAGATCTAAACTATAGTAGAACAACGACATGGAGCCTCTCTTGGTTTGCCCCTCGAGAAAAGTGTGGCAGGTGCTGCTGGAGTGTCTCAAGTTGAGTACCCACCTGACCAGAATGTCTGTAAAATAAGGATTACAGGTGGTGGTATCCGAGTTAAAGATCTGCATTGGCTTTCACGTGCCAGACTGATTATGCAGGTCTGAGAGATTAAAAACCCAAAGAAACAAAAACCCTAACTTTTTTTCTTTTCAGGTTTGAAAAAAGTGTCACTGTTGGGGGTGGGGGGGAACAGGGAAGAAGTTGGTATTGATGGGTTTTATATGTTTTGTTTTGGTGTGGTGTTTTTTTTGGTTTTTTTTTTTTTTAACCTTACCTTTTTATGCTACATTTCAGTGCAGAAAATGCTTCAGTTCCTCAAAAATAAGCAGATCAATTTTGTTTCCATGGAACACTTAAAACACTCAAGTTCTGTAGCTGTTATTAAAAACATTTATGAATAGGATTATCAAAGAGCACGTGTTAATTTAGAGTTTGCTTTCTATTGCAGTTCCCAGAGTGTGGTTTCTTTGGCATGTATGACAAAATTCTCCTCTTCCGTCATGACCTGAACTCAGATAATATTTTGCAACGAATTACATCAGCAGAAGAGATACATGAGGGAGATCTTGTTGAGGTTGTACTCTCTGGTAGGTATTGTTGTAATAGTGGAACAGTGCTTTATTCAGTAAATTAAAAGAAAATAGTACTGTATGGGCCATTACTATCATGCTTGTCTTGAGCTCTTTGACTTAAGTCTTATACTGGGTCACTGTTTTGGGGTAGAGGGTTCCAAGAAAATCCAAGTGGTACTGATGCTTCAGCACTCAGTTTTGTTATTGTTTCATTGTCATGTTTTAATCTTCTTCAGGTTTATTCTTATAGATAAATCTGAATTCTAAGAATATGAATTTATAATTATAATATGTTTATTATTATAATTGTTGAAACTGAAATGAAGGTAGGATTCAGAATTTTCTCTTCCAACTGTCGTTGGCTTTCTTTTGCTTAGATCTGTCTTTTTGTTCTGTAGCTTTTGCCATTGATGGTTTATACTGCTAAAAGGGTTTATATAAATGTAGTTGCTGAATCATACCTGTAAGGACAGACTCTTAAGGGTTATTGTGCTGGAAAAGTTTCTTTTAAACGATAAAGTCCTTAGAGTGGTGGTTATTAACCTGTAGTACTCTTCAATAATGAGGACTCCCCCCACCCCTGACCAAACCCTAACTGATTTGAATTGTATGTGTTTCATCAATACTCTGTCAAAATCAGCCAAAAGCCAGCTGTAGTTAAACTACAAATAAAAGCTGGACTAGTATCGAGCAGTTCTTTCAGACTATGAGGACTAAGTGCCAAACTGAGGTTACATTCTAGAAAGAGAGATCTCTTGGCTGTCATGGGATTTGATTTGTAAATTGGATCAATGAAGTATGATTTCCGGAGTCATAAGGCTGGGTTTCTTGGCTGCATTTCAGTACCTACTGTTCTAGGCATGTCTAGGGTTTTCAGTAGTTGATCATCTTGGTTTGAGCTTTTCATTGCTTCTGGTGAATGACATATTTGGAAAATCTGTTTTGTATGCCTCTTCTTGACAATCTCTTGACAGCTTCTTTATAAACAGAGAGACTACCAGAAACCGAGGCATTTTGAAGACATGTAAATCTCTTTCAGTAGGGTTTTAAAATTGAGACATGAGAATCTGAATATGCAGTGTTAGTACGTATTTGATCAAAGAATAGTAGCCATCAGGGCAAGGTAATGTTGATGTAAAATACTGCTTTTTTTTTTTTTTTAAATCTACATTCCAAAGAAACAGGACAAAAAATTCATTTAAATATATTTATGCTTGTTTAAGAAAAAGAACATTACTAATGAAGTTTCCAGTGTTCCATGGAAACTCTATCCACAGTTCTGTTTTGATACACACAATGATAGAGTCCAATCTAATAAGCTTTTACCGAAAAAGTCCTTTAGAAGATAAAAATCTAACCTGTAGAACTGTCCTTTGTTTGTAAATTTTGTAGGTTACAAACCAGCTTGAAAATTAAGTTGCTCTTTCAAATATTTGCTCTTTAAGTTGATTTTAGCAAAGCTTGTTGTATTTGCCTTCTCAACTTAGTGAGGTTTTCAACATTGTGACTCGTATTATTGATAAGTTGTGGCCATTAGCCTACAGAATCCAATGGATTTTTTCCTCAATAAAAAAGGCTTACTGAAAACTGTAAATTTCTAAATGCTTATTTAAATGGTATACAGTAAAATGCTGATCCCTAAACAGCTCATTAGTGTTCTTTGAATCTGCTGTTTTTAAAACAACATATTCTTTCCATAAATCCATGTTGATCCTGTGGCAAGAACCATAACTTACTGCAATTTTTTAAAAGCTTTGGCTACAGTTGAAGATTTCCAGATTCGTCCTCATGCACTTTATGTGCATTCCTACAAGGCTCCTACTTTTTGTGACTACTGCGGAGAGATGCTTTGGGGTTTGGTACGACAAGGATTAAAATGTGAAGGTAAGTCTGATTTTTAGTGCATTTTTGTGTGTGTATATCAATATGAGATGAGGAAGAAGAAATTGTATCTTGTTTGATATGTTAGCACATGATAAATGTAGTATTTCGTAGAGTTGGAAGGGGTTGTGCATCAGGAAATCCAAGTTCTGATCCTGGCATTAATGCAAACTGTGTGTGGCCTTGGGCAAATGACTTAAGTGTTCTTGTTTCCCACTTTGAAAAAAATAGCTAGCTTACAAGCCTGTGTTCTTTGCACAAGGAGCACATACTTTGGAGAGACTCCGGAAGGGGAATCCCTTTCCTTATGGCCTTCATCCAGCTGGCTGCAGAGTGCTCTGCAGCCTGCTGTCAGGTACTGACGCTGCCTGCTCACTGGCTTCTCCTTGGCTCTAGTGCTCCAAAGTGAGGGAGTGATGAAAGTCTCCTGGTGGGGGGAGAAGTGAGGAGGGCTATCAGCTGCTTTGGAGTTTAGATCTTGTTTCTAGAGCTGGGCTTACTGGAGACCGGTATTATAGCAAGTAGTGCAAAAAAAAAGCTGTTTCTGGGAATGGCATCAAGAACACTAAAATAAGAGAATTTAACAGAACAATCTACTTCTGCCTTTATCATTTTCCTGGATCATCTTTTTAACTGCTTTATCAAAATATTAGTACTATTTTTGTTACTCTGAATGTGGGGAGTTTTTTGGTCTAAAAAAACCTTCTCTTTCAGGTTGTGGGTTAAACTACCATAAGCGATGCGCCTTCAAGATTCCAAATAACTGCAGTGGAGTGAGAAAGAGGCGTCTGTCTAATGTGTCTTTACCAGGAGCAGGGCTTTCAGTTCCAAGACCAGCACAAGCTGAATATACATCCTCTGCCTCTGAAGAAGTATGTAATGTGAAAGGGGAAACAATTTCTGGTTTTAAATCCTTTAACTTCTGGGGAGCTAGATAGGGTTGCAAGTGGCTCATAATGAGTATGAGGGAGTTGAGCTTAACCATTATGATTGGTTTTAGTTCATTTTTAAACCTGGTGACTGTGACACTTACTGATAGGGGAAGTAAATTATAACTTTTACGTATAATTTTGTTATTAGCCTGTCACTCATTGTTATATGAACTCCGAGAACTTTGGTTTCAGGAATATAAACCACCTTGCCTTCTTTGTAATACAGATTCATTCTGTAATTACGGTATCAGTATAGCATAGTTACTTGGCTAAAGCAGTACAAATTGTAAGCTTTTGTGCTGCGAGAGGAGAGAGTGCTCCTGATATGCTGTTAAGCTTTTCACAGAGTTAATCTAAAAAAAAACAAGCCTTGTCAAGGAGGGTGTAGAGGATGAAGGGCTTACAGTAAAAGCCATCATCCATAATAGTTCTTTGGTCTAACGGTTATGATGATTGCTGAGAGGTTATCGATTATACTGCAACTATATTGGGATCGTAAGACAGGACAGACAGTGATTAGATCACTTTGTTTCATTGCTGCTTCCACCGTGGGGTAAAAGCAGTGCTTTTGACACTTGGTCTTTCCTACTTACCTAATTCTATTACTTTACGGTATAACAATTCTTACCATAGTTTAAAATATAAGATTGTCTAGTTGAATGTAATTTTTTTAGCTAGAGGCTACAAAGCCTAGTATTGAGTCATGAAAAATATTTATTCTGGTGTTTATAACTATTGGTAAGATTTATTCAGCAAACAGAATAGTAAATGTCTCTTCTATCACAGAATTTAACTTTATGATTTCTACGTGCATGTTTAGTACCTCTTTCACACCTCTTCTTTGCTATGTGATTTCGAATACTTGGCTTAGATGATCAGTAACATATTACTATATTTGCGGTTTATCTTTCAGCAGTCTTAAAATGCTTTAGGTCAGATGCATAAAGCCATGTTCCTTTACATTTTTCTGTAGATAAAAGTAACTGTAAGTTTATCCTGCTGAATGTTCAGTATGATACTCAATGCCTTTTGTGTTTTAATTGTCAAAGTTTTTGTTTTAACTTGATTTCAAAGAGTTTTTGGGGGGGTTAATTTCCAAAATTATTTTTTAATTTTCTAAATATTTTTGCCTAACTTAGTAAGCTCTCCAGGCATGCCATATGTTGCTTTTAAAACTGATAGCTTGAGGTAGTGATTGGATTATGGTTTGCCTACCTCCAGTGTTTTCCATTTTATACCCTACATGGGGGTCTGTATGTGCTGTCTGTGAACCTTGCCAGGTTGCTTAAAAAAAAAAAAAAAGTTGTAAGAGTGAATTTTTAGCATTTTAGCTGCTGTGGAAATAAGGATTCATACATACTTTCCTGCTCTCTGCAACGCTTTTATGTCTGGTGTTTTCTCGGTTTTGTTTTATGATACCAGAATGTCCTCTTAAAGCTCCTTGGCCAGGTTGCTTTCTTATCTGGTCACTTTCTGAGCCAACATCCCTCCCCCCCCGCCCCGCAAAGTAGAATCATAGAATAGTTTGGGTTGGAAGGGACCTTTAAAGGTCATGTAGTCCAACTCCCCTGCAATGAGCAGGGACATCTTCAACTAGATCAGGTTGCTCAGAGACCTGTCCAACGTGACCTTGAATGTTTCCAGGGATGGGGCATCTACCACCTCTTTGGGCAACCTGTTCCAGTGTTTCACCACCCTGATTATAAAAAATTTCTTTCTTATATCTAGTCTGAATCTACCCTCTTTTAGTTTACCATTACCCCTTGTCCTATCACTACAGGCCCTGCTAAAAAGTTTGTCCCCATCTTTCTTATAAGCCCCCTTTAAGTACTGAAAGGCTGCAGTAAGGTCT